>NW_024044885.1:0-300000 GCF_015852505.1 Tachyglossus aculeatus
GCCTCCACTCCTCCTTTTACTTCTTCCTTAAGCAGCTGTCCTTATTTGATTGCTGCCTCATTTCTGTCACCGTCTCTAAGTCCATCATCAATCAATCAATCAATCAACCGTATTTATTGAGCGCTTATTGTGTGCAGAGCACTGAACTAAGCGCTTGGGAAGTACAAGTTGGTAACACATAGAGATGGTCCCTACCCAACAGTGGGGCTCACAGTCTAGAAGGGGGAGACAGAGAACAAAACAAAACATATTAACAAAATAAAATAAATAGAATGGATATGTACAAGTAAAATAAATAAATAAATAGAGGAATAAATACGTACAAACATATATACATATATACAGGTGCTGTGAGGAAGGGAAGGAGGTAAGGCGGGGGGATGGAGAGCGGGAGGAGGGGGAGAGGAAGGAGGGGGCTCAGTCTGGGAAGGCCTCCTGGAGGAGGTGAGCTCTCAGTAGGGCCTTGAAGGGAGGAAGAGAGCTAGCTAGGCAAATGTGGGGAGGGAGGGCATTCCAGGCCAGGAGGATGACGTGGGCCGGGGGTCGACGGCGGGACAGGCGAGAACGAGGCATGGTGAGGAGATTAGCGGCAGAGGAGTGGAGGGTGCGGTCTGGGCTGTAGAAGAGAAAGGAGGTGAGGTAGGAGTTGGCGAGGTGATGGAGAGCCTTGAAGCCGAGGGTGAGAAGTTTATGCCTGATTCGTAGGTTGATTGGAAGCCACTGGAGATTTTTGAGGAACTCCAACTCCATGACCGACCATGGTGAAGTCTATTTTGGGCGCTGTGTAGCCCAGGTCTTTTTGGTTATTCTCTTCATAGCTTCAGAGCTGTTCAACCTCACGGCGAAGTTCTATTATAGCTATGCCGCTATCTGCCGCCCCCTGTGCTCTGGGGCCATCATGGACCGAGGGGCCTGTGGGAAAATGGCCACGGCCTTTTGGCTCAGCCGGGTGCTCTTCAGGGCGATGTACTCAGCTGGGATGTTCACGTTAAATTTCTGCGAGTCCAACCTGATGCATCAGTTCTTCTGCAACGTCCCCTCCTTACTGAACATGTCCTCCTCCAAAATGCACGTTGTCATCGACATCGGCGTGGCCATCGGCACTGACTTTAGTTTTGTCTCCTTCGTCTCCATCGTTGTCTCCTTCGTCCAGATCTTCTTAGACGTGCTGAGGTTCCCGAGTCGGGCCAAAGCCTTCTCCACATGCCTACCCCACCTTGCCGTCATTGCCGTTTTTCTCTCGACCGGAGCCTTTGCTTACCTCAAGTCCGTGTCAGGCTCCCCCTCGACTCTGGAGCTGCTGGTGTCCCTGTTTTACTCTGTGTTGCCCCCTACCCTGAACCCCCTCATTTACAGTCTATGGAACAGGGATATGCAGGCTGCCTGGGGAAGCTGCTGGGTGTGAGAGGATAATCCAGAGAAACAGGGATATGATGTTCGCTCTGAGGAACGTTTTGAGCTAAGACCCATTTCTCAGGAGTCAATCCTTTCTAAATCACCTTGCCCCTGTTTTCCTACTAAAACACAGCCCACACACTCTACTTCTATAATTCCAGACTATTCACTGTACCTCGATCTCATCCATCTCCCCATTGACCCCTCGCCTACGTCCTGCCTCTGGCCTGGAACGCCCTCCCTCTTTGTGTCCAACAGACAATGACTCTCCCCACCTTCAAAGGCATATTGAAGGTGAATCTCCTCCAAGAGGCCTTCCCTAATTAAGTCTTCTTCATCCACTCCCTTCTACGTCGCCGTTGCAGTTGGATTTACAGCCTTTATTCACCCCACCCTCTGCCCCACGCCACTTATGCCCATATCTGTCATTTATTTATTGGTATAAATGTCTGTCTCCCTCTCTAGACTGTAAACTCGTTGTGGACAGGGAACATGTCTATCAAATCTGTTATATTGCAGTCTCCCCAATTCTTAGTACATTGTCTGGCACATAGTAAGTGCTTAATAAATAGGATTGATTGATTGCTACTACTCCCATAATGGCCACCCCTTGTTGCATCCTAAAATGGGTGCTGCACCAGATCTTTCTTAAATAGCTTCTGGTCATGCTTGCCACCAGAGTTTGCAATAAAGTTCTTGGAGGTCATTCAGTGCCCATCCTCTGACATACTGCCATTCCTTAGAACAAAGCTCATCAGGAGTGGAGCCCACTTTGATTTCATTCCTCCAGCCATTCTCTGCTTCCCTCCTCTACCCTCCCCCCATTTTTTTAAAAAATGGCATTTGTTAAGTGCTCACTATGTGCCAAACAGTGTAATAAGCACTGGGGTAGACAAAAAGTAATCAGATCCCACATGAGGCTCACAGGAAAAAGGAAAGCAGGTATTGAATCCCTATTTCTCAGAAGAGGGAACTGAGGCACAGGGAAGTGAAGGTCACACAGCAGACCAGAGGTGGAGCTGTAATTAGCAACCCAGTCCACTGACTCAGAGTCCCTATCTTTTTCCACAGGTTCTAGCGTAGCTCAGTGGAAGGAGCACGGGCTTGGGAGCCAGAGGTCATGTGTTCTAATCCTGGCTCTGCCACTTATCAGCTGAGTGACTTTGGGCAAGTCACTCAACTTCTCTGGGCCTCAGTTACCTCATCTGTAAAATGGGGATTAAGACTGTGAGCTCCACGTGGGACAACCTGATCACCTTGTATCCTCCCCAGTGCTGAGAACAGTGCTTCGCACATAGTAAGCACTTAACAAATACCATCATTATTATTTCCATTAGGCCACAATGCATCTGCTGAGATATTCAGATGGTCCTAATTCTCAGAATGAAATGAGGTTTAAATCTCCAGTGTTTTTATTAATTCCAGAAAAAGAATGATGAATAGTCCATTGAAGTTGTTCTAGGAAGGAGTCCCAGAGTGGAAACCACGTGGGACTGGGCAGTTATTTAGGTTGTGAGGTCTGGGACAACACGGAGCCCACGATCCCTGCCTTCTGAGATCCCCGGAGAGTCAGCTGTCTCAACGGAGCCCTGGGCCTATTATTCCCATCGGGAATCCCCCAGGAAATAACCCAGCCTTCATCTGAGGGGATAGCACAGCCAACCGGAGAGCCAAGAAGGGTAGGGAGGATTCTGACAGCTCCCACCGAGTACCCAGACCTTCCTGTCACTGCCACCAGTGTCGAGGACCAACAAATAAAAACAAATGTGCCACTTGCTAAGCGTTTAGTATGTTCCAAGAACTGTTGGTAAGTGTTGTGGCAGACACAAGACTGTATCTAGACTGTAAGCTCTTTGTGGGAAAAGAATCTGCCTGCTTATTTGTATATTGTACTCTCCCAAGATCTTAGTATGTTGCCTTGCACCCAATAAGTCCTCAGTAATTTCAATTGAATAATGAATGAATGAACAATCAGATCAGGAACAGTCTGAGATGAAGTGAACCTCTTTCTCAGCAAAGATTGGTGCTCTCTAGCCCAGGACAGTCCTGTTGACCCCAGAGAGGAGCAGGGGAAAGGTGACAGGGAGAAATGGGAAATTTCTTCTATTCCTGCACATTCTTTGGCTTATGTGAGTTAAATAAAGGTGGCCCAGTTCCCAGTCCAGATCAGAAGAGGAATCTAAGAGAGGAAGAATTTTTCCATGTGTTAAGGGCAGGGAAATCGTCTGATAATTTTATTATATTTTACTCTTCCAAAAGTTTATTCCGGTGGTATGCACATAGTAAGTGCTCAACAAATCCTAATGACTGATTGACTGATTTTCTGTTTCTGGGTCCCTGAAGACATATGAAGGTTAGTATAGTTAGTAATAATATTAGTAGTATCAATCAATAATATATATGAAGATTAAGAATAGTAGCAACATTAGGAGTATCAATCAATCAATCATTGCCTAGATCTATTGATCAATCATATTTATTGAGCATTTACTGTGTGCAGAACACTCTAAGATGCATTTAGGAGAGTAAAATATAACAGAGTTTAAAGACATGTTCTTTTCTCACAACAAGTTTGCAATCTAGAGGGGGAATTTATAGTCTAGAGATATATATGTTTGTATTTTCATAGATATATGAAGATGAGTAATAATAATAATAGCAGTATCAATCAATTGTATTTATTGAAGACTTACTGATCTCAGAGCACTGTACTAAACCTGTGAGAATCTGGGTTGGTAGACCCAATTCCTGATCACAAAGACCTTACAATCTAGTAATCGCTGTTTCACCCTCCTTGTGAGCAGGGAATATCTCTACCAATATGTTGTATTGAATTCTCCCAAGTGCTTAAGACAGTGCTCTGTACATGGTAAGTGCTTAATAAATACCATTGATTTACTGATAAGGGAAGACAGATATTAAAGTAAATTAAAGATAGGGGAAGTAATAGAGAATAAGAGTAGGGATATAATAACAATAATAATAATAATAATAATAATAATAATAATAATAATAATAATAATAATGGAATTTCTCAAGTGCTTACTATGTGCCAATCACTGTTCTAAGAGCTGGGAGTAGATGTAAGGTAAGCAGGTTATCCCACATGGGGCTCACAGTCTAGATTCCTATTTTACAGATGAGGTAACTGATGTTAAGTGGCTTTCCCAAGGTCACACAGTGGACAAGAGGTTGAGGCAACATTGGAACCCACATCCTCTGACTCCCAAGCCCTTGCTCTTTCCGTGCTCTTATGCTGCTTCGCATGTAAGCCATCCTTCTCATGTAAGTGCTGTGGGGCTGAGGTATCAAAGTGCTTATGAGGTACAGACCTCAGTTTGTAGGCGAAACAGAAGGGAGTGGAAATTGAGTGATGGCATGAGAGTTTAGTCAGGGAGGGCTACTGAGAGGAGGTACGATTTTAATAAGGCTTTGAAGCCGGAGAGAATGATCACCCGTTGGCTATGAAGGAGGAGGGAATTCCAGGCCAGAGGGAGGTTATAGACAAGGGGTCATTGGAGAGATGGACGAGATCGAGATTCACCGAACAGGTTGACGTTAGGGGAGCGAAGTGTCTGGGCTAGGTTGTAGAGCAAAATTAGCGAGCAGGTAGAAGGGAAAGAGCTGATGTGAATTGGTGCTTGATCTGGAGAGGGTTGTGTAACGACTGGAGGCTTTTAAGGAGAGGGGAGATGGGCATATATAACAAAGCAAGCAGGGGAGTCTGTGTAGCCTGTGTCTATACTGATAATGAAGAATATCATTTTTCATTACAGTTTTCATTTCTTTCATTCTTCATTACAGTTTTCATTTCTTTCATTCTTCATTACAGTTTGTTGGGTAAGGACCATATGTTGCCAACTTGTACTTCCCAAGCGCTTAGTACAGTGTTCTGCACACAGTAAGCACTCAATAAATACGATTGAATGAACGACTGAATGAATAAAATGGGCATCATGACTGGGGAAAGAATTTGTATCCAGTATCCAGTATCAAGACAGAAATGATAAGATGAGGTTCCTTCCATGAAGTTGCCCAATCGCGCAATCAATCAATGGTATTTACTGAGTGTTTACTATGTGCAGAGCACTATACCAAGTGCTCGGAAGATACAACAGAATTAATAATAATAATTGTGATATTTGTTAAGTGCTTTCTATGTGCCAGGCACTGTACTAAGCAAAATAGGTACAAGCAAATTGTGTTGGACACTGTCCCTGTCCGACATGGGACTTACAGTCTTTATTCCCATTTTACAGATGAGGTAACTGAGGCACAGAGAAGTGAAGTGACTTGTTCAAGGCCATATAGCAGAATTAGCAGAAACGTTCCCCTCCCATTATGAGCTTTAAGTCTCAAACCTTCTCTCTGGGTGTTTTCATCCTTATCTTTATTCACCCCTCCCTCAGCCCACAGCACTTATGTTCATATCAGTAAATCATTCATTACTATAAGTGTCTGCCCCCGCTCCAGAAAAGTAGCTCACTGTGGGCAGGAAATGTGTCTACCAGTTTTGCACACTCTCCCAAGGGCTTAGCATAGCGTTCTGCAGGCAGTAAGCATTCAAGAAATACAACTGATTGATTGATCGATTGATTGATTGCCTGAAATCAGGTCCAACCACAAGATGCTTAAAGGCATCCTGTCAGACATGGCCAACTTCTCCACGGTGATTGAATTCCTCCTGCTGAGATTCTTGTAGGTCCTGGAGCTGCAGCTGGTCCATGCTGCACTGTTCCTCCTGGTCTACCTGGCAGCCCTGATGGGAAATATCCTCATCATCGCTGTCTCTGCCCTCGACTGGTGCCACACACCTATGTACTTCTTCCTCAGGCACCTGTGTTTCAGTGATCTGTGTCTCATCTCTGTCACCATCTCCAAATCCATCTTCAACTCCCTGACCAACCGCAGAGAAATCTCCCTCCTGGGCTGTGCTGCCCAGCTCTTTTTAGTGGTTTCCTTTGCTGTTTCAGAGCTGTCCTTCCTCACGACAATGTGCTATGACCGCTACGCCACCATCTGCCACTCCCTGTACTATGACCTCATCATGGACCGAGGGGCCTTTGCGGGCGGGGAAAATGTCTGCCAACTGTATTGTATTCTCCCAATCATTTAGTCTAGTGCTCTGCACAGAGTAAATTCTCAAAAATACCATTGATTGATTTCAATAAGAAAATCACAACAGGAACAGTCTGAGAGGTTACAGTAAAGACGTTTAGATATATGTCTATATCTTTATAGCCATATGAAGATTTGTAAGAGTAATAACAATAGTATCAATCAATCAGTAGTATTTATTGCACAAATACCGTTCACAGAGCACTGTACTAAGCACGCGAGAATAATAGCTGATAGACACAATTCCTGACCAAAAGAACCTTGCAATCTGGTAATCTCTTTCTCCCCGTCCTTATGAGCAGGGAATGTGTCTACCAATTCTGTCTTATTATACGTTCCAAAGTGCTTAATACAGTGCTCTGCACACGGTAAGTACTCAGTAAATACCATTAGTTGGTTGATAGGTGGATACAGACATTAAAGGAAATTATGGGACAGGGAAACAGTAGAAAATAAGATTGGGTATAAGTGCTATGGTGCTGGGGTGAGTATTAGTAGAGAAGCAGAGTGGCTTAGTGGAAAGAGCACGGGCTTGGGAGTCAGAGGTCGTGGGTTCTAATCCTAGCACTGCCACTTGTCTGCTGTGTGACCTCGGACAAGTCACTTAACTTCTCTGTGCCTCAGTTATATCATCTGTAAAATGGGGATTAAGACTGTGAGCCCCACGTGGGACAACCTTATTACCTTCTATCTACCCCAGCGCTTAAAACAGTGCTTGGCACAGAGTAAGCACTCAACAAATACCACTATTATTATTATTATTATTGTGCTTATGGATATGAAGGAGGAGAGAGTGTCAGGACAAAGGGAGGATGTAAACAAGGGTTCAGTGGTGAGATAGACGAGATCGAGGTACAGTGAATAAGTTGGTGTTAAAGGTGCCAAATGGACAGGCTGGGTTGTATGAACAATTATAGGCTTCCTAAAATAGAAATCAGAAATTCTCCAGGATCATGGAAAGTTATCACAGCAAATTCTGCCTTTTGATTTATTGTCCATCTTCTTCCTGATGATTCCCAATATAATATTTGCTTGGACTCTTAGGTTTCCACAGCCAGTGAAGATTTAGCAATCTCATTAACAAGTTGCAATGTGAGAATTTAGTGCCAACCACACCTTAACTGTAGCTCGGATTATTTTTCATGGATACATTCCTTAGCATTTGTCCAGACTGTAGATTATTTAATGTTTCCTCCATTATCTGGACCACCAAGAATGTGTGCACATGAAAATGGCACTCACCAAGTGCAAAGCTTTAGTGTCACCTACAAACTTGGTGATTGCCTTGCACACTGCCTCTCCCAGAACATTCCCTTTCTGACTGGGAAGGAAAGAGCAGTAAATTCCCTTTGACTATGTGACACTGACCGTAACTCTGTGTGCAAGTGTATGAGGTTGCATTTCAGGATAAAAATACTTGTATTATTTTTTATAGGTCATGGTGCATTTGAGCTTGGTGGTGATGATCATGATCATGATAATAATAGTATCAATGATAATAATAACATTTGTTAAGCACTTACTATGTGCCAAGCATTGTACTGAGTGTTGGAGTAAATTTAAAAAAAATAGATTGGGCACAATCCTAGTCCAAATGAGCCTTACAATCCAAGGGGGAAGAATAACATCGCCATTTTACAGTTGAGGAAACTGAGGCCCAGAGAAGTTAAGTGATTTTCCTAAAGTCACACAGCCATGCAGATGGTAAAACGAGGACTAGAACCCAGCTCGTCAGACTTCTAGGTCAGTGCTTTTTCCACTAGGCCACAAGGAAGGAAAAATATTTAAATTAAAAGAAAGAGAAGAACTTCAGAACCAGGGCTGTCTTGTAATTTCTACTTTGGTTGCATATGCATATAAAATAAATGCAAAATTAGTGATTTTATAAAGAAGAAGCATTGGAGAAGCTTAGGGAAGCAGCATGATCTAATGGATAGAGCACGGACCAGGGAGTGAGTAGACCTGGGTTCTAATCCTGGTTCTGCCACTTGTCTGCTGTGTGACCTTGGGCAAGTCACTTAACATCTCTGTTCCTCAGTTACCTCAGTTGTAAAATGGGGATTAAAATTGTAACCTCCACATTGGATAGCGACTCTGTCCCACCTGATTTGCTTGAATCTACCCCAGAGCTTAATACAGTGTCTGGCACATGATAAGCACTTCACAAATATCACAATTATTATTGTTATATTATTATTATTATTATCGTTATTATTATCTCCCTCCTAACATTCCTTTCCAAATTCCTCCAATGAGTTGTTTAAACGCACTTTCCACTTTCTCTCCTAAAATTCTCTCCTTGACCCCCTAAAATCTGGGTTCTGCCCCCTTCACTCCATGGAAACTGTTCTCTCTAAGGCCACTAATGACTTCCTTCTTACCATATCCAATGGTCTCTACTTTATCCCAATCTTCCCTAGCTTCTCAGTTGCCTTTGATGCTAGGTACCAATTAATCAATCAATCCGTGGTATTTATTGAGCTTTTATTGCATGCAGAGCACAATACTCAGCCCTTGGAATAGTATAATACAATCAAGTTGGAAGACATGATCCTTGCTCATAAGGAGCTTACAGTCTACAGCATGGGTTTACACCCCTGTCCTCCATGTCCTCCCAGTCTTCCCAGCATCCTGTGGGAAGCTTTCCATTTCTCCTCCCTGGGATTGAAATGCATTTCTGCATGAAGAAAAAAGGTGTGAGAACAACCTGTGGTCAGGTCCATTTATGTTCAGATTCTCGGGAAAAATTGATGCTAAAACAAAGGTCACAAGCCACTGGGCACTGAAATTAGGACAAAGAGAGCAACTTGAATATGCTCAATTTATCCTAGGATGGCCCTGCCTGAGGTCATGATTAAGGTTTTAGTTTAACAAAAATAATTCATTATGCTTCACCACCACACTAGGAGGATGCTTTTGCCATGCTTTCCTGCTCTTTGAAGGCATATGAAGCCCTGAAGATCCTGATGGTGGAGACAGGATGGGCTGACAGTGATAACAGCGGCAGGGGTGAGTTAGCAGGTTTTCTGGGAGAGGGGCATGACCAGCCAAGCATGGAAAAAGATTTCAGGAAGCAACTCAGGGCTTTACCTACGGTTCCTAGTGACCAAAAATATAGCAGACAGCGAGGGCTGGGATAGGGGTTGGGCTGTACAGCCACTCCCCTCCCGAGCCCTTTGTTACCAAGGGCACTGCCTCTCCATTGCTATTATCCTCACATAGCATCTCCATCTTTTGATAATGCCCACTATTGGGCTTTGGCTTTTATGAGATTCAAGTCCAACTGATTCCAACTTACTTCCAAAACCACTAGAGTGAGTCCCACTGATTTGAGAAGCAATGGTCATCAGATTCTTTTATGTAACAACCATGGTGAAATAAAGAACCTGGGAGGTTTGGATGGTGAGTTTGGAGAATAAAAGGGAAAAATGGAGGGGAGATATGTAGGGGAAATGAGTACAAACTGAAAGAGCAGAGCACAACTGTTATTATGGTGTTCCTAGTTTGCTTCCACCTCTACAGTGCCACTGTAGCCTCGAGGCACCTCTGTGGTCCTGCTCCCCTTGGCCACCTAGCTCACCCAACTCCAATGGGAGGTAAGATTATGACTGCGGCAGTAAAGTCCCAGTAGGTGGTAGCAAGAAATCAGTAACTGGTTTCTGCTGGGCCTTTATCACTGTAACCCTCCTGCCCCAGGAAACATGAATGATACTGAAGGAGAGACTGCAGAGTCTTTCAGTTGTTGGTTTTTATCATATTTGATAAGTGGTTATTACTATGTAACAGGCACTGTACTAAGCTCTGGGGGTAGATAAAAGCTAATCAGGTTGGACACAGTCCAGATCCCATGTGGAGCTCACAGTCTTAATTCTCAATTTTCAGATGAGATAACTGATGCCTAGAGAAGTGAAGTGACTCGCTCTCTAACTCTGTGTGACTCTCAATGGCCATGCTGGAAGTAGGTCGCAATCGGAACTTGAATCTGGCAGACAAGTGGCAGAGTCGGGATTAGAACTCAAGTCCTCTGACTCTCAGGCCTGTGCTCTATCCACTAGGCCATGTTGTTGTCCCTTGGAACACTGGAAGGTGTGTGCTCAGCAGGCATCTCTCTCTGCCTCTCTCCTCCCCATCAATCAGCAACCAGGAGCAATCTGAGAACCATTCTATGCTCATAGTGGCTTTTACGTGTCAAGATTAAAACTGATTCTTTTCTGAAACCCCTGACAAGAGGTGAGCCAAACTAAAATCGAGGGGCCATTGTACCTGAGGTCCTGGAAATGGGAAGATGGGATCTCTGGGATAAGCAGCTTCAAGGATAAGCAGCCATGTCTCCAACCCTAATGCTGTGGTTAGGAGCTATAGAGTTTCTACTGAAAGCCCTGAAATCTTATTAGCAGAGAAAGGGTTTTATTCATTCTTTCATTTATTAAATAGCATTTATTAAGCACTTAATCTCTGAGGAGCACTGTACTAACTGCCTGGGAGAGTACAATAGTAAACAGACACATTCCCTGCCGACAAAGAAAGAGCTTACAGGCTAGAGGAGCAGAAATATATTAATATAAACACATATATTACAGAAATGTAAATAGGTGTCGTGGGGAGGGGAGGCAGGATGAATTAAGGGAGCATGTCAGGGCTACACAGAGGAAGAGGGAGAAGAGGAAAGGAGGGCTTAGTCAGAGAAGGCCTCTTGGAGGAGATGTAACTTCAGTAAGGCTTTGAAAGGTGAGAGATTGCTTGTCGGTCAGATATCAGGAGAGAAGGCGTTCCGGGCCAGAGGCAGGGCATGAGTGAGAAGTTGGCAGCGAGATACATGAGATCAAGGTACAGTGAGAAGACTAGCATTTGAGGAGCAAAGTTGTGCAGGCTGGGTTGTAGTAGGTGAGTAGCAAGGTGAGGTAGGAGGAGGCAAGGTGATTGAGTGGTAAACCAATGGTAAGAAGATTCTATTTGATGTGGATGTGGATGGACAACAACTGGAGGTTCGTGAGGAGTGGAGAAGCATGGTCTGAACGTTTTTGTAGAAAAAGTATCTGGGAAGCAGAGTGAAATATGGACTGGAGTGAGAAGAGACAGGAGACAGGGAGGTCATCAAGAAGACTGATACAGTAATCTAGGTGGGGTAGGGTAAGAGCTTTGATTAATATGGTAGCAGTTTGGATGGAGAGGGAAGGGTGGGTTTTGCAATGTTGTGCAGACCGAACCAACAGGATTTAGTTATGGGATGAATATGTATGTTGAATGAGAGATAGGAGTCAAGGAAAACACCAAGGTGGTGGACTTGTTGATCAGGAAGGATGGAGGGGCCCATCTACAGTGTTGGAAAAGTCAGGGGGAGGACAGGGCTTTGGTGGGAAGATAAAGAGCTCTGTTTTGGACATGTTAAGTTTGAGGTGATGAGATGACATCCAATTAAATAAGTACTGAAGGCAGGAGGAAATATGAGACTACAGAGAGATCAGGGGTGGGGATATAGATTTGGGTACCATCTTCATAATAATAATAATTTTGGTATTTGCTAAGCACTTACTATGTGCAAAGCACTGTTCTAAGCGCTGGGGAGGATACAAGGTGATCACGGTTGTCCCATGGGGGGCTCACAGTCTTCATCCCCATTTTACAGATGAGGTCTCTGAGGCACAGAGAAGTGAAGTGATTGCCCAAGGTCACACAGCTGACAAGTGGCGGAGCCGGGATTAGAACCCACGACCTGTGACTCCCAAGCCCGGCCTCTTTCCACTAAGCCACGCTGCTTCATAGACGTGGTAGTATCTCGCCACCGACCCCTCGCCCACACTCTGCCTCCGGCCTGAAATTACCTCCCTCCTCAAATATGACAGAGAGTAACTCTCCCACATCTAAGCCTTATCGAGGGCAAACCTCCTCCAAGAGGCCTTCCCTGATTAAGCCCTCCTTTCCTCTTCTCCCACTTCCTTCTGTGTCATCCTGACTTTGTTATTCATCCTCCTTCCCAGCGCCACAATACTTAGGTACATATCAGTAATTTATTTACTTATATTAATGTCTGCCTTCGTCTCTAGACTGTAAGCTCATTGTGGGCAAGGAATGTGCCTACTTATCATTCCATTGTACTCTCCAAATCACTTAGTACAGTGCTCTGCACACAGTAAGCACTCAATAAACATGATTGAATTAATGAATGAAAGGATAAATGATCAGAGAGGTGGGTGGATATGAGGGTTGAAGGAGAGAAAATAGTTATGGATAATACTGAAATTTCAGGTTTGTGAGACCAGGAGGAAGGCGATCCTTGGTAGTCAGTGGTGATAAGAAAGTCTGAGACAGGAGAGGATTTCATGGAAAGTTGAATTCATTATTATTCGTGTTGAGTTGGAGGTTTTGGCAGGACATTCAAGTTGAAATATATTGATTACTGGAGGAAATGTGAGATTGCTGAAAAGGAGAAAGGTCAAGGCTGGAAAGGTAGATTTGGAGTCATCCATGTTGAGATAGTGAGGCTTATGGAACCTAGGACTGAGCCTTGTGGTATCCCCTAGGTTAAGGGGGCGGAAAGCAGAGGAAGAGCAGTAGAAAGTAATCAAGATGAGTCAGCCAGAGAAGTAGGAAGAGAACCATAAAGGACACTATCAGAGAAATCAAGGCTGGACCATGTTTACAGGAGAAGGAAGCAGTAGTAGTGGTGGTAATAGCAGTGGTAGTTGTACTAGTAGTAGTTATAGTAGGTAATAGTAGTCGTAACAGTAGTGTAGTAATAGTATTTATTAAACGCATACTTTGTGTAGAACTCTGCACTAAGTGCTGGGAAACAATATACAGGTGAGAATTAGACATGGACCCTGTCCATGGAAGGTCTCACGATCTATGAATCTAGAAGGTCAGGGAGGACTGAAAGCAGACAAATTAGGAGCAATAAAACATGAAAACATCAAAATGGCAATAGGACAAAGAGACTATGCAACACCTAAAATGTGCCTATTGTATGCAGCACATGGGAAAGTGGTCCACAACTATCAAAAATAGCTATAATATCAAAGAGGAATTAGGATGGGGTAGCTTATTTATGCCTCTCACAGGGTCGCATCTAGAGAGTTTCCAGTACTCTGCCAGTCTCGACTACAGGAGGGAGAGTGAAGAAGAGGCATATCCATTCCATTCTTAGATTGGGCAGTGGCACGCAAGTGCAAGGCAATCTGCTAGAAGTCAAAACTCACCTGTTCTGGGCAGCAGCGGCATGAGAGAGAGTCGAGGGTGGAGACTCAAGTTTTCTGCGTGGAAGGAGAAAATGTTAAACCACTTCCATATTTTTACCAAGAAATCTCTATAGATACACTACCAGAATGATTGCAGCTGAAGGTGGGGTGTTCTGGGAGAGATGTATCCGTTGTGTCGCTATGGGTCGGGGATGACTCAGCAGGATAAGACAGGATATGGATTGAGTATATGGCTCAAGTGGTGAAATAAGAAATCAGCTAATGCCAAACATGTAGCATTAGCAATCTTTACATTTGATGTTTCAGGCATATGATCATAATAATTCTGATATTTGTTAAAGGCTTACCATGTACCAAGAACTATATTAAGTGCTGTGGTAAATACAAGATGATTGGTTTGAACACAGTCCTTATCGCATTGAGGCTCACAGTTTAAGTGGGAGGGAGAACCTGTATTTAATTTCCATCTTATTAATGAAAGACCTGAGTTGGTGAGAGTTGGGATGCTGGCCAGAACTCTTCAGGAGAGAGACCAAGTGATCCCACCACCCTTCATTAGCACAGGATCCCTAAAATAGCCCCTGTTACTCCTCAGTCCCTCCCCCTTGCGGCCCCCTCTTCAACTCTCCCATCTTTTCCAGAAATTTCTCTGGAGATTTCCTGCCTCCTTTCAAAAGCCAATTCCTCCACATGAGCATCGGACCCCACTCCTGAGCACCTTATCAAAACTCTCACTCCCTCCCTTCTTCCCTCCCTAATAGCCATCTTGATCCGTTTGATCTCCAATGACATCTTCCCCACTGATGTCAAAAATGCGCATGTCTCCCCTACCTAAGAAATACTTCCCTTGACCCTATGGCTCCCTCTAGTTAATGTCCCATTTCGCTCCTATCATTCCTCTCCAAAATCCTTGAGCAAGTTTTCTGTACCATCTGTATCAACTTCCTTTCCTTCAATTCTCTCCTGGACTCCTTCCAGTCTAGCTTCCATCCCCTTAACTCCACAGGAACTGCCTTCTCTAAGGTCACCGATGATTTCCTTCTTGCCAGGTCCAATGGCTTCTACTCCATCCTAATCCTCCTTGACCTCTCAGCTGCCTTTGAGATGGCTGATCACCCCTTTCTCGTGGAAATGTTATCCAACATTGGCTTCACTGACTGTCCTATTCTGATACTCCTCTTATCTCTCTTGCCGTTCACCTTCAGTCTCCTTCATAGGCTCTTCCTCTGCCTCCCACCCCCTAGATAATAACGATGATATTTGTTAGGCACTTACTACGTGCGAAGTACTGTTTGAAGTGCTGAATAGTAATTATGGTATTTGTTAAACGCTCACTATGTGCCAAGCACGGTACTAAGCGCTAGGGTAGATACAAGGTAATCAGGTTGTCTACGTGGGGCTCACTGTCTTAGCCCCCATTTTGACATATGAGGTAACTGAGGCGCAGAGAAGTTAAGTGACTTGCTCAAGGTCACACAGCAGACAAGTGGTGGAGTGGGATTAGGACCCAAGACCTCTGACTCCTAAGCCCGTGCTCTTTCCACTAAGACCCACTGCTTTGTGGGGGTCCCTCAAGAATAAGTCCTGGGTCCCCTTCCATTCTCCATCTAAAGCTACTCCCTTGGAGAACTCAATCACTCCCACGGCTTCAACCACCACTTCTATGCAGACGACACCCAAATCTACGTCTCCAGCCCAGATCTCTCTACCTGTCTCCAGTCTCACGTCTCCTCCTGCCTTCAGGATATCGCTACTTGGATGTCTGCTCATCACCTCAAACATAACATGTCCAAAACAGAGGTCCTTATTTTCCCACCCAAACCCTGTCCTCCCCAAGACTTCCCCATCACTGTGGGTAGCACCACCATCCTTTCTGTCTCACAAGTCCGTAAGCCTGGCATTATTCTTGACTCCTTTCTCTCATTCAACCCACAGATTCAATCCATCACCAAATCCTGTCGTCCCCACCTTCACAACATCGCTAAAATCTGCCCTTTCCTCTCCATCCATACTATTACCACGTTAATACAATCACTCACCCTATCCCACCTGTATTACTGCATAAGCCTCCTTGCTGACCTCCCAGCCTCCTGTCTCTCCCCTCTCCAGTCCATACTTCACTCTGCTGCCCACATCATATTTCTACAAAAACATTCTGAATGCATCACCCAGCTTCTCAAAACACTCCAGTGATTTCCCATCCATCTCCATATCAAACACAAACTGCTCTCCTTTGGCTTTAAGGCACTCCATCACCTAGCCCTCTCCTACCTCACCTCACTTCTCTCCTCCACAACCCAGCAAGCACATTTTGTTCCTCTAGTGTTAAGCTTCTCACTCTGCCACCATGTCACCTGTCTTACCATCAACCCCTAGCCCACGGCCTGCTTCTGGCCTGGAATGCCCTCCCACCTCTTATCTGAAAGACAACCACTCTCCCCCGCTTCAAAGCCTTATTGAAGGCACATCTCCTCCATTAGGCCTTTCCAGACGAAGCCCCCCTTTTCCTCAGCTCTTACTCCCTTTTATGTTGTGTCTGACCTGCTCCCTTTGTTCATCCCCCCTCCCAGCACCAAAACACTATATACATATCTGTCATTTTATTTGTTTATAGTCATGGCTGTCTCCTCTGCTCTAGACTGCAAGCTCGTTGCGGGTAGGGAATGTCAACATTTATTCAATATAAGTATTTATTCAATACTCAGTATGTCCAAGACTGAACTCCTTATCTTCCCTCCCAAACCCTGCCCTCTCCCTGACTTTCCCATCATGGTTAACGGCATTACCATCCTTCCCGTCTCACAAGCCCGCAACCTTGGTGTCATCCTCGACACTCCTCTCTCGTTCACCCCTCACATCCAATCCATCACAAAAAAACTGCCGCTCTCACCTCCGCAACATCTCCAAGATCCGCCCTTTCCTCTCCATCCAAACTGCTACCCTGCTGGTTCAATCTCCCATCCTATCCCGACTGGATTACTGCATCAGCCTCCTCTCTGATCTCCCATCCTCTTGTCTCTCCCCACTTCAATCTATACTTCACGCTGCTGCCCGGATCATCTTTGAGCAGAAACGCTCTGGGCATGTACTCCCCTCCTCAAAAATTTCCAGTGGCTACCAGTCAACCTACACATCAAGCAAAAACTCCTCACTCTCGGCTTCAAGACTCTCCATCACCTCGCCCCTTCCTACCTCCCATCCCTTCTTTCCTTCCACAGGCCAGTCCACACCCTCCGCTCCTCTGCCGCTACCCTCCTCACTGTGCCTCGTTCTCACCTTTCCCGCCGTCGACCCCTGGCCCACGTCCTCCTCCTGGCCTGGAATGCCCTCCGTCTGCACATCCACCAAGATAGCTCTCTTCTTCCATTCAAAGCCCTGCTGAGAGCTCACCTCCTCCAGGAAGCCTACCCAGACTGAGCCTCCCCCTCCCTCCTCTCCCCCTCCTCCCCTTCCCCATCTCTCCCGCCTTAACTCCTTCCCCTCCCCACAGCACCTGTATATATGCTTGTACATATTTATTACTCTATTTATTTTACTTGTACATGTTTACTATTCTATTTATTTTATTTTGTTAATATGTTTTGTTTTGTTGTCTGTCTCCCCGTTCTAGACTGTGAGCCCGCTGTTGGGTAGGGACTGTCTCTATATGTTGCAAACTTGTACTTCCCAAGAGCTTAGCGCAGTGCTCTGCACACAGTAAGTGCTCAATAAATACGATTGAATGAATGAATTTATTGTTGTATTGTACTTTCGCAAGCGCTTAGTTCAGGGGTCTTCGCATAGGAAGAGCTTGATAAATATGATTGAATGAATGAATCATAGTCCTGTCCAGAAGAAGGTGCTTCTTATGCCATGTAAATGGAAGAATACATAGACCTACAGAAAGACGTTCTTGTGACAGTGTGGATTTGGGTGCTAAAACAGAACTGAGCCTTATGAGAATTAGTGCCATAGAAAAACCATTTTCTAGTTAAGCTCAAAGCACAGACTTTAGGCTTAATTACCAAATGCCCTAAGGGATTATGCTATAGAGACATGCACTGAGCCTTTGTTAATATCTCTTTACTGGTAAACATGATCAAGGAAGAAAATTGACATCAATTAAACAATTAGGTACCTTTTCATCTTGTGATTGTCAAGTAATTTTTCAGTCTCTAGTTCTGTGACACCCTAGCTCTCCTCCAAGGAGTTCTTCCTGACTAACCTCTCATTCTCCCACCCGATAGGTCTGTTACTGCTCCCTGCTCCCTGCCACTCCCTGAGTTTCTCCAGCTACCAGACTGCACTGGAGCAACTCCTGTCTGGGGCTTTCCCTGAGTGGCTATGGCCCATCCTCACTGGCCCTGAGCCCAAGTTCACCCTAAGCGTCTGAGGCCCAACCTCGCCAGTCCTGAGCCCGCCCTTTGGGACCCTACGCTGGGGGCTGGTAGCTGGAGGAAACCTGATAAGTTCCCGAACTCTCAACCTTCCCGCTGTCCGCCCCCTCAGCCCAAACCCTGCTCCTCCTCGCTCAGAAACACTCTGCAGGGTCAAGGGCCCGAATTCTATTGGTGGAGAAGTCGTGACTGAGGATCCTTCCAATTGCTCCCCTGTCACATCCACTGGCCCTGACTCATCCAATGGCTATGAGTCTTGGCGCAAATAAGCATACGTTAATCATCACTTCAAATCAGACATTCCAACAGACTCTGCGGCTTTGTGCACCAGAATAAATTTTGACACTCTTCATTTGATGATGTGAGATTCTCAAAACAGGGAGATATCTAGAAAAAGGATTATTTTCCAGAAAGCACAAGAACATGTACAAACCCTTGAAAATAAAAACTGTCATCTGAATAGGTGTAAATTAGGTGAACTTTAAAAACCTGCATGTGAGCATGGAGAAGCAGCGTGGCTCAGTGGAAAAAGCCCGGGCTTTGGAGTCAGAGGTCATGGGTTCAAATCTTGGCTCCACCACTTATCAGCTGTGTTACTTGTGGCGAAGTCACTTCACTTCTCTGGACCTCAGTTACCTCATCCGTAAAATGGGGATGAAGACTGTGAGCCTGCCGTGGGACAACCTGATCACCTTGTTAACCTCCCCAGAGCTTAGAACAGTGCTTTGCACATAGTAAGCGCTTAATAAATGTTATTATTATTATTATTATTGTTAAACTATTGCTCATTTTGGCAGCAAGTATAGTAAAATTAGAAAGATCTAGAGAATATTAGATATGGCTTCTGTGCAAGGATCCTAGAAAAATGTGTGAAGAGTTCCATATTTATCTTCTTTATTTAACCTAGAGGCTTTCAATCAACGGATTTATTGAGAAAACTATGTGCATATCAATTATTTGTATTTACTGAGTGCTTACTATGTGCAGAACACCACATTAAGCACTTGGGAGAATTAAATATATCAATATAACAGACACTCCCGGCCCACAATGAGTTTACAGTCTAGAGGGGGAGATGGACATTAATATAAATAAATGTTACAGATCTGTACGTAAGTACCTTTTGGCTGGGTAGGAGGATGAATGAAGGGAGCAAGTCAGGGCGATGCAGAGAGGGTAGAATAAAAGGAAAAAGAAGGCTTAGACATGGAGGGCCTCTTAGAGGAGATGTGTCTTCAATAGGGCCTTAAAGGGGGAGAGGGAAATTGTCGGATATGAAGAGGGAGGGCATTTCATGACAGAGGCAAGATGTGGACAAGAGGGTACATGAGATCAAGGTAGAATAAGTAAATTGGCATTAATGGAGTGAAGTGTGCAGGCAGGGTTGTAGGAGAAGAGCAGGTAGGAGGGGGCAAAGTGACTAACCACATTAAAGCCCAAGGTAAAGGAGCTTCTGTTTGATGCAGAGATGGAGGGACAACCACTGGAGGCTCTTGAAGAGTGGGGAAATATGGACTGAACATTTTTATCGGAAAATGATCTGGGCAGAGCAAAGTGAAGTATGGACCAGAGTGGGGAGAGGCAGGAGGAAGAGAGGTCAGTTAGAAGTATGATACAGTTATCAAGGAGGGTTAAGATAAATGCTTTTATTAACATGGTAGCTGTTTGGATGGAGAGGAAATGACAGATTTTAGCTATGTCGTGAAGGTTGAAACGACAGGATTTAGTGATGATGTTGAATATGTGGGTTACGTAAGAGAGATCAATCAAGGATAACAACAAGGTTACGGGCTTGTGAGGTAGGAAGTATGATGGTGCTGACTACAGTGATAGGACAATTGGGGGAGGACTAGGTTTGGTGGGACGATAAGGAGTTCTGTTTTGGACAGGCTAAGTTTAAGTGTAAGTTTAAGTTTAGGCATCCAAATAGAGATGTCTTGAAAGGAGGAGGAAATGCAAAACTACAGAGAGGGAGAGGGATCAAGGCTGGAAATTTACATTTGGAAATCATCTGCATAAACTTGGTAATAATAATAATATTTGTTAAGTGCTTACTATTTGCCAGTCATTGTAGTAGGCGCTGGGGTAGATACAAGCAAATTGGGTTGGACAAAGTCCCTGTTGCAAAAGGGGCTCGCAATCTCAATTCATATTTTACAGATGAGATAACTAAGTCACAGAAAAGGAAAGTGACTTGCCCAATGTCACATAGCCGACAGGAGGCGGAGCCCTTGCCCTTCTGACTCCCAGGTCTGTTCTCTATCCACTACGTAATGCCTGTGAACATGCTATGCCATGCTACTGGGGTAGATGGAGCCATGTGAAAGAATGAATTCTTCAAGGTAGTGGGTGTAGATGGAGAATGGAGGGGACACAGAACTGAACCCTGAGTGACCCCCACAGTTAGAGGGGAAGGAGGCAGAGGAGGAGCCCGTGAAATAGTCTGAGAATGAGTAGCTAGAGAGATAGAAGGAGAACCAGGAGAGGACATTGTCATCGAAGCCAAAGTTGGATAATGCTTCCAGGAGAAGGGGATGGCCGAAAGTGTCGCTGGAACCTGAGAGGTGGATTAGGATGGAGTAGAGGCAATTGGATTTGGCAAGAAGAAGAATATTGGTGACCTTTGAGGGGGTAGTTTCTGTGGAGTGGAGGGGACAGAAGCCAGATTGGAGGAGGTCAAGAAGACAGTTCAAGGCTAGGAACTTGAGACAATGGGTGTAGACAATGCACTCATGAATTTTGTAGTGGAATGGTAAGAGGGAGTTGGGTGATAACTGGAAGGAGTTGAAAGCGACCTACATTCTATTTTCCAGGCTTAATCCTGGTCTTGGTCAAGGGAGGGTGCTTTTTAGGATACGGGAGTCATGGACATCTTTAAAAGCAGGGGGAAAGACGTTATTGGAGAGAGAACCGTTGAAGATGGCAGTAAGGGAGGGAAGAAGGGAGAGAAAAAGTGTTTTGAGAAGGTGTGAAGAGATAGG
The DNA here is from genome assembly GCF_015852505.1 of Tachyglossus aculeatus. Lineage (NCBI taxonomy): Eukaryota > Metazoa > Chordata > Mammalia > Monotremata > Tachyglossidae > Tachyglossus > Tachyglossus aculeatus. The sequence goes on from NW_024044885.1 coordinate 21,067, forward strand.
GTCTGATGCACAGGTGGAGGGGGTGGATTTTGAGAGAAGGCAGGAGATCTCCTCTAGAGCTCACTGTCTCTCTTCTCGCTCTCTCTTTGGGAGATTCCTCTCACACTTTGGACTTTATCCTCCAGTTCTACCTTACCATCATTTGTCACTAAATTGTGTCCTCTTACTAAATGACTTCAGTTATTGGATGGAAATGGAGCCCCTCTCAGAAAAGTGTAGGGAGTTCATGAAGGAAAATGTGTGGACTGTCATTCGCTGGGATAGTGAATGGCTTCAGGGAGTATGCAGAGATCAGAAAGCCTTAGATGCCGAGCAGAAGGTGACCAAGATTCAGCCAGGGAAAGAGAACGGAGGTCGCCATCAGCTTCCTTTTCTTTGCCTTCGCAATGGAAACTATGGAAACCCTATGGGAGTCCATGGTCAGAGCCGTGACTCAGGTTCACCCAGAACCTCCTCTAGGAGACCTTCCCAGACTGAACCCCCCTTTTTCCTCTCCTCTTCCCCTCCCCATCGCCCCCATCCCTCCTTTTGCCCTACCCCTTTCCCCTCCCCATATAGTATATACATACACAGTATCTTCCCTTCCCCACAGCACTTGTATATATTTGTACATATTTATTACTCTATTCATTTTACTTGTACATATTTACTTCTGTATTCATTTTATTAATGATGTGCATATAGCTATAATTATATTCATTCTGAAGGTTTTGACACCTACTTGTTTTATTTTGTTGTCTGTCTCCCGCTTCGAGGCTTTGAGCCCGTTGTGGTAGGGACCATCCCTAGATGTTGCCGACCTGTGCTTCCCAATCACTTAGTACAGTGCTCTGCACACAGTAAGCACTCAATGATATGATTGAATGAATGAATGAATGACTGGAGACCCCTATATGTAGAGTCTGGTCTTCCTTGGAGGACTTAATAGTAACTCGGGATCCCCTAAGGGAAGTAGTGACTGAGACCACCTGCAGAGTGTTTGTGGGGTGGCCCACAATGGCCCCCAGTTCCTTGTGATGGCTATAGACAGTACCCCAGGAACTGATGGGACAGAACCAGCCATCCTGAGCTTATTAGAGTAGTCGGGGAAAGGTTGGAGTATTCAGATGGGAGACTCTCAGGTGCTTCCCAAGATGAGGGCAATGTTGATGGAAAATGATAATAATAATAATACTAATAATTATTATTATGGTATTTGTTAAGCTCTTACTATGTGCCAAGCACTGTTTTAAGCACTGGGGAGGATACAAGAGAATCATGTGACCGAGAAGCACAGTGGCTCAGTGGAAAGCCCTTGGGCTTGGGAGCCAGAGGTCATGGGTTCTAATCCCAGCTCTGCCACTTGTCAGCTGTGTGACTTCAGGCAAGTCACTTCACTTCTCTGGGACTCAGTTACCTCATCTGTGAAAAGGGGATTAAAACTGTGAGCCCCACGTGGGACAATCTGATCACCTAATATCCCCCCCACCAACGCTTAGAACAGTGCTTTGCACATAGTAAGAGCTTAACAAATGCCATCATTATTTTTATTATTATTATGTTGTCCCACGTGGGGATCACAGTCTTAACGCCTTTTTACAGATGAGGTAAATGAGGCACAGAGAAGTTAATGACTTGCCCAAAGTCACACAGTAAGTCACTACACATCTTACACTCTACACTGAATGTCCCCGACAGGATTTCCCTCTCCTTTTGTCCTGGCATTGCTATAAAATCGGGATTGAGAAAAACTATGGGTGAAAACAACAACAGCCTTGAACTAATGTACCTGAGATCATTTCCTCTTCAACCACTCCCGGGTGTTCCTGTCAGGCCGCAGCAGGATCACGTAGCACTTGCGGATCAAGATGCAGCTGAGAAGCCCAGCACCAGATGCCAAGCCCCAGGTGAGACAGCCACTGTATCCAAACTGATTATTATCTTTGTACCCTACCACCTAGTACAATGCATGGCTTACAGTAAGTGTTTAACAAATACCACACACAAAAAAGACCTTTTCCCCCAAGGGTCATTCATTCAGTCATATTTATTGAATGCTTACTGTGTGCAGAACACTTTACAAAGCACTTGGGAGAGTACAGTTCAACAATAAACGGACACGTTCCCTGCCCACAAAACGTTTGAAGTCTAGAAGGGTAGAAAGACATTTACATGAATACATAAATTACAGATCTGTATTTAATTGCTCTGAGGCCGGGAGGGGGGAAGAACAAAGGGAGGAAGTTAGGGTAAAGCAGAAGGGAGTGGGAGAAGAGGAAAGGAGGGCTTAGTCAGGGAAGGCCTCTTGGAGGAGATATGCCCTCAATAAGGCCTTGAAGAAGGGGAGAGTAATTGTCCCTCGGGTTTGATGTGGGAAGGTGCTCCAGGCCACAGGCAGGTTGTGGGTAAGGGGTTGGTGGTACGATAGGTGAGATTAAGACACGGTGAGGAGGTTACTATTGGAGAGTGAAGTGTGTGGGCTGGATTGTAGAAAGAGAGTAACGAGGTGAGATATTAGGGTGCAAGGTGGTGGAATGCTTTAAAGAAAATAGTGAAGAGTTTTTGTTTGATGTGGAGGTGTTTCGGCAACCACTGGAGGTGTTTGAGGAGTGGGTGACACGGCCAGAACATTTTGGTAGAGAAATGATCTGGCCAGCAGAGTAAGTATGAACTAGAGAAGAGCGAGACAAGAGACTGGGAGGTCAGCAAGGAAGCTGTTGCAGTAATCCAGGCAGGATAGGATGAATGATTTAATTACTGTGGTAACAATTTGCATGGAGAAGAAAGGATGGATTTTAGCAATGTTGTGAAGGTGGGAACAACAGGATTTAGTGATGGCTTGAATCTGCGGGATGAAGAAAAAGAAGAGTCAAGGAAATGCCAAGGTAATGGGCTTGTGAGACAGGAAGGATGGTGGTGCCATCTACTGTGATAAGAAAGTCAGGGGAAGGACAGAATTCGGGTGGGAAGATAAGGACTTCTGTTTTGGACATTTTAAGCTTGAGGTGATGGGAGGACATCCAGCTAGAGATGTCTTGAAGGCAAAAGGAAATACGACTGCAGAGAGGGAGAAGGATCATGGCTGGAGATGTAGATTTGAGTACCACCCTCATAGAGGTGGTAGTTGAAGCCATAGGAGTGACTGCGTTCTCCAAGGGAGTGGGTATAGTTGGAGAATAGAAGGGGACCCAGAACTGAACCTTGAACAACCCCCACAGTTCGGGGGTGGGATGCAGAGGAGGAACCCATTAAGAAGCCTGAGAATGAACAGCTAGAGAGATAAGAGGAGAACCAAGAGAGGACAGAATCAGGGAAGCCAAGGTTGGATAACATTTCCAGGAGAAGCGAGTTAGGGAGTGCCTTCCCCTCGACCCCCACCCCCACCCCACCAGCTCCAAAAATCTGGCATCCCAGGAGCTTCTGTGAATTTCTCCACCATTCCCACCAGAACCTGTCCTGCAAGGACAATTGTCCAAGACCCTTGGGAGTTGTGTCTCCAGAGCAACCATGCACTGCACTAGGGATTATTTGATCCTAATATGCAGTGGTCTCCAGGACAACCAGGCAGGTGATGTCAGCCTTCTCTGTAAGAATCCAGCCTCGGGGAGGGAAGAGCCCAGAGGGCCAGGGGACAAACACCCCAGTAATCCACGGAGCATCCAGTCCTGACCTCTGACTCAGGTTGGCCACCAAATCCTTGCTGGATGTCCCTGACAGGATTTCCCTCTCCTTTTGTCCTGCCATTGCAATGAAATCAGGGTTGGGAAAAATGTTGGGAGATAACAACAACAGCCTTGAACTAATGTACTGGAGATCATTTCCTCCTCAAACACTCCCTAGTGTTCCTGTCAGGCCGCAGCAGTATCACGTAGCACTTGGGGACAAAGATGCAGCCGAGAAGCCCGGCACCAGAGGCCAAGATGGAGAAGATCTCCGCGGCTACTGTGGCCTTCCCCTTGGTGCTGTGCTATGCGGGGAGGAACGAGCCTCAGACGCTGCAGAACACCAGCATGCTGAATGTGATGAACCTGGCCTCGTTGAAGCTGTCGGGCAGCCTCCTGGCCAGGAAAGCCACAGTGAAGCTCACCAGGGCCAGAATGCCCAGGTAGACCAGAGGGCAGTAGAAGGCAGTCCCGGAGCCCTCGTTACACTCAACAATGATGAGTCTGGGCTCGGAGTGCGTGTCCACCTCCAGGAAGGGGGGAGCGGTGCCCAACCAGATCATGCAGATGTTCACCTGGACCAGAGAACAGGACAGGACTGTTGAGGTCGAGGCTCTGGGCCCCACCCACCTCCTGACCCTGCTCCCCAAGCTCGTGGTCCTGAAGGCCAGAACTACGGTGAAGGAGTTTGCCAAGATGGAGGAGATGTCCACGGTGAACACAACCCCAAAGGCCATTTGTCGAAGGAGGCAGGAGGCTGGTGTGGGTTGGCCAATGAAGGTCAGAGCACAGAGAAAGCAGAGCATGAGGGAGAGGAGAAGGCTGTAGCTGAGATTGTGGTTATTGGCTCGGACTATGGGGGTCTCTCGGTGCTTAATGAAGACCCCGAAAACCAGGGCTGTGAGGAGAGAGAAACAGAGAGACGTGCAGACCAGAATCAGTCCCAAAGCTTCCTTTTGGGACAGGAAAGTCACCATTTTGTGGAGGCAGCCATCTCTCTCCATGTTTGAATACTGATCATCGGGACACTTCACACAGTGCTCTGCGTCCGAAAGGAAAGAATCATTCAGTCACTCAATCAATCCATAGTAGTCATTGAGTGCTCAGTGTGTGCAGAATGCTGTACTAAGTGCTTGCAGGAGTACAGTGCAACAGCGTGAGTAGACACGTTACTTGCCCAGAAGTTCACAGTATAAAAGGGAACACAGACTGTAATATATATATAAATTAATAAATAATGGATAGGCACATAAGTGCTCTGGGGTTGAGGATGGGGTAAATATCAAGTGTATACAGCAGGAGGAAAAGAAGAAGGAACAGAGACTTACTACCCCTTATAGCACATATTTCCCTCTCCCAGGTCAGGGTCACAGCCCAAGTTGAGATTTTTGCCTCTACATCAAACCCGACTTGTCTGGTCTGAGCACTATCTTCTACCCCTATCCCCCCAACGCCCCCTCCCAGTGCCTAGTTTGTGTTTTCAATCCCTTGCTCTCGCCCTGCACTCACACCAGTCCATGGGCATGGAACTGCTGAGGAAAGACTCCTGGACATCTGTGTCTGTCATCAGGCATAGCTATCTCTTGTCTGCCTCCAGGCTTTACCGCTGCCTGTCTCTGTCTCCCCACGCCCCAGGTCTCTCACCATCTGGTTCGTGTCCACAGTCTGTGGGACAGTGAAACCGTTTGGGGGCAGACTGTGGTCATGCAAAGAGCTGGGTCTCTGCACACACCTACCTGTCTGGTTGGAAATCTCCCCCTCTGGGCACCGGACACAAAAATAGCAGTAAATGGCCACCCCTTTCTGGGCAAGGTGTTTCTGAATCCGGGTCCACAGTTCCTGCTGCACCGTGAACGTGGAGCCTGAATTCTCATGACAAGGGACAGTGACACTAAGAGTGGAGTTCCACAGCCCCGTACACACTTGAGTGATCCTGGGACCCTCCCACCAAGAGTCTTCCCCACAACCTCCCTACAAGTTTGAACTCCAACAAGGGCAGGGCTACAGCTACCCCCTTCTCCACCTCCCTGCTTTTCCTTCTCCCCGCTCAGAGTCTGGGGCTGCAGGGGACCAGGGGGACCAAGTCCCACTTGTAATACATAGAGAAGGTCACCCTGAGCCTACCTCAGGGTCAAGAATAATTTCCAGACATCCATTCCTCCTCCCACCCTTGCTCACTGCAGGAAGGTTTCATTCCCCGACCTCCACCGACCCCCCCGCCCCATCCCGACAGCATAAACCTTAAATTCTTGACTGTATTCGGAAAGCTGTGTTTGAAAACCGTGCCAGGGAGGTGCAAGGTTCCGAATAGATGAATACTAAAATATTTTCATTTATCTTTGGCCGTCTTGGGGCTGCCATTCCACTCCTGGAGTTCTCACTAGGGAAATTGCTCTGAGATTCCCAGTTCACCAAGTGTGGTTGCTGTGATCATCAGTATGTGATCTCACCGTGACTATGTGGGGATCACATTCCTAGGTGACCCTTTGGCAGGGTGACACACCCATAACCAACTCTAGCCCTTGGAGATGACTAGAGGGAAGCCATGACAGTTCAGGCCTCTCTCCACATGAACCCCCCTCTGAAAGAGCCAATCCCTACCTAACCCAGCCCAAGAGATGGCCAAGCAAAGACACCAGCAATTACCATCTCCCCTCCAGGACACCTGGGACCCAGCTCTCATGGTGATCTCTTCATGTCAGGCTGTATGGATTTAAGGCTCAGCTGAGGCTCTTCAGCAACAGTGGCACTCACCGGACTGCTACGTTGCATCCCCAGAACCCCATGCCACGGAGAAGCAGTATGGTGTAGTGAATAAAGTACAGACCTGGGAGTCGGAAGGTTATAGGTTCTAATCCCATCTCTGTCACTTGTCTGCTGTGTGATCTTAGGCAAGTCACTTAACTTATCTCTGTCTCAGTTCCCTCATTTGTGAAATGGGGATTGAGACTGTGGATAGGGACATGGGATAGGGACTTTGTCCAACCCCATTTACTTGTATCCACCACAGTGCTTAGTACAGTGCCTGGAACAAAGTAAGCACTTGGGAAATATCATTATTATTATTATTATTATTATTATTATTATTATTATTATTATTGGCAGGGAGCAGTCTGGAGGGAGGGCACTAGGCTGGCATCAGATGGCATCATATGACAGGGGAGAGAGGACCGATACCATTTTGAGTTGTAGCTCCTCCCCTTCACCTCGGGATTGGCAGAATTAATAGGACCCCCAAGCACCTCCACCTGGGCCTAGTTTGAGTGTTTAATTGCCCCTGATGTGTCTGACTACAGTCCCCTCTACCCCTTTTAGTCTCAGATCATTCTCCCCTTGAGGATCAAGGTCAATGTTTCTTTGCCACCTAAGTGTTCATTCCCAGCACTAGTTACAATGTTGTGCACACAGTAAGAACTCCCTCAATACAATCATTACTAGAAGTCTGGGACTACTGCCCCAGGAAACCTGGGAATTCCCATTGGCTGTTTACCTGAGAGGATCCCCCGGGCCACATGACTATTGCTTCATTGATGAAAACACCTTCGCCAGGGGGTGCCTGGGGGTCCACCTCCCCGACTTTCACCAACTCACAAATTCCATTGGAAAAGATCACAAAGTTCAGAATCTCAAATTTTCCAGTATATCTGTGGTTCTCATCCAGAATCACTGGTTCCCCCGCAGGGTTGTCAAACTGGACTTTGCTCAGAAACTCATGGAGCTGAAATGGATAAAAGGAAGCTCTGGAGACTCCTGACTCCAGGGAAGGTGAGATTAGCTGCAATGGAGTTTGATGTGTTCAGTTGGTTGTTTGATAGTACAGTGCTTAGTACAGTGCTCTGCACACAGTAAGCACTCAATAAATCCGATTAAATAAATGAATGAATGATAGAACTTGTTAAGCACTTACTATGTGTAAAACATTTTTCCAAGTGCTGGGGTAGGTGCAAGTCATTTAGGTCAGACACAGTCCCTGTCTGGCATGGGGTTCACAGTCTTAAGTGGGAGGCAGAACAGGAATTGAATCCCCGTTTTATAGTTGAGGAAACTGAGGGACAGAGAAGTTAAGTGACTTGTCCAAGATCACACAACTAACAATTGGAACAGCAATTGGTAGAGTTGGGATTAGAACCTAGGTCCTCGGACTCTCAAGCCCACGCTCTTTCCACCTTGCCGTGCCTACAGTTGGGTCAGTGACTCAGAGGTTGGGATTGAATGGCCAAATTTCCCCTCTGTGACAATTGAAAGTCAGCATGACTTAGTGGAAAGCACTATGGATTGGGAGTTGTAAGGCCTAGGTTCTAATCCTGGCTCTGCCTGCTGTGTGACCTAGGGCAAGTCACCTAACTTCCTACATCTCAACTGTCTCATCTGTAAAATGAGGATTCAATACCTCTTCTCCCTACCACTTGAACTGTGGGTCCTATGTGGGACAGGACTGTTTCTGTCTTCATTATCTTGTATCAACATTCATGTTTAATAAAGTGCTTGGCACCGAGTAAGAATTTAGCAGATATCATTATCATCATGACTTCCGAAGGAAAGTGAAACTGGTTGTCAAAAAAGGAGACCAGGAGCCTGGAAGCAGTCATCCCAAAGGGAGGTGATTTCTGCTCTCCCACCTTTGCCCCTGCTGATGGCTCTGCTTCTCCAGATCCCTCTTCCTCCCTTCCACCTCAGCCACCCTTCCCAGGAGTCAGGGTAGTCTTTGTCTCTCCCTCTCCCTCTCTCTTGACATGAAAGGGAGAACAAAGAAGGTAACCCAGGGACAACTGACCTCCTCATGAGAATATTCTCCATCTCATCCATACATAGACAAGGAGGAGGAAGGGGAAGGACATTGTTGTCTAACAATAAGGGACAGCCCAACCCCAGTACGTTACCCTGCTGACCCCTTGCACTCTGCAGTTAGTTTGTGGAGACTGGGAGCAGGGAGCAGTGCACAGGAGAGACAAGGGCAGGGGTGATGACTGAGATGAAGAGGATGGAGACATATGAAGCTGTGCTCTGTGACCACCCCCTAAACCCGACCATCTCCAATGGGACAGCATTGGTTATTCTAATGGATATAAATTTGAAGAAAGCAGTACTCATGATGACAGTCACCATCTGAGCGCATGGGTGGATGAAAAGTCCATTCTGAGATGCATGGTCCCAGCCAAAAAGGCTCTCCCGTGTCATGTTCTTAGGTTTAACGTTTGCAGCTCCTAGAACTGTGTTCTCTTTTCCCTGAAATGGATAAACTACATCCTAAATCAGTATTTGCTTCAAATAATATTTGTGAATTTCAAGTTCTTTATTCAATCAATTGTATTTATTGAATGCTTACTGTGTGCAGAACACTGTACTAACGCTTGGAAAGTACAATTCAGCAACAAATAGAGGCAATCCCTACCCAACAATGGGCTCACAGTGTAGAAGGGGGAGACAGACAGCAAAACAAACTGAAGCAAGTAGACTGGCATCAATTGCATCAATACAAAATAAATAGAATTGTAGTTATATAAATAGACAGATAATGTATCTACCAACTTTGTAGATACAAACTGTACCAACTGTGTGCTGTACATGACCAAGAACTTAATACAGTGCTCAGCACACAGTAAGCATTCAGTAAGTACCATTGTTTAATTGATTAATTTTTCAATTTTTCAATTGGGCCAATTGAAACACCACTGATTATAATTAAAAGAAACTGCTTTTCATTGTCCAAACCTTAGCTACAGTTTAACCAGATTCCCAAGAGGGATTTTTTTTGCATTAAGACAGTGTTTCTCCATTCTCCTACCTGCGATTTTATTTCAGTGCATGGATTTCTAGGACTGGGTCTCTGGACCCAGTCCTGTATCTGTCAGAGGTTAAAGGATGAGGTTTCTCTGAAGGAGTAAGTTTCGACAAGGCCCTCCACTTCTTAACTTCGGAAGGGCCTTCCTCTTGTGACCTCTAGACTGAAAGCTCCTTGTGCACAGGGAATGTTTAGACCAACTCTGTTGTAATGTACTTTCCTAAATGCTCAGGACTATGCTATGAACAGAGTAAGCTCTTTACAAACACCACTGGTCAACTGATAGATTATGCTGCTCTCTATGGCAGTGGGAGAATATTACCTGCCATGGACGAGGCAACAGGTAGTCCCCATTTTCCAGAGATTCCAGGTCTGAGCTGGATAGGAAAAAGTCCTGGAGCCCCTGGGCCACAGGATATATGGCGTTGTACAAACTGTAACTCAGGGCAGATATTATCAGAGAAAAAATGTGCACAGGCAGCATCTCCAAAGAAGCATTTTCTGAGCATTTTCTTCCCCACAGTTCAGGCAATGAAAAGGAACAGTCAAAGACAGACTCCCAGAATTCCTTCAAGATGATGGCTTCTGGATATTTTTCTGGTTTTTACTGTCTGTAAAAAATCTCTGAAACCAGGAACCTCTTTAGCAATGTTCGCCAGAGTCAAAGTCCCATGAAAATCATAGCTGTTTGTTGCATACATTGTGTTCAAGGTAACGTCCCAGTGAAAGATGGTGGCCCAAACCATCTTGGACAGTCCAAAAATCTCTATGACAAATCTCAGAAAGTTCAGGGACTCTGCATCCACATAGTCAGCCATTACTGAAGCTGATGTAGCCATGACACTGGAGTAGATTCCCCGGGCTGAATATAAGTTGCACTTTCCACTAGGGATCTTCTTGGTAAAAGCTGCACAAACAATGTTCCTGACCATCTCCCTGGTCACATCCAAGAGGAATCTCTCTCCTCTCATATCACCTGACACCACGAACCCCACCAAGGACCAGCTGAAATGCACCATTAACCGGACCATCCCTCGAGGCAGAGAGGAGATCCTGGGGGACACCTGATAGAGAGATGGAAACTCTACCTTGTCACTCAGGTTCGGGTCAAATGGGCCATAGGTGATCCGGATAGAGAACAACAGAACTAAGTGGGAGGTGTGAGAATGTAGCAAATCCATCAAAAGTATTTACTTAGCTCCTGCTTTGGAAAGCACACTGTTCATACCACCAGGGAAAAGATAAAATAAAGGCAAAAAGCAGCAATACCTACCCTAAAAGAGGTTTTAGTCAATTAGTCCAATTCATTGAGCATTTACTGTGTGGAGATCACTGGAAGAGTTAAATAAAACAGGGCTAGTAAGCATGTTTCCTGCCCACAATGAGCTAACATAGGAGGAGACAGACACTGAAATAAATTATGGATATTTATATAAGTGCTGTTGGGAGGATGGGATGAATGAAGGGTACAGAGCTAATCAGAAGAGAGTTGCAAAAGTCAGAAGGTGTAGGGGACATGAAGGCCTATTCAGGGAAGGCTCCTTGGAAAGGATGTGGTTTTAGAAAGGCTTTGAAGATGGAGAGAGTGATCATCTGACAAATATGAAGGAGTACAGAGTTCTGGGCCAGAGACAGGATGTGGGTGAGAGGTCAGGAGTGAGGTAGACAAGATCAAAGTACATTGAGTAGGTTGACAGTAGTGAGGGAAGGGTGTGAGCTGGGTTGTAGTAGAAAATCACCTCTATGCTGATGACACCCAAATCTACAACTCCAGCCCTGATCACTCTCCCTCTCTGCAATCTTGCATTTCCTCCTGCCTTCAAGATATCTCTACTAGGATGCCCTCTTGAATTACCTCCTGCCTTCAAGACATCTCTACTAGGATGTCCTCCTCTCACCTCAAACTTAATATGGCTAAAAAAATAACTTCTTATATTCCCACCCGAACCCTGTCCACCTGTTCACTTTCCTGTCCGTTGATGGCACCGCCATTTGTCAATCAATCAATCAATTAATCAATTGTCTTTATTGAGCGCTTACTGTGTGCAGAGCACTGTACTAAGCGCTTGGGAAGTACAAGTTGGCAACATATAGAGACGGTCCCTACCTAATACTGGGCTCACAGTCTAGAAGGGGGAGACAGAGAACAAAACCAAAAATATTAACAAAATAAAATAAATAGAATAGATATGTACAAGTAAGATAAATAAATAGAGTAATAAATATGTACAAACATATATACATATATACAGGTGCTGTGGGGAAGGGAAGGAGGTAATGTGGGGTGGAATGGAGAGGGGGAGGAGGGGGAGAGGAAGGAGGGGGCTCAGTCTGGGAAGGCCTCCTGGAAGGAGGTGAGCTCTCAGTAGGGCCTTGAAGGGAGGAAGAGAGCTAGCTTGGCGGATGTGGGGAGGGAGGGCATTCCAGGCCAGGGGGACGACGTGGGCCGGGGGTCGACGGCGAGACAGGCGAGGACGAGGCACAGTGAGGAGATTAGCGGCAGAGCAGTGGAGGGTGCGGGCTGGGTTGCAGAATGAGAGAAGGGAGGTGAGGTAGGAGGGGGCGTGGTGATGAAGAGCCTTGAAGCCGAGGGTGAGGAGTTTCTGCCTGATGCATAGGTTGATTGGTAGCCACTGGAGATTTTTGAGGAGGGGAGTAACATGCCCAGAGCGTTTCTGGACAAAGACAATCCGGGCAGCGGCGTGAAGTATGGATTGAAGTGGGGAGAGACAGGAGGATGGGAGATCGGAGAGGAGGCTGATGCAGTAGTCCAGACGGGATAGGATGAGAGCTTGAACGAGCAGGGTAGCAGTTTCGATGAAGAGGAACGGGCGGATCTTGGCAATGTTGTGGAGCTGAGACCGGCAGATTTTGGTGACGGCTTGGATGTGAGTGGTGAACGAGAGAAAGGAATTGAGGATGACCCCAAGGTTGCAGGCTTGTGAGACGGGAAGGATGGTAGTGCCGTCAACAGTGATGGGAGAGTCAGGGAGAAGGCAGGGTTTGGGAGGGAAGACAAGGAGTTCAGTCTTGGACATGTTGAGTTTTAGGTGGCAGACAGACATCCTGATGGAGATGTCCTGAAGGCAGGAGGAGATATGATCCTGGAGGGAGGGGGAGAGAACAAGGGCAGAGATGTAGATTTGGGTGTCATCAGCGCAGAGATGATAGTTGAAGCCGTGGGAGCGAATGAGGTCACCAAGGGAGTGAGTGTCCTGTCTCACAAACCCGTAACCGTAACCTCTCTCCTAGACCCCCTTCAGTCTGGTTTCCATTCCCTACACTCCACCGAAACTACCCTCTCAAAGGTCACCAATGACCTCTTTCTTGCCAAACCAATGGCTCCTAGTCTATCATAATCCTCCTCGACCTCTCAGCTGCCTTTCACATTGTGGATCATCCCCTTCTCCTCAACACGTTATCCAACCTTGGCTTCACTGACTTCGTCGTCTCCTGGTTCTCCTCTTATCTCTCTGGCCGTTTATTTTCAGTCTCCTTCACGGGTTCCTCCTCCCCCTCCCATCCTCCTACAGTAGAGGTGCCACAAGGTTCAGATCATGGTCCCCTTCTGTTCTCCATCTATACTCACTCCCTTGGTGAACACATTCGCTCCCACTGCTTCAACTATTCTTTCTACTCTGATGTCACCCAAATCTACAACTCCTTCCCTGTTCTCTCTCCCTCCCTCCAGGCTCATATCTCCTGCCTTCAGGACATCTCCACCTGGATGTCTGCTTGCCATTTAAAACGCAACATATCCAAGACTGAGCTCCTTATCTTCCTTCCCAAACCTTGTCCTCTCTCTGACTTTCCCATCACTGTGGACAGCACTACCATTCTTCCTGTCTCACAAGCCCACAAGCTTGGTGTGGTGTCATCCTTGACTCCAATCTCTCATTGACCCCACACATCCAATCTGTCACCAAACCTGCCTGTCTCACCTCCACAAGCATCTATATTATCTACCCTTTCCTCTCCATCCAAACTGCTACCTTGCTGGTTCATGCTGGTGCTGCTTTCATCCTATCCCTACTGGATTACTGCATCAGCCTCATTTCTGATCTACCATCCTCCTGTCTCTGCCTGTTTCAGTCTGTACTTCACTCTGCTGTCCGGATTATCTTTCTACAGAAACGCTCTGGGAATGTCACTCCCCTCCTCAAAAATCTCCAGTGGTTGCCTATCTACCTTCAGTTGAAGCAAAAACTCATTATTGGCCTCAAAGCTCTCCATCATCTTGCTCCCTCTTACCTCACCTCCCTTCTTTCCTTCTAGAGCCCAGCCCACACACTCTGCTCTGCCGCTAACCTCCTCATTGTGCCTTTTTCTCACCTGTCCTGACATCGAGACCTGGCTCACATCCTACCTCTGGCCTGGAATGCCCTCCCTCCACACATCAGCCAAATTAGCTCTCTTCCTCTCTTCAAAGCCCTACTGAGAGCTCACTTGCTCCAGGAGGCCTTCCCAGACTAAGCCCTCCCTTATTCTCTCCTCCTCCTCCCCTCCCTATCGCCCCCACACCCTCCCTCTGTCATACCCCTTCCTCCTCCCCACAGCACTTGTGTATATTTGTACACATTTATCACTCTATTTATTTTATTAATGATGTGTATATATCTATAATTCTATTTATTTTGATGGTATTGACACCTGTCTACTTGTTTTGTTTCACTTTCTGTCTCCCCCCTCTAGACTGTGAGCCCATTGTTGGGTAGGTACTGTCTCTATATGTTGCCGAATTGTATTTTCCAAGCGCTTAGTGCAGTGCTCTGCACACAGTAAACACTCAATAAATTCGATTGATTGAATGAATGAATGAACCTTGACATTATCCTTTAAACCTCTCTTTCATTCAACCCACATATTCAAGCCCTCACTTCATCCTGACAGTTCTACCATCACGACATTGCTAAAATCTGCTCCTCCTTCTCCATCCAAACTGTTGCAACATTAATGCAAGAACTTATTCTATCCTGCCTTGATTAATGTTATCCGCCTCCTTGCTGACCTCCCTGCCTCCTGTCTCTCCCCATTCCTCTCCATACTCTACTCTGCTCTACTCTACCATTTTGCTTCAAAAATGTTCTGACCATGTTTTCCCACTCCTCAAGAAACTCAAGTGGCTGCCCATTCACCTCTGCATCAAACAAAAGGTCCTCACCATTGACTTTAAAGCACTAAATCGCTTTGCCCCCTCCTACCTCGTCTCCCTACTCTCCTACTACAACCCAGCCCATACACGCCGATCCTCTAATGCTAACATTCTAATTGTACTTTGATCACATCTTTCTCGCTGCCGACCTCTTGCTCACTTCCTACCTCAGGCCTGGAACACCCTTCCTCCTCGTATCAAACAGATAATCACACTCCCCCACTTCAAAGCCTTATTGAAGGCACATCTCCTCCCAAGAAGACTTCCCTGACTAAGCCCTCTTCTCCTCTTCTCCCACTCCTTTCTGTGTCTCCCTGACTTGCTCCCTTCATTTATCCTCCTTCCTATCACCACTGCACATATGTATAGATCTGTAATTTATTTATTCATTTATTTATTTATATTAATGTTTGTCTCCCCCTCTAGGCTGTGAGCTCATTATGAGCAGGGAGCGTATGTGTTTCTTGTATTGTACTCTCCCAAGTTCTTAGTACTGTGCTTTGTATACAGTAAGAGCTCAATAAATACAATCGAATGAATGAATGAAAAGCAAGATAAGATAGGAAGGGGCAAGTGATTTCATATAATGAAGTCTATGGTAAAGAGTTCCGTTTTGATGAGGAAGTTGATGGGGAATCACTAGAGGTTCATTGAGGAGTGACAAAACATGGGCTGAATTGTTTTTTACGAAGATGATACAGGCAGCAGAGTGAAATATGGACTGTAGTGGGCAGAGACAGGAGGTAGAGAAGCCAGCAAGTAGGCTGATGTAGTATCCAAAGTGGAGGAGGTTAAGATCTTGGATTATCATAGTAGCAGTTTGGCTGGAGAAGGAAGGTCAGATTTTATTGATGCTGTGAATTGGAAACAGATTGAATATGTGGTTTGAATGAGAGAAACAAGTCAAGAATAATGCCAAAGTTACAGGCTTGTGAGACAGAGAGGAAAATGATACTGTCTACAGGATGGGAAAGTCATGGAAAGGACAGGGCTTGAGTGGGAATATGAGGAATTCTGTTTTGGACATGTTAGTTTTGAGTTGTAAGCAGGACATCCAGGAAGTGATGTCATGAAGGCAGGGAAAATATGAAACTGCAAAGAAGGAGAGAGATCAAGGCTGGAGAGGTGAATTTGGGAATCATCAGCATAGAGATGGTAGTTGAAGCCATGAGAGTGAATGATTCTCCAAGGGAGTGAGTGTAGGTGGAGAAGAGAAGGGAACCCAGAATTGAGCCTTGAAAGATTCCCACATTGAGGAATTGGGAGGTAGATGAGGTGCCTGTGAAAGAGACTAAGAAGCAGCAGCCAAAGAGATAGGAGGGAATCAAGAGAGGACAGTATCAATGAAGCCAAGGTTAGATCATGTTTCCAGGAGAAGGCATTGGTCCACAGTGTCGAAGGGAGATGAGAGGTCATGAAGATAAGGATGGAGTAGAGGCTGTTGGATTTGGTAAGAAGGAGATCACTGGTGAGCTTTGAGAGGGCAGTTTTCATGGAGTGAAGTTGGCATACGCAACAAGGCTTAGTGGATAGAACACAGGCCTGGGAGTCAAAAGGACTGGGTTCTAATCCTGCCTCTGTCAGATGTCTGGTGTCTTGTCTTGAGCAAATCACTTAACTTCTCTGTGCCTCAGTTACCTTGTCTGTAAATTGGGGATTAACACAGTGAACCCCATGTGGGACACTGATTGGGTCCCAACCTGACTAACTTGTATCTACTCCAGAGCATAGTACAGTGCCTGGAACATAATAAACATGTAACAGAAACTACTAAAAAAGCAAAATTCGTGGAGTGTCAAGGAGGGAAATGGAGGAGAGGAAGTGGAGACAGTGAGTGTGGACAACTCACTCATGGAATTTGGAAAGGAATGGAGGAGGGAGATGGAACAAGAACCAGAGAGAGATGAGGGGTCAGGAGAGGGTTACTTTTAGGATAGAGGATATACAAGACTATTTGAAAGCAGTGGGGAAGAAGCCATTGGAAAGAAGAAGCCATTGGAGAGTGAACAGTTGAAGATAGCAGTAGGGGAGGGAAGAAAGGAGGAGATGAGTATTTCGATAAGGTGTAAAGAGATGGGGCCAGAGGAGCAGGTAGAAGGGGTAGATTGGGAGAGTAATCCATTAATCAGTTGTATTTATTGAGCATTTACTGTGTGCAGAGCACTGTACTAAGTGCTTGGGAGAGTACAATATAAAAATGTAACTGACATTCCCTACCCACAATGAGCTTACAATCTAGAGGGGGACTTACAGTCTAGAGGAGGAATAGGAGATGTCTTCATGAGATGCTTCAGGAAAACGTGGGAGAGTCAAAGAAGGGGCAGGAGGAGAGAAGAACCAGATAGGAGCAGAGGAGATTTTAAAAAGAGCACCCCTGATAGTTCCAATTTTATCCAAAAAGACATGGCCAGGTGAGGGAAAAGAGATGGGTGGGGCGGGGTGACAGGGGACTGAGGAAGAAAACAACTTGCATGGTAGTCAATAAGGATGGAGCAATATTGTTGCCAGGTTGGGAAGAGGACAAGTTAAAGCTGGTGAGATGCATCTGACATGGACTAGGTTGGCCTGATATCTGGATTTCCACCAGCACAACTCGATGGCATGTCCACAGGAGGAAAAGAGGAGTGCTCTAGGGGTGATTCTGTACTGTGGGTTAGTGGTACAAGATTAGTAAAGGGAGAGGGGAGTGAGTGAGTTGAGTCCGTTAGAGAGGGTGGTGTTGAGGGTGTCAATTTGCACATCAAGGATAGGTAGTTTGAGTATGGAGACTCAGTACACAGTAAGTGCTCAATAAATACGATTGAATAAAAGAATAAATGGGGCATAACGAAGAGGTTGTTGTTGGATAGAATGTGGTCTAGTGAAAACAGAACACCTGGGTTCTAATCCCAGCTCAAAGTCACTTGGGCAAATCACTTAACTTCTCTAGGCTTCGGTTCCCAACGGGGATTCAAAAAACCTGTTCTCCCCACAACTTAGACTGTGATCCCTATGTAGGACCCGACCATCTTGCATTACTATCCCCTGTTCCCATCTGGTCCTTGTCTCCTCTGCCCCTTCTTTGACTCTCCCATCTTTCTCTGAATTGTCCCAAGGAGAGATCTCCTGCTCCTCTTTAGACTGTAAGCCCTCCTCTAGATTGTAAGTTCGTTGTGGGTAGGGAAAATCTGTTATCTTGCTATATCGTATCTCCCAAGCACTTAGTACACTGCTCTGCACCAAGTAAGGAGAAGGCAAGGTAAAGCAGGTGAGAGTCTAAACACCATGCCAACCTCGTTCACTTCAAGTTTATCCTTTCCTGCCTTAACTCAGCCCTCTCTTCTGCCAGACAAAACTATTTCTCCTCCCTTATTGACACCCATGCCCATCACTCCCGCCAGCTCTTCCATACACTCAACTCCCTTCTCAGGCCCCTGGTTCCTCCCCCTCCTCCTTCCCTCACCCCCACCGATCTGGCCTCCTACTTCATTAACAAAATTAAATCCATATGGTCCGACCTCCCCAAAGTCTCTTCCCCCCTTTCTCCATCCCCCTGGCTCTCAACACTCTCTGCTACTCTCCCATCCTTCCCAGCAGTATCCTCAGAGGAGCTCTCCTCCCTCCTCTCAAGTGCTACTCCGGCCACCTGTGCTTCTGACCCCATTCCCTCTCATCTCATGAAACCTCTTGCTCCATCCCTTCTCCCCTCCTTAACTTACATCTTCAACCGCTCACTCTCCAGTGGTTCCTTCCCCTCTGCCTTCAAACATGCCCATGTCTCTCTCATCCTAAAAAAACCCTCTCTTGACCCCACCTCACCTTCTAGTTATCGCCCCATATACCTCCTACCATTCCTTTCCAAACTTCTTGAACGAGTTGTCTACACTCGCTGCCTAGAATTCCTCAACAACAACTCTCTCCTCGACCCCCTCCAGTCCGGCTTCCGTCCCCTACATTCCACGGAAACTGCCCTCTCAAAGGTCACCAATGACCTGCTGCTTGCCAAATCCAACGGCTCATACTCTGCCCTAATCCTCCACGACCTCTCAGCTGCCTTTGACACTGTGGACCACCCCCTTCTTCTCAATATGCTATCTGACCTTGGCTTCACAGACTCCGTCCTCTCCTGGTTCTCCTCTTACCTCTCCGGTCGTTCTTTCTCAGTCTCTTTTGCAGGCTCCTCCTCCCTCTCCCGTCCTCTTACTGTGGGGGTTCCCCAAGGTTCAGTGCTTGGTCCCCTTCTGTTCTCGATCTACACGCACTCCCTTGGTGACCTCATTCGCTCCCACGGCTTCAACTATCATCTCTACGCTAATGACACCCAGATCTACATCTCTGCCCCTGACCTCTCCCCCTCTCTCCAGGCTCGCATCTCGTCCTGCCTTCAGGACATCTCCATTTGGATGTCTGCCCGCCATCTAAAGCTCAACATGTCGAAGACTGAACTCCTTGTCTTCCCTCCCAAACCTTTCCCTCTCCCTGACTTTCCCATCTCTGTTGACGGCACTACCATCCTTCCCGTCTCACAAGCCCGCAACCTCGGTGTCATCCTCGACTCCACTCTCTCATTCACCCCTCACATCCAAACCGTCACCAAAACCTGCCGGTCTCAGCTCCACAACATTGCCAAGTTCCGCCCTTTCCTCTCCATCCCAACCGCTACCCTGCTCATTCAAGCTCTCATCCTATCCCTTCTGGACTACTGCATCAGCCTTCTCTCTGATCTCCCATCCTCGTGTCTCTCTCCACTTCAATTCATACTTCATGCTGCTGCCCGGATTATCTTTGTCCAGAAACGCTCTGGGCATATTACTCCCCTCCTCAAAAATCTCCAGTGGCTACCAATCAATCTGCGCATCAGGCAGACACTCCTCACCCTAGGCTTCAAGGCTCTCCATCACCTCGCGCCCTCCTACCTCACCTCCCTTCTCTCCTTCTACAGCCCAGCCCACACCCTCCGCTCCTCCGCCGCTAATCTCCTCACCGTACCTCGCTCTCGCCTGTCCCGCCATCGACCCCCGGCCCGCGTCATCCCCCGGGCCTGGAATGCCCTCCCTCTGCCCATCCGCCAAGCTAGCTCTCTTCCTCCCTTCAAGGCCCTACTGAGAGCTCACCTCCTCCAGGAGGCCTTCCCAGACTGATCCTCTTCCTTCCTCTCCCCCTCGTCCCCCTCTCCATCCCCCCATCTTACCTCCTTCCCTTCCCCACAGCACCTGTATATATGTATATATGTTTGTACATTTTTATTACTCTATTTATTTATTTATTTATTTTATTTGTACATATCTATTCTATTTATTTTATTTTGTTAATATCTTTGGTTTTGTTCTCTGTCTCCCCCTTTTAGACTGTGAGCCCACTGTTGGGTAGGGACTGTCTCTATATGTTGCCAATTTGTACTTCCCAAGCGCTTAGTCCAGTGCTCTGCACATAGTAAGCGCTCAATAAATACGATTGATGATGATGATGATGATGCATCTGATATGGACTAGGGTGGCCGGATATCTGGATTTCTGCCAGCACAAGTCTACTGCATGTCCATGGGAGAAAAGGAAGAGTGCTTTTTGGGTGATCCTGTGCTGAGGGTTAGTGGTACGAGATTGGTAAAGGGAGAAGGGAGTGAACAAGTTGAGTCCAGTAGAGAGGGTCGTGTTGAGGGTGTCAATTTATGCATCAAGAATAGATAGTTTGAGAATGGAAACTAAATGGAGCATAATGTCATGAGAAAATTGGTGCAGATTAAAAGAATGAAGTTCTCGATGGAGAACAGGAGATAGATCCCTGTGGGGGCAGGAAAAGAACAGGTGTCAGGTGAGGAGGTTGGGTTTGGATAGACTGTGGTCTTGTAGAAAGAGAACACCTGAGTTCTAATCCCAGCTCCAAGTCACTCGGGCAAGTCACTTAACTTCTCTAGGCCTTGGTACCCAAAGGGTGATTCAAAAAACCTGTTCTCCCCACGACTTAGGCTGTGAGCCCCACGCGGGACCTGGTCATCTTGTAGGGCAAGCGTTTAGCTTTTAATAAGCACTTAACAAACACCACAATTATTATTAATTATTGCTACACGGAAATGTCATAGTTGAGGAAGGGAGAGTTGGGTAGTGTGAGGCTAGTACAATCACTAGGGAGGATGAGATCGAGTGCATGTCCAAGGTGATGAGCGAGTCAGTGGAGTTGAGGAATAAGAGGAAGTAGGCAGTGGAAAGGTCTTTGGGAACATCCACATGGATATTGAAGTCCCCAAGGATTAACGTAGGGATGGAGAAAGAGAGAAATAATTTGAGAAAGAGATCCAAATGGCTCAGAAAGTTGGAGGTGGGACCTGGGATTAGTAACTGGATTGGGTGGTAGATATTGGTGGGGAGTCGAAGGGGGAATTGGAGGAAAGGAAGTGGAGGCAGTAAGTATATGCAGCTCACAGATGGCGTTGGGAAAGGAATGTTAGGAAGGAGATGAAGCCATAACCAGAGGGATCTGGGGCCGGGGTGTGAGGGGTTAATGGAGGTTTATTTTTGGGATAGGAAATACATGTGCACATAGGAAAGTAATGGAGAAGAAGCCACTGGAGAGTGAACAGGTGAAGGTGGAGGTCAGGGAAGAAAAAAAGGAGAGGGCAAGAGTTTTGATCAGGTGCAAAGGGAGAGAAATCATTATAAGGAGTACATTTTGAGAGGAAGCAGGAGATCTCCTCTTGGAACGTTACAGGGAAAGATGGGAAAGTCAAAAAAGGGATAGAGGGACGGGCTGGACAGGAGCAGGGAAGATTTTAGAGAGATCATCCCTGATGGTTTCAATTTTGTCCATAAAATATGTGGCCAAGTTAGGGACAAAGTTTAGGTGGGGTGGGGTGGCACGGGGTTTGAGGAGGGAATTAAGTGTCTGAAACACCTGGCAAGGGCAATGAGCATGGGAGTCAATAAGGATGGAGCAATACTGTTACCAGGCAGGGGAGAGGCCAGGATAGAGTGGCAAGAATGCATTTGACATGGATTGAGTTGGTGTGAACTCTGGATTTCTGCCAGCATCACTCCACGGTATGTGGGTGATTCAGTGCTGTGGGTTAGTGGTATGAGACAGGTGAAGGGATAAGGGAGAGAGCAAGTTGATTTCAATGTAGAGGGTAGTGTTGAGGGTATCACATTGTGCAATAAGGGTAGGTAGTTTGGGTACAGAGCAGCGTGGAAAGCAGCACGGCTTAGTGGAAAAAGCCTGGGCTTGGGAGTCAGAGGTCGTGGGTTTGAATCCCGGCTCTGCCACTTGTGACTTTAAGCAAGTCACTTAACTTCTCTGTGCCTCGGTTAACCTCATCTGTAAAATGGGGATTATGATTGTGATCCCCATGCAGGACAGCCTAGTAACTTTGTATCTATCCCAGCCCTTAGAACAGTGCTTGACAAAATTGGTGCAGATTAAAAGATTCCCTGCCCAGAACTAACTTACAGTCTAGGGAAATCAGTAAGGAGGCCAATACAGGATCCTAGCTCGTAAACTATGGGTGGCCAGACCAGCTGATAGCCATTTGGATGAAACAGGAGTAGCCGGTTTGGGGAAATGCTGTGGAGGAAAAACAAGCAGCAGCAATCAACAGGCTGGATGTGAGAGATGAAAAAGAACAAAGAATCAAATTTCATGCCACTATTGAGGGTCTTGGTGACAGAAAAGATGGTGGTGCTTTCAACTTCGATTGGAAACATAAAAGGAGAAATTGATTTGGGAGGGAAAATGAAGACTTCACTTTTATTCTTATTGAAATTGATGCCCAAGGGAGCCATCTTTGCAGAAATCTCAGGGAGTGATGTGGGAATGTGAGATGACACAGGAAGTGGGAATTCGGTGTTACTGAGACAGCTTTGAGAGTTACCACATGGACTAGGTAAATGAAGGTAAATGAAGCCATAGTAGTGGATGAGTTCTCCAAAGTAGCAAGTGCAAAGTGAGATGACATGGGGAGCAAGACTGGAGTGTTGAGTGACACCCAAGGCTGGGAGGTGAGAAACAGACGAGATAGGGGAAGGGAGTGAGAAGGATCAGCCAGAGAGGCAGGAATAATACCAAAAGAGACTGTGACAGAGAAAATAGTTTCGGGTAGTATTGCCAAAGGAGGTTGTGGTCCATGGAATCCAAGGTGATTGAGCGGTAGAGGAATATTAGGATAAAATAGGTTTTTTATAGAGTGCTTCCTCAGTTGAAGAAAGTGGGCAGAAAGCAGATTGGAGTGGGTCAAGAGGGGAGTTGGAGAAGAGATAATGGAGACAGAAGGGCAAAATATCTGATCGAGGAGACTTGACAAGAAAGGGAGCAAGGACAAGATGGAGTAATATGTGCTGTGCATAATAGAACCAGGGAAAGTGTTTTGAGACTCAAGGAAATTTGCACATGATAGAAGGTAGAGAAAAAAGAGCCCTCAGAGAGGGAATAGTTGAAGCTGGCAGGTAGGGAGATAGAAGGTGGATCATAGCATTGGTTCCTAAAGAGGTCAAGGGAGGAGGGAAATGGGGGCTTCAGGAGGGGTTTGAAATCCCCCTGGAATCCTGGTGACAAGCACCAGTATAACCCTAGTAAGAGGTAGAAAGCCCAGAACTATAGTGAGTGAAAGTGACTTTGTGTTCCCTTTCCCTAGCTCCTTCACAAATCCTGACTCTATGCCCCATATTTATAACTTTCCCTTTACCATTTCTTATTGCCCCTCTAAAGGGAAAGTTGCAGAATGGACAGGGTGTGCTCTTGGAACCAGCAAAAAGTAACAAAGGAACTGACTCTGATAAAAATTCACTTGGACAGTTTCATCTTCTCGATTAGTGAACGCACAGGATGTGGCTTGTCCTTAAAGGGCACACAGCTCTAGGTTTTGTCTCAAAATATGCTCTTACCCACGAACATTTCTTCCCAATGGGCGGTGTGGGTTTGAAAGAAGTAAACAAAAACTGCTTTAGCTGAGACAAATCTCCAATCTGGTCATTCCTTAACTACACAAGGAAGGAACCAGACTGTTCGAATGGTCTCCTACCTGCGGGGACTGGTAGAGTCCCAGGATGTTCACCATGGAGATGGACAGGGCAGACGTGGCTCCTCCAATGACAGCCACAGTCTTTTCCTGCTTCCCACAGCTGTAATTAGGCATGGTCTGTCCTCCTCCTGACGTCCCCTTCAAGGCACCCTCAATGGCTCTTTCAGCAGTGTGGTAGATTTCATGGACATAGAAGCCCAGTGATATATTGGGGAAAAAGCTGGGATTCTTGTTGATCTCATCTATGGCATATAGCAGGGCCAGGAAGTGCTGGAAGTCTTCGTGAACCGATCTGAAATGAGAAAAACAGTGTAAGCCCCCAGGATCTACCCTTCGCCCCTCTGCACATTCCAGGGGACATGTCGTACCAAGAGAACAGATAGGGTACAAAGTCCAGTGGCAGCATCATCCAGCCCAGGGCCCTGAATCACATCACCTTCTGCACTGGCCACTCTGCATCGTCTCCCGCACCACCCAGCCCCAAGACCTCCCTGGCTCTGAGTCTCAGCTCCAATGCCTACGAGGACAGGGAGAGGGTAGGGGGAAATATTTTCCCTTCAAACCATGAAGGACGATCTGAGGGACAGAACCTGAAGGGAAAGAAGGAAGGACAGAGAATCCAGACTAGGAAGGAACCCTCCCCACACCTCGCACCCTTCCCCCTCCCTCCCTTCCCTTGACAGCTACTGCCAAGTGTGGCCTCTGGAACCCCCTCTCCACATTAAGTAAGATCCCTTTCATCCTGGACCTATTCCTTTCCAGCTCTCTACTCCTCCTCGCCCTAACTGAAACATGGTTGTCTCCGGACAACACGGTCTCTTCTGATGCTCTCTCCAGTGGAGGCCTCTTCTTCTCCTACTCCCCCAGACTCACCGGAAAAGCAGGAGGTGTCGGTTCCCTTCTCGCCACCCAATGTCGCTTTCGCACTATCCCTCCTCCCCCTTCCCTTTCCTTCCCTTCCTTTGAAGCCCACATTATTCACCTCTACCACCCACTCCAGAATCTTCTAGCCGTCATCTACCGCCCCCCCCGCCCCACATCCAACTTCCTTAACGATTTTGACCCCTTCCTCACCTTCCTTCTCTACTTTTCCATGCCCATTCTGATCGTCGGAGACTTCAACATCCACATGGATATCCCTGACGACTCCTCTGCCGCCCGCCTTCTATCTCTCCTTGACGCTGCCAATCTCTTGCTCCACCCCACCACACCCACTCACCAACTTGGTCATACCCTCGACCTCATCATCTCCTACCGCTGCACTGTGTCCACCCTCACCAACACTGAAATCCCTCTCTCTGATCATAATCTTCTCACCTGCTTCCTCACTCACACTCCTTTCCCCTGTAAATCCACATTACTCCCTCACAGAGATCTCTGCTCTCTTGACCCCATCCATCTTTCTGAGCGCCTCACACCCCACCTCGCCTCCCTCTCCTCTCTACCCAGTTTTGATCATCAGGTTACTGCTCCCAACCCTACCCTTTCTATTCAGCTAGACTCACTCGTTCTCCTTTCCCTTCGCTGCTCTCGCTCCACTAACCCACAGCCCTGGATCACTGCCACTGTCTTCCTCCTTCGCCCTTATGCTCGAGCCGAACGCTGCTGGTGAAAGTCTAAACACCATGTCAACCAAGGTCACTTCAAGTTTATCCTTTCCTGCCTTAACTCAGCCCTCTCCTCTGCCAGACAAAACTATTTCTCCTCCCTTATTGACACCCATGCCCCAACATCCCCGTCAGCTCTTCTCAGGCCCCTGGTTCCTGCCCCTCCTCTTTCCCTCACCCCCAACGGTCTGGCCTCCTACTTCATTAATAAAATTAAATCCGTATGTCCAACCTCTCCAAAGTCACTCCCCACCCTTCTACAACCCCCCAGCTCTCAACACTCTCTGCTACTCTCCCATCCTTCCCAGCAATATCCTCAGAGGAGCTCTCCTCCCTCCTCTCAGGTGCTACTCCGGCCACCTGTGTTTCTGACCCCATTCCCTCTCATCTCATGAAATCTCTCGTTGCGTCCCTTCTCCCCTCCTTAACTTTCACCTTCAACCACTCACTCTGCACTGGTTCCTTCCCCTCTGCCTTCAAACATGCTCATGTCTCTCCCATCCAAAAAACCCCCTCTCTTGACCCCACCTCACCTTCTAGTTATCGCTCCACCTCCCTCCTACCATTCCTTTCCAAACTCCTTGAACGAGTCCTTTACACACGCTGCCTCGAATTCCTCAACACCAACTCTCTCCTCTTCCCCCTCCAGTCTGGCTTCCGTCCCCTACTTTCCATGGAAAATGCCCCTCAAAGGTCACCAATGACCTCCTGCTTGCCAGATCCAACGACTCATACTCTGTCTTAATCCTCCTCGACCTCTCAGCTGCCTTCAACACTGTGGACCACCCCCTTCACCCCAACACGCTATCCAACCTCGGCTTCACAGAATCTGTCCTCTCCTGGTTCTCCTCTTATCTCTCCGGTCGTTCATTTTCAGTCTCTATTGCAGGCTCCTCCTCCCCTTCCCATCCTCTTACTGTGGGGGTTCCCCAAGGTTCAGTTCTTGGTCCCCTTCTGTTCTCGATTTACACTTGGTGACCTCATTCGCTCCCACAGCTTCAACTATCATGTCTACGCTGATGACACCCAGATCTACATCTCTGACCCTGCTCTCTCCCCCTCCATCCAGGCTCGCATCTCCTCCTGCCTTCAGGACATCTCCATCTGGAAGTCTACCCGCCACCTAAAACTCAACATGTCCAAGGCTGAACTCCTTGTCTTCCCTCCCAAACCCTGCCCTCTCCCTGACTTTCCCATCACTGTTGACGGCACTACCATCCTTCCCATCTCACAAGCCCGCAACCTTGGTGTCATCCTCGACTCTGCTCTCTCATTCACCCCTCACATCCAAGCCGTCACCAAAACCTGCCAGTCTCACCTCCGTAACATTGCCATGATCCGCCCTCTCCTCTCCGTCCAAACCGCTACCCTGCTCGTTCAAGCTCTCACCCTATCCCGTCTGGACTACTGCATCAGCCTCCTCTCTGGTCTCCCATCCTCGTGTCTCTCCCCACTTCAATCCATACTTCATGCCGCTGCCCGGATTGTCTTTGTCCAGAAACACTCTGGGCATGTTACTCCCCACCTCAAAAATCTCCAGTGGCTATCAGTCAATCTGCGCATCAGGCAGAAACTCCTCACCCTGGGCTTCAAGGCTCTCCATCCCCTCACCCCCTCCTACCTTACCTCCCTTCTCTCCTTCTACAGCCCAGACCGCACCCTCCACTTCTCTGTCGCTAATCTCCTCACCGTGCCTCGTTCTCGCCTGTCCCGCCGTCGACCCCCGGCCCACGTCATCCCCCTGGCCTGGAATGCCCTTCCTCCCAACATCTGCCGAGCTAGCTCTCTTCCTCCCTTCAAGGCCCTACTGAGAGCTCACCTCCTCCAGGAGGCTTTCCCAGACTTTGCCCCCTCCTTCCTCTCCCCCTCGTCCCCCTCTCCTTCCCCACCGTCTTAATTCCTTCCCTTCCTTACAGCACCTGTATAAATTTATATATGTTTGTACATATTTATTGCTCTATTTATTTGTTAATTTTACTTGTACATATCTAGTCTATTCATTTTATTTTGTTAATATGTTTGGTTTTGTTCTCTGTGTCCCCCTTCTAGACTGTGAGCCCACTGTTGGTTAGGGACTGTCTCTATATGTTGGCAACTTGTACTTCCCAAGCGCTTAGTACAGTGCTCTGCACACAGTAAGTGCTCAATAAATACATTTGATTGATTGATTGATTGAAGTGATGCTGGGGGCTCAGAGTACAGGCTTGACCTGTCTCAGGAAAGATGTCAGAAACTCAGTGTTGAATACAGTCCCTGCTCAATTAGCAAGTGCCACCAAAACAGAAAAAACAGAAGTAGTGAGGCCAAGCTTGGGAGTCATGAGACTTGGTTTCTAATACCAGCTCTGCCACATTTCTGTTGTGTGATCTTGGGCCAGTCAGTTAACTTCTCTGTGCCTCAGTTACCTCATCTGTAAAATGTGGATTAAAACCTAGTCAGAGTGTGAGCCCCATGGGTGACAGAAACTGTATCCAACCAGTGTTTAGGTCAGTGCTTTGCATAGCAAATGCTTAGCAAGTTCCATAATTTAATTAAATGTATTTAATATGACCACTAGCACCCAAAAAACTTACTTAACAATATAGTCCTTTCTGTAACTACAGAGTGTAACTTTTCACTCTGAAAAGCAATCCTGGTCTGCAGAGATAACGTCTCTGCAATTACCAGGTCCCCATCCCTGTAGTAGGTGGCTGGATACTGTCTGTCGAGGCAGCAGGGAGTCTTCTCTTCACCCCTGGTGGAATTGGGAAGCTGGAGTAACAGCAACAAGGTAAGCTGAGAGAGCATCAGGTTAGGCGAGTCTAGGATAAGCAGTGAGGATCACCAGAATCAGGAGACTGACTCTTCTCCACGGGTAAAGGGACTGGGACCCCAGTATCCACTCCTCTCAGAGGGAAACTGTCAATAAGCTGTTGGGCAGCTCACATCCAGGACAAACTGAGATCTAGGGAAAATTGGGAGGGGAGGGTTATGAGAGTTTGCCTGGACTTGTAGTTAGAATGATGGCTCTGTTCTCATGCCATAGTTTGCTTGTAGTTGAGAATGGGAGGAACACTGGGTTCCTTCTCCTGTGCCCAGTCTGGGACAAGAGAAATCAGCCATGCAGGGGCTCTGGGGATTATGCTTGCCTGGAGCTCTGCACCTGCAACCCTGAAACTTTCTCACAAACACCAGAGGAAGAAATAGTTAGAAATTGCCCTCCCTCATGGGTCCCCAGGTAGTTTGAAAGCATAGAGAGGTTTGGGGGAATCAGGGATGATTCTAGATTTGGGAGCCTCCCATAGCTCTGACCTCCCTGCCCTGAGCCCCACAATGTGACCAGTCCCCACAGCAACTCCAGGGTTGGCAGCCCTTGAAGAGGCAGGAGGCTAGGAGTGGTGACAAGGACAGAAAATGATCTTGAGACAGTAGGTCGTAGGCCTTACACACACCTACCCCACTACCCAGAGCAAAGGACCCTGGGTGTGGCCAATGCCAGACCATCCCAACAGTCCAGGATACATCCAAAGATCAGCAACTCCATCTTCTGACAAGATTGGACAGCACGGAGTTAGTAAATACACTCAAATCCTGTGTGTGATCCCTTCTTCCTCCTCCTCCCACACCTTCAGTATAATTCTGGCTCTGAGGCCACAGGCCCACGATCCATTCCCATGCTAGCTCTTCTTCCCTGAATCCTTCCTAAATGCTCCTGGGGCTTAGGGTATGTGGAAGATGGCAGTTTCTGTTGGACATTGGCTTCTCCTGGAAACTCCAGGGACAATCACATCCTACTGAGGATTCATTCATTCAATCCCTAGAATGTCAACTGCCATGAATGGTCCACACAGTCAACGAATAACATTTTTTGACCACTTATAAATCACGTTTTCTGACCACTACACTAAGCACTTGGAAGAGGGCACTCCAATAGAGTTGCTAGACTAAATCTCTGCCCAGAATGAGCTCACAGTCTAGAGGAGGATTTCATTCTCTGGAATCTCATATCCAGATGGCTTTCTGAGGGTCTGTGGAACCTCACGTCCTGGGGAGCAGCGGGCAAGCTCAGCTGATGGTTCCAGAAGCAGCAACCTGAGGTCAGCTCTGGTCTGGAGGGAGCAGTTCTCTATCAGGCCTGACCTTGGTTCATCTGGTAGTCCTCCAAGAGTCAGAATCCCACAGTTCCACAGCAAGAGTCTGCAAAGGTAGACCAATTGTTTGGTCTCAATCCTACTGGATGTGGACTGGAAGAGTCCTCTCTGGTGCTGGCAGTACATACTGCTGTTTTTAGCCTGCTGGGCTGGTGGGAGAACCTGCAGCAAAATCTTATTCAGCTGAGCGAATGGCCAGAAAAGTGATAGGTACGCATTACTGTCAGTGAGGGCAACACAATGCATTTTGGGGAACATGAACCAACCTCCATTGCTCATGGTTTGGGAAGATTCACTACTATGGGAAATGATACCCCCACTTGCCTGTGGTTTAGCGAAGGAGAGCCGTTTTCCTCTGATGTTTGTGAGAACGTTTCAGGGACTAAGGTTCCCATACTAAGCCTGTCTTTTTTTCTGATTTCCCTCCCCTCCCCATCCACCCCCAACCCTACCTCCTTCGCCTCCCCACAGAACTTGCATATATTTGTACAGATTTATTACTCTATTTATTTTACTTGTACATATTTACTGTTGGATTTATTTTGTTAATGATGTGCCTACAGCTATAATTCTATTTGTTCTGACGATTTTAACCTGTTTACATGTTTTATTTTGTTGTCTGCCTCCCCCTTCTAGACTGTGAGCCCGTTGTTGGGTAGGGACCGTCTCTGTATGTTGCCGACTTGTACTTCCCAAGCACTTTGCACAGTGCTCTGCAAACAGTAAGCGCTCAATAAATGCAGTTGAATGAATGAATGAATGAATGGTAGATCTTTGCCAGCCCCAGTTGTTGAGGGAAGAATGTAAGGCCATTAGGTGGTCAGGCAACAGGGTAGCTGATTCAATTTTCCTCTCTCCAAGAGAGTAACTGCCTGAGTAGGGGACCAGTTTGGGGAGTTTTCCTTGATGAATCTGGGACACAATTCCAGCCTGCTAGGATGATCCCGACTTGGGCCAAGTTAACTCCGACCAACAGTCAGTTTATCTCACAAAGTCTGGAATCTCCATTCCTGGGCTTAGTGTATTGCTGTCATTCGTGTTCATTTGTTTAATTCCTCAACTGTTTCTGTGGGTGGCATCAGACCTTGCCTGAACATCTGGCTCTGGGTCTTTGGTAACAAACAGATTGAAGTGGAAAAGATATTGAGAAGCAGCGTGGCTCAGGCTAAAGAGCACGGGCTTTGGAGTCAGAGGTCATGGGTTCGAATCCCGACTCTGCCACATGTCTACTGTGAGACCTTGGGCAAGTCACTTAACTTCTCTGAGCCTCAGTTACCTCATCTGTAAAATGGGGATGAAGACTCTGAGCCCCACGAAGGGACAACGTGATCACCTTGTATCCGTCCCAGTGCTTGGAACAGTGATTTGCACATTGTAAGTGCTTAATAAATGCCATTATTGTTATTACTGGGCAGGGCCCCTCCAGGGCTCCCACAAACACCACTACCTTGTGGGCTGGAAAAGGCCACCTAGTTTCTCCATGATGTGGTCTAGAAGTTGCCTGCCTGTCTGTCTCGAGTCCTAGTTAGAACATATCTGAGGTGCTTGGGGACACTTTCAGCTCCTTAGCTCCCTCCCCACCTCCCATCCCATTTTGAGTTTCCCTTTCCACCACTCTGAGAGACCCATTTCAAGATTTCAGCTTTGGTATGGCTGGGAAAATGAGGGAGAGAAAAAACAGAGAGAGAGAAAGAGAGATCAACTTATAGTTCCTCATTCATTATCCACTCAGGGAAATCAGAGAATCATCATGGCCTAGTGGAAAAAAACCTGGGCCTGGGAATCAGAGGACCTGGCTTCTATTATCAGCTCCATCATTTGTCTGCTGTGTGGCCTTAGGCAAGTCACTTAATTTCCCTATGCCTTAGTTTCCTCATCTATAAAATGGGGATTAAATCCTACTCTTTCCTTCTTAGATGGTGAATCCCCAATGGGACAAGGAGAGTATCCAATCTGAGTATTGGAGTGTGCCCAATCTGGTGTATCTACCCCAGCATTTAGTACAATGTTTGGCATATAGTAAATGCTTAACAAATACCATAAAAAAATCCCCCCAAGGGTCCAGCCATATTTTTCTCAAAGTTGGCAAGGTTATTCTAGAGCTCTTTTACCCTCCCCATCTGAAAGGGCCCTGCTTAAGTGTGGCACCTGGGAGCAATGTATGTAGTTCTCCATCCCGGTGTACTCAGTCACAAGGGCTTCAGAAATGGAGCCACATCTGTTGCTCCACAAACTGTCCTGCTGTGTGTCCCCTTGGCCTCATCACTGCTGTGAGTCTCATGGTTTTGTCCACCTCCTGAGAGCAGAACTTTCTGAAACAGAAAATGTCAGAGCTGATAAGTTCCAAAAGAACTTTGGCCAGGGAGACCAAGAGTGGGATGGGATGAAAAGCAGGTACTTTGAATGGGAACCATGTGTTTTCTGTGTTGGGTTAACTAACGTTGATTTTATGAACCATTTTTCTGTAAAACAATCAATCAGTCATTTATTGAGTGCTTACTGTTGTGCAGAGCACTGTATTAAGCATTTAGGAGAGAACAATAAAACAACAAAACAGAGTTGGTAGATACGTTAACTGCCCACAACAAGCTTACATTTTAGAAGGGAAAACAGGCATTAATATAAATAAATGATTTACAGCTAGATACATACGTGCTGTGGATTTGAAGTTGAAGGGGTTAAATATAGGGAGTAAATCCAACTGCAAGGGCAATGTAGAAAGGAGTGGGCAAAGATGAAATGAGGGCTTAGTCAGGGAAGACCTCATGGAGGAGATGTGCTTTCAGTATGTCTTTTAAGATGGGGAGAGTAATTGTCTGTTGGATATGAGGATGGAGGGAGTTTAAGGCCAGAGGCAGGATGTGGGTGAGTGGCAAAATAGATAAGATCAAGGTAATGTGAGTAGGTTGACATTAGAGGAGTGAGGTATGTGGTCTGAGCTATAGTAGGAAAGCAGAGAGATGAGGTAGGAGATAAAGAGATG
This sequence comes from Tachyglossus aculeatus, assembly GCF_015852505.1. Classification (NCBI taxonomy): domain Eukaryota; kingdom Metazoa; phylum Chordata; class Mammalia; order Monotremata; family Tachyglossidae; genus Tachyglossus; species Tachyglossus aculeatus. Next base: position 53,348 of record NW_024044885.1, read on the forward strand.
AGGTCGAGGGGGCACGTTAATTGAGTTCTTTACAGTTAATGGTAAGGAGTTTCTGTCTGACGTGAAGGTTGAAAGGCAAACACTAGAGCAGGGGAGATTTTAGGGGGATCAAGTCTGAAAGATTCCATTTTCCCAATAAAGTAGGTAGCTAGGTCATTAGGACGATGGATGGGGGAGTTTTAGAGGAGAGTTAAATGTCTGGACCAACTGGTGAGGGCAACAGGCATGGATGTCAATTAGGGTGGAGAAATAATTTTGCCAGTCAGAGGAGAGGGCAGAGTTAAAACATGCAAAGGTGAATTTGATCCAGGCAAGTGATTTAGGCAGCAAGGTGAAGTAAGGACTGAAATGGGAATAGACAGGAGACAGGAAGATTAGTAAAGAGGCTGAAATAGAAACTGAAGCAGAATAGGCTTGCCATGGTAATTACCAAGGATTAATGTTCTAACAGTTTGGATGTAGATGAAAGGGAGGAGTTTAGTGATGCTGTGAAGATTGAACCAACATGATTTAGTGACTTATTGAATATATGGTTTTAGTGAGAGAGATGAGGCATAGGTAACACCAAGGTTTTGGGATAGCGAGACAGGAAGGGTGGTGGAGCTGTCTTGAAGTGATGGGAAAAATTGAGCAAATGAGTTCTTCAAGAGAGTGTAGATGGAGAATAGAAGAGAACCCAGAACTATACCTTGAGTTACTCCCACAGTTGTGGGAGTGGAGAGGAGGCAGAGGAGGAACCCATGAAAGAGGCTGAGAATGAGCATCTAGAGAGACAGGAGGTGAGCAAGGAGAGGACAGCGTCAGTGAAGCCAAGGAGAAGGTGGTGGTCAACAGTACTAAATGTAGCTAAGAGGTCAAGGAGGATTAAGATGGAGTAGAGACCACTGGATTTGATAATAATAATAAGTGCCAGGCACTGTTTTAAGTTCATAGGTAGATACAAGGTAATTGGGTTGAACACAGTCCCTGTCCCACATTGGGTTCACAGTCTTAATCCCCATTTCACAGATGAAGTAGCTGAGGCAGAGATAAGTGAAGTGACTTGCTCAAGGTCACATGGCAAAGAAGTGATGGAGTCAGGACTAAAACTTAGGTCCTTCTGACTCCCAGGCCTTTACTCCATCCACTAGGCCGTGAGATGATTATGACCTTTGAGAGGGTGGTTTCTTTGGCACGAAGGGGACGAAAGTCACATTAAAGGGGGTCAAGAAAAGAATTGGAGGAGAGAAAGTAGAAACAGCCACTGTAGGCAACCCACTCAAGGAGTTTGGAGATGATTAGTAGGAAGGAGGTGGGACAATAATGGGAGGAAGTCGAAGGGCCAATGGAGGGTTATTTTAGGATAGGAAAAACATGGTCTCATCTTCATAACATCACTAAAATCTACCCTTGTTACTACATCAATAAAATCACTCATCCTATCCCACCTAAATGACTGCATCAGTCTCCTTTCTAACCTTCCAACCTGCTGCCTCTCCCCACTCCAGTCCTTAATTAACCCCGCTGCACGGATCTTCTTTCTACAGAAACGTACAGGATATGTCACCCTCCCTCCTCAAAACTTTCCAGTGATTGCCTATACACCTCCATATTAAACAAAACTCCTCACCATTGGCTTTAAAGCTCTCCATCACCGCGCCCCCTCCTGTCTCACTTCACTTCTTTCCTCTACAACCCAGCCCACAACTTGGCTCCTCTGGTGCTAACCTTTTCACTGTGCCTTCATCTTGTCTGTCTCGCCTCTGACCCCTGGCCCATGATCTACCACTGACCTGGAACACCCTGCCTCCTCAAATCTGTCAGACAATTACCCCCCCCACCCCGACTTCAAAGCCTTAGCGAAGGAACACCTCCTTCAGGAGGCCTTCCCAGGCTAAGCCCCACTTCTCCTCATCTCCCATTACCTTCTGCATCTCCCTGATTTGCTCCCTTTGCTCTTTCCACCTCGCTGCCCCAAAGCACTTATGTATATATCTGTAATTTTATTTATTTATATTGATGTCTGTTTATTTGTATTGCTGTCTGCCTCCCCCCCCACCCCCCATCTAGATTGTGAGCTCGTCGTGAGCAGGGATTTTCTCTCTTTATTGCTGTATTGTACTTTCCCAAGAGCTAAGTACTGTGCTCTGCACACAGTAAGCGCTCAATTAAAACGGTTGAATGAGTGAATGAAGTTGTGTGGAAGAAGCCATTGCAGAGTGAACAGTTGAAGATGGCAGTTAGGGAGGGGACAAGTGCTTTCTAAAGTGCAAAGGGATAGGGTTTGGTGGAAAGTTGGTGGGGTTGGATTTCGAGAGAAGGCAGGAGACCTCTTCTTGAGATACTGCTGGGAAAAATGTCAGAGTTGAAGAAAGGGCAGGAAGGAGGAGGGAATAGAGAGAAGCAGAGGAGATTTTAGGGGGATCAACCCTGAAGGGTTCCAATTTTCTCACTGAACCCTTGAAAGAGTGTTCTTTCTCATTGAAAGAGGCCAGGTCGTTAGGTGTAAGAGAAAGAGATGGGGAATCAGGGGGGGAGGTTGGGGGGAGGCAGAGGTTAAAAAAGGAGACACTTTCACCCCGATGAATCAGTCAGTAATCCCAAAAATCCACGACATTTATTGAGCACTTAATGTGTACAGAGGCTTGCACTAAAACTCTGGGGGATTACAATACAATAGAATTGGTAGATACCATCCCTGAGCACAGTGAGCTTACACTCTAGAAGAGGAGCAAGGCATTAAAATAAATTATACACAGTAGAGGTGACAGAATATAAATATATGACCTTCAGTGCAGAATGACTTTAGGTGGTATATGTCTCAAGTGAACTGCATACAAAGCTGTCTTCAGAATGAGCAGTCGACACAATGAGCACAAATGGCTTAATAACAATTATGGTATTGATTAAGTGCTCACTATGTGCCAAACACTGTTCTCTGCACTGCAGTAGGTAACAAGGTCATCAGGTTGTCCCACGTGAGTCTCACAGTCTTAATCCTTATTTTCTAGATGAGGTAACTGAGGCACAGAGAAGTTAAGTGGCTTGCCCAAGGTCACACAGCAGGCAAGTGGTGGAGATGGGATCAGAACCCACGACCTCTGACTCCCAATCCCGTGCTTGTTCCACTAAGCCATGTTGCTTCTTAACATGGGCGGGAGTTTGACACAGCCTTTCCGTTGCATAAGCAACGTTTCCATTGCTGACGGGCAGCTCCCCTTGGCCCTTCCAAAGATGCTCCCACAGGAGCAAACCCTCCTTAGTCTCCGTATTGTTCGACAGATTCTGAGACTTCTCATTGGTGGTTGAGCACGAAGTTGGCATAATAATAATAGCACTTATTAAGCACTTACTATGTGCACTGTTCTAAGTGTTCTCCGGTGGTCAGGGTTCATCATGCTTAGTCCCTCCTCCAAAGGTCCATTGATCTCCGTGTCGTGGTCTGATCCACCATCTTAGAGCCATGTGGCCTGGTGATGGGTGGGAGGCACCCCCAAAACATCACGATTTTGGCGAGCCCCATCTGTACGCTGCGGGGCCACCTTGGACCCTAGGGGACAACAAGGAAGCTTGAATTTCCCTCCCCACACCTCAGCAGAGCTCAACCCAGACGGCGATTTGGCCAGGGAGGGGAAGGAACAACGAGGAAAACTACTTTTGGACTGGGCTCCGTGTTAAAAGCAGCCTGGGGATGCCTCGAAACAGCAAAGACTCTATGTGTGGGGCTCTGGGTTAGAGATCAGGTGGGGCTCACCTCTCTGATCCAGATCACAAGCCTGGGGAGGGGAAGGGTAACATCCACCTCCGAGCCCAAAATCCTACTGAAGAGGCAAAGGGCCGTACAGTCAATTGTTATGGGTCAGGTTCGGGTCACGGCTAAGGGCTCTGGGAAACAGAGGAGTCACAGGAAAAAGAACAATTCAGGGGATTGAAGGCAACTACCAGAATCAAATGGAGCCAAGCAACCTATCGTAGGGAGACTGAGGGTCTGTCCTTGAGCATGATGGGAAGCGCTCTGATCCTGTCTCCCAAGACATCAGTTAGGGAAAGTGCAGAGCCCAAGCCCTGACCCTTAGTGTCCTTGAGCCAGAGGCCGGGCAGGAGAGGGAGCATCAAGCCCTCCTCCCTCAGGGCCCTGAACTCAGAGACCTAGTTGCCCCAGATGGTGGCTCCTCTGTAGCCCATCTACAGAGAGGAGGGTGTGGGGAGCAGGTCTTGGCGCCTGTTTCCCTCCCACCTCCCCATTAGACTCTGAGGTAGAGCACTGCCTCTATCCCAGCTTCAAGCATCTGCTCACCTCAGGAACTTTGAGTTTCTCCACTATATTTGCCAGACCCTGCTTTGCAATTTCATTTGCTCATACCCACGGGGATGTGTGTCCAGAACAACCACTCCACTGCACTGGGAATCATTTGGCCCCGGCCTGGGCTGTTCTCCCAGACAACAAGGCAGGTGGCAGCAACCATCATGGTAGGAATCCAGCCTGGAGGAGGCAAGAGTCCAGGAGGCCATGGGACAAACACCCCAGTGATCCACAGGAGCATCCAGGCCTGACATCTGATTCAGATCTGCCCCTGAATCCCTGTTGGTTGTCCCTGACAGGATTTCCTTTTCCTTTTATACTGCCATTGCAATAAAATTGGGGTTGAGAAAAATGTTGGGTGATGAAAACAACAATCTTGAACTAATGTACCAGAGATCATTTCCTCTACAACTACTCCCAGATATTCCTGGCAGGCCACAGTAGAATCATGTAGCACTTGGGGACAAAGTTGCAGCCAAGATGTCCGGTAGCAGAGGCCATAATGTCTGTCTCCCTGCTTCTAGACTGTGAGCCCGTTGTTGGGCAGGGATTGTCTTTTTTTGTTGCTGAATTGTACTTTCCAAGCGCTTAGTACAGTGCTCTGCATACAGTAAGCATTCAATAAATATGATTGAATGAATGAATGAAAGAATAAAGATCTCTGTGGGCACCGTGGTCTTCCTCTTGGTGCTCTGGTATACAGCGAGGAAGGAGGCCCAGGCACTATAGAATACCAGCATAATGAACGTGATGAACTTGGACTTGTTGAAGCTGTCAGTCAGCCTCTTCCTGCCTGGCCAGAAAAGCCACAGTGAAACTCACCAGAGTCAGATCAAAGATATTCCTAGAATTACAGCTTCTTCTGACTTCCCCTGTTTCATTCATTCATTCAGTCATATTTATTGAGTGTTTACTGGGCGGAGAGCACTGTACTAAACACTTAGTAATAGATCTAAAAGGTATCCCCAGTCTGAGGCAAATCATTTCAGGTTCATAACAGTTCTGGAGGACACTACGGCCAGACAGACTCTCATCTTCTCTGTCCCCAGAGCAAGGCCAACTCTTATCCCCTTATCCTTGCAGTCAGTCAGTGGCATCTATTAAACAGCTTCTGTTCGCAGAAGACTCTTCTAAACCCCAGGGAGTGAACAATACAGTTGGTAGACACCCTCCCTGCCCACAAGCAGCCTACAGTCTAGTCAGTGAGACAATCAAGAAAAGCAATTACAAACAGGAGAAGCAACAGAAGATGCATATACGAGGGCTCTGGAGTGAATATCAAAGTGCTACGGTGAAAGTACACAAGTGAAAAAGAGATGCAGAAGGGAGAACTACAGTGGGGAGGTGAGAGGTTAGTCAAGGAAGGTTTCCTAGAGGAGATATGATTTTAATAGAGCTTTAAAGATTGGGAGAGCTATAGGCTATTAGATATGAAAGGGGAGGGAATTTCCAGTCGAGAGAGAGGATGTGAACAAAGAGGGAGCTGCGAGAGAAATAAGGTGGAATACAGTAAATAACTTCCCTTTAGAGGAGTAAATTGTATGGACTAGGTTGCAGTGGGATATTAGAGAGGATAGGTAGGAGGTGGAGGGTTGATTGATTGTTTTAAAGCAGATAGCAAAAGGTTTCTGTTCGATGCAGAGAACGATGGGCACCCCCTGGAGTATTTTGAGGGGTTGGTGGCTCTTATCTCTCGGGCCGTTCATTCTCAGTCTCCTTTACGGGCTCCTCCTCCCCCTCCCATCCCCTTACTGTAGGAGTTCCTCAAGGGTCAGTTCTTGGTCCCCTTCTGTTCTCTATCTACACTCCCTCCCTTGGTGAACCCATTCGCTTCCATGGCTTCAACGATCTTCTCTACGCTGATGACACCCAAATCTACATCTCTGCCCTTGCTCTCCCTCCCTCCCTTCATGCTCGTGTCTCCTCCTGCCTTCAGGACATCTCCATCTGGATGTCTGCCCGCCATCTAAAACTCAATATGTCCAAGACTGAACTCCTTATATTCCCTCCCAAACCCTGACCTCTCCCTGATTTTCCCATCAATGTAGATGGCACTACCATCCTTCCCGTCTCACAAGCCCACAACCTTGACTCTCCTCTCTCCTTCACCCCTCACATCCAATCTGTCACCAAACCCTGCCGGTCTCACCTGCACAACATCGCCAAGATCTGCCCTTTCCTCTCAATCCAAACTGCTACCCTGCTGGTTCAATATCTCATCCTATCCCGACTGGATTACTGTATTACCCTCCTCTCTTATCTCCCATCCTCCTGTCTCTCCCGACTTCAATCTAGACCTCGCGCTGCTGCCCGGATCACCTTTGTGCAGAAACGCTCTGGGCATGTTACTCCCTCCTCAAAAATCTCCAGTGGTTACCAGTCAACCTATGCAGCATGCAAAAACTCGGCACGCTTGGCCTCATGGCTTTCCATCACCTCGCCCCCTCCTACCTCACCTCCCTTCTTTCCTTCTACAGCCCCGCCCATCACCCTCGGCTCCCATGCCGCTAACCTCCTCACTGTGCCTTGTTCTCTCCTGCCCGCTGTCGATTCCTGGCCCACATCTTCCCCCTGGGCTGGAATGCCCTCCCTCCACACATCAGCCAAGCTGGCTCTAATTCTCCTTTCAAAGCCTTACTGAGAGCTCACCTCCTCCAGTAGGCCTTCCCAGAGTGAGCTCCCTCTTTTCTCTCCCTCTCCCCATCCCCCGTCCTACATCCTTCCCCTCCCCACAGCACCTGTATATATGTTTGTACAGATTTATTACTGTATTTATTTTACTTGTACATATTTACTATTCTATTTATTTTGTTAATGATGTGCATCTAGCTTTAATTCTATTTATTCTGATGACTTGACACCTGTCCACATGTTTTGTTTTGTTGTCTGTCTCGCCCCTCTAGACTGTGAGCCCGTTGTTGGGCAGGGATTGTCTCTGTTCCTGAATGTACTTCCCAAACGCTTAGTACAATGGTCTGCGCACAGTAAGCGCTCAATAAATACGATTGATTGAATGAATGAATGAATGAATGAATGAATGAATAATTTTTCGGAGAAATGATCCGGGCAGCCGTGTTGAGTACGGAGTGGAGTGGGGAAAGCCTGGGGGCAGGAAAGTCAATGAGGAGGCTGAGCCTCCTTGGGAGATAAGACATATGCTTGGACCTGCATGGATGCGATTTGGACAGAGATGAAGTGGCAGGTTATAGAGATGCTGTGAAGGGAAAACGGACAAGAGTTAGTGACTGATTGGAGATGCACACTGAAAGGCACTAATGAGTTTTGGGAGCCCCAGAACTTCCTTCACCAACAGACACCACCCAGTGATCACCGCCTGGGAAAGCTGTCAACATGACAGGCTTCAGGATCTTCTATGAACTGAGCAGGTGCTCAAAATGCATAGGATGCATTCATTCATTCATTCATTCATTCATATTTATTAAGCACTTACTGCGTGCAAAGCACTGTATTAAGCACTTGGGAGAGTAAAATGTAACAGTAAACAGGCGTTCCCTGTTCACAGTGAGCTCACAGTCTAAAAGGGGGATACTAATAATTACACTTTCTAAACACTTACAATGTGTCAAGCACTGTACTAAGTGCACTAAATACAAGGTAATCAGATGGGACAAATACCATGTTTCTCATGGGGCTCATAATCTTAATCCCCATTTTATAGTTGTGGTAACTGAAGCACAGAGAGGTTTAGAGACTTGCCCAAGTGGCAGAGCTGGGATTAGAACCCAGTTCCCTCTGACTTCAAGGCCAGTGCTCTATCCACTAGGCCATGTTGCTTTCCCAATCCAGACTCCCTTCCCTTTACCTGCTCCTACAGAAAGACTCCCAGGCTGTATCCTAATAGTAATTAATCATTATGGAATTTGTTATTTGCTTATTATGTGCTGAGCACTGGACTAAGGACTGGAAGAGATAAAAGATAATTATGCTGGAACAGTCTCTGTCCCACATAGGGCTCACAGACCATCTAATTGAGTCCAGCCACAGATATAGGGCCCATCTCTAAAGCAACCAATTGAGTTGGGGATTGGCAGTGTCTCAGCCTGAAGTATTCTGGGAAAAGCAGTCGAGGTGTGGACATGGGTTGAAGCTAGCGTCATCCTTCTGCACATGCATAAAAGGGATAAGGGGCAATGTCCCCAGAGTCTGGTAATGGTTGTAAATATTGTTATCTTTTTCTTTCCAATAAAGTGGAAGCACCCTGTGGTCCAGGAATGTACCATTTCATTACTCTGCATTTCCCAACAGCCTTGTGTAGTACACCTCTCATTCACTTACCAGTAATTATAACTGGGGTATTCATTCATCACTTAATGTATGAGAAACACTGTAGCAAGCACTGGGGTAGATACAAGATAATCAGGTGGGGCACAGCCCCAGTACCACATGGGGGCTCATGGCTAAAGGTGGAAGGGAAAATAGGTAATTAATCTTCAATCAGTGCCAATTATTGAGCACTTAATTTGGGTAACTTACTATACTAAGCATTTGGGAAACTACAGTACAGGTGGTAGGCACAATCCATTATCCTCAATCCTATTTTACAGCTAAGGATCCAGAAAAAGCAGAGAAGTTAAGCAACTTGTCTAAGTTCAAGCCATAAGCAAGAGAGAGAGACAAATTTAGAATCCAGGTCCCCTGACTGTCAGGCATGCGCTCTTTCCAAAGGCCACACTGCTTCTTGATAAGGGATCTGGCACCCATCATCAAGGTGATTCACTGTCTGAGAAATCAGGAGGGGCAGGGAACCGGAGTCTAGCCTGGCTCGGAAAGAATGAGTGCAACTCTGGATGGCCACGCTCCAACTCGGGAAGACCCAAGCCCCTGGTGGAGTTGAGAGGAAGAACCACAGATGATAAAATCCATCCAGTCCTACCTGTTTCTGTCCAATTTTCCCACAAGTCTGCGGTCTGGGGCTCATGGCCCAGAGTTCATGCCATACTCAAGTTTGCTTTGTGAGTGCAGCTGGCCTCCCCCTTAGACCATGGTGGGAATGTGCCCTGAGACTCTGTCTAGCCCCTCACCTCAGCTATGCAAGATGTTCTCCTTGCCTGGAGGCGCAGGATGAGGCTGTGGATGAGCGAGAGTTGGGGACTTGGTTGACCAGGCCGAGGGGAGACTTGGCTGGCTAGGGTGAAGGGCATGACTGGGATGAATAATAATAATAATAATGATGAGAAAGGTATTGGTTAAGCACTTACTTTGTGCAAAGCACTGTTGTATCGAATCCGGTTCTGCAGGACACAGTTAGGCACGAGTAACTGGCTCTTCCTAAGAAACATTTTGGACTTGTACCTGGGTTGTGTCTGAACAGAAAATCTGCATCTAGAAAATTATTTCCTGATGCTGGACCAGCCTCATCCAGAGCTGGTCCCAGGAAAGTCTTAGTAACAGTTATAATAATTATGGTATTTGTTAAGCAGTACTGTGTACCAAGCACTGTTCTAAGCTCTGGGGTAGGTACAAGGCAATCAGGTTGTCCCAAGTGGGGTTCACAGTCTTGATCCCCATTTTACAGTTAAGGTAACTGAGGCACTGAGAAGTTAAGTGGCTTGCCCAAGATCACACAGCAGAAAAGTGGCAGAGCCAGGATTAGAACCCAGGTCCTCTGACTCCCAAACCCGAGCTCTTTCCACTAAACTGCACTGCTTCTCTTAATTATGGTATTTGTTAAGCGCTAACTATGGGCCAAGCCCTGTGCTAAGTGCTGGAGCAGATACAAGGTAATCAGGTTGTCCCAAATGGGAACCCACAGTCTTAATCCCCATTTGACAGATGAGGTTACTGAGGTACTGAGAAGAGAAGTGGCTTGTCCATGGTCACAAAGCAGACAAGTAGCAGAGATGGAAAAAGAACCCACGTCCTCTAACTCCTGAGGCCGTGCACGCTCTTTCCTAAGAACCTACGTACTCTAACTCCTAAGCAATGCTGCCTTGGTTCATCATTATAGCTGAGGCAGCCCAAGTCTGAGAAGTGCAGTTTGGGAGGGCAATTTAGGGGACAGAAGTTCAGGCTCACGCCCCAACTGGACTCTGTGATATGTTGTTAGAGAAAACACAAGAGAGATGGAGCCACTTTCCCAGGCAGTGACGTTGGGGCATTGTCTGTATTGGTGCCAGATACACTCAATGTAGGAAGCAGGGTGACCTCACACCTTAGGTCAGGATGAGGGGACTGGCCTCCTCCCAGAGGGCTGTCTTTTCTGGCTACAGTAGCCTCTGCTTTGGGGACCAGGGAAGAAAGTCTGGGAGGCTCAGGCTCAGTACCTGACACTTTATGACCTTATCACTCTTCCAGCCTCCTGCCTGATGCCCCCTACTAACCTCGCTGTGACAGACGAGATAGACACGGGTGACAAGGGAAATATTCCTGAGAGGCCCCACCCCCACCCCCACCACGACCACCACCTCTAACTATCCTTGAGCCTGGAGTAGAACTAAACCAAGTTTTGTTGTTTTCTGAGGAAGGACTCAGTCTCCCTCTCCCCTTCCCATCTTACCGGGTCCCAGCCTGAGCCCGTGGCCTTGGTAGAGCTGGGGAGCTCTGGGGACTGTTTCTGCCCGGGAGCTCCACACCTGCATCTGTGCAACTTCTACCAAAACACAGACTGGAAATAAACTTGTCATCTTCTCTGCCGACGCTGGCTCATCAGGAGGCTGATGACAGGAGTGGGAGGGAATTGTTTCACTAGTCAACAGTGTCAGTCCCATGCTTGATGATGGGGTTGGTAGTGATTGCATCAGGCAGGAGGCTGGGAGAGGTGACAAGTTCAGAAAGTTTCAGGGCGAATGATGAGTTGAGAATTTACCGATTCCCATCCCCAATCCCCCCCAGCAGAGGACCCTATAGCCAGTTTGGGCAACCCCCCAACACGCAGGGCGAGGTGGGGAGGGGAAGATACTTGGTGTGGCCTGAGCTATGGGGGGTTATCCTGATTCCCTCATCCCCGTCTCTCCCAGCACTAATACAGAAATAACCTTCTGGTTCTTACAGTCTAGCCCTATAGATTATATGCATCTTGTAGGCAGAGAACATGTCGAATAACTCTGTACATTGTACCAGTTGCTTAGTTCACTGCTCTACACACAGTAAGCTTTCAGTAAATAAAACTGATGGATTCACTGAATGATTCGTTCTAACCTGCTCATGCCTCCCCATCCTAAACAAACCCTACCTTGATCCCGTGACTCACTCCAGTTATCTTCCTCTTACCATCCCTCTCCAAAATCCTTGAAGAAGCTGTTTACATCTGCTGCCTCCACCTCCTCTCCTCCAATTCTCTCCTTGCCCCCATCCAATATGGCTTTCACCAGCTGTGTGTCATAGAAATTGTCCTCTTAAAGGTAGACAATGATCTCCTTCTTGCCAAATCCAATGGCTTCTACTCCATCCTAATATTCCTCCACCTTTCATCTGTCTTCGACACTGTCAACCACCACTTTCTCCTGGAAATATTATCGAACCTTGGCTCCACCGACACTGTCCTCTCCTGGGCCTCCTCCTATCCCCTTGATTGCTCTTTCTCAGTTTCTTTCATGGGCTACTCCTGTGCCTACCACCCCCTAAATGTGGGAGTTCCTCAAGGTTCAGTTCTGGTTCCTCTTCTATTCATCATCTAAGCTCACTCTCTTGAAGTACTCATTCATTCCCTTGACTTCAACAACCATCGCTATGTGGATGTTTCCCAAATCTACTTCTCCAGCCCTGTTCTCTCTCCATCTCTGCAGTCTCACATTTCCTTCCTCTGTTAAGACATCTCTTCTTGGATATCCCACCAACACCTGAAATTAAACACATCCAAAACAGAACTCCTTTTCTTTAAAATGGTTTTTATTCAGCACTTATGTGCCTGACACTGTACTAGCACTGGAGTAGATACAAGATAATCAGTTTGGAAAAAGTCTTAGCTCCACATGAAGCTCAAATCTTCATCCCTATTTAAAAAGATGAGGTAACTGAAGTGACTTGCCTAGGGTCACACAGCAGAGAAATGGCACAACTGGGATTAGAACTCAGATCCTTCTGATTCCCAGCCCTGTCCTCTATCCATTAAGCAGCACTGCTACCCAGTGGTTTTTCTACAGAACCAATCAGTCCATGTTTCCCCACTCCTCAAGAACCTCCAATGGTTGTCCATCCAACTCTTCATCAAACAGAAACTCCTTAGCAATGGTTTTGAAACACTCAATTACCTTGCCCCTCCCGTCCCACCTCCGCAATTTTCTACTGCAACTCAACCTACATATTTCTCTCCTCTAATGCCAATTTACTCACTGTACCTTGATATCAATTATCTCACAACAGACCCCCCTCGCCGATGGCCTGCCTCCATCCTGGAATGTTCTTCTTCTTTATATCTAACAGTCAACAATTACCCTTTTACACTTAAAACATTATGAAAGACAAATCTCCTCCAAGACCCCTTCTCTGACTAATCCCTCCCTTCCTCTTCTCCCATTCCCTTCTGTGTCACGCTGATTTATTCCCTTTTTTTCCCTCTCCCAACCCCACCGTACTTTTGTACATTTTTGTAATTTCTTAATTTATATTAATGTCTTTCTCTCCTTCTAGAATGAGAGCTTGTCATGGGCAGGAGATGTGTCTATATATTGTTGTACTATACTCACCCAAGTGCTTAGTACACTGCACACAGTAAATGTTCAATAAATCAGTTGAATGACTGATCACTATCTCTGCCCTCAAAGCCGTTATTACAAGCAGATCTCCTCCAAGAGACCTTCCCTGCCTAGACGTTCATTTCCTCTTCACCCACTCCCTTCTTTGTCTCCTTTGTATTTGGATTTACAACCTTCACGAACACAACAGCACTCATGCATATATCCACACTTTATTCATCTGTGTTAATGTCTATCTCTCCCTGAAGACTGTAATCTCGTTGTGGGCAGGGAACATTTCTGCTAACTCTGATATACTGTATTCTCCCAAGCACTTAGTACAATGCTCAGCACACAGTAAACAATGCATTTGATCGATTGATTGATCAATTGATCAGACTTTATAATCTTCTGTATAGAGGGGCCAGGTTTGGCAGGTGGATCTCAGACTTTGTATAAGCTTTGTATAGGCTTCCTGAGATTTGCTGTTTTGGGGTCTGAATGGGCAGAAGGGGGAGGTTAATAATAGTAAAGCGTTTGATGAGAAGCAAAAACTGGACTGAAATTCAACTTGGGCTATTGTTACTTAAAAAGTGAGTAAAACATACTGGCATCTGACATTCATTCATTCAATCGCATTTATTGAGCACGTACGGTGTGCAGAGCACTGTACTAAGCGCTTGGGAAGTACAAGTCGGCAACATATAGAGACGGTCCCTACCCAACAAGAGGCTGATATCTACCCCAGTGCTTCAGTACAGTGCCTGAAAGTGTATAAACAGTGCCTGGAAAATAGTGAGGGCTTGACCAATACCATTACACAAAGAAGAGTGGTAGCCCACATTGGGTCTCCAACAGTGCTCGGCACACAATGATAATAATAATAATAATGGCATTTATTAAGCGCTTACTATGCACAAAACACTGTTCTAGGCACAAGGGGGAATACAAGGTGATCAGGTTGTCCCACGTGTGGAGTACAGTCTTAACCTCTTAGACTTCTCTAGAGAAGCAGCGTGGCTCAGTGGAAAGAGCATGGGCTTTGGAGTCAGAGGTCATGGGTTCAAATCCCGGGTCTGCTAATTGTCAGCTGCGTGACTTTGGGCAAGTCATTTAACTTCTCTGTGCTTCAGTTACCTCATCTGCAAAATGGGAATGAAGACTGTGAGCCCCCCGTGGGACAACCCGATCACCTTGTAACCTCCCCAGAGTTTAGAACAGTGCTTTGCATATAGTAAATGCTTAATAAATGCGATTATTATTATCAGTATTATTATTATTATTATTATTATTATTAATCCCCATTTTACAGATGTGGTAACTGAGGCTCAGAGAAGTTAACTGACTTTCCCAAGGTCACACAGCAGACATGTGGCAGAGCCAGGATTAGAACCCATGACCTCTGACTCCGAAGCCCGTGCTGTTTCCACTGAGATATGCTGCTTCTCTATAGGCTCTCAACAAATACTACTGTGTGTCCTAGTAGAAAGATCATCGGGCAGTCAGGAGTTTGTTTACCAATGAAAGTGCATCTTTACAGAAAGCATTCCTGCTCTCAGGCAAATTTTTCCAAGATAATACCACTGCTCAGAGCTGATTTTGCCCTTGTTCATCAGGGATTTCTAGAACAGACCAGTCAAGGGGTGAGGCAGGGTTGGGTTTAGGACCCTGAATCGAGAAGAAGGGTAACTGCAGTGGGGAGTGGGAATTATGATTTGTGGAGTCAGTGGCAGGGTGGTATTGGGCCACGATGAGAGATGTTAAGGTTTATGGACTCAGTGGTGGGATGGAGTGGGGCTAGAAGGGGTTATAGTTTATGGAGTCAGTGGTCAGTTGAGGTGGGGAAAGGTTGAGGGGTGGAAGTCATCGTTTATGGAGTCAGTGGTGGGGTGGAGTGGGCAGTCATGATGTGAGTCAGTCAGTCCTATTTACTGACTGTTTACTGTGCGCAGAGCACTGTACCAAGTACTTGGAAGAGTACAGAATAACAATATAACAGACACATTCTCTGCCCACAATGAGCTTAGAGAGTAGAATGGGAGACAGGCACTAATATGAATGAATAAAATTACAGATATGTACATAAATATGGAATGGGGGGGATGAGTAAAGGGAAGAAGTCAAGGTGATGAAGAGAGGAGTGGGAGAAGAGGAAGCACTCTAGGCCCATATCCATAAGGAAAATGTTTCATCCGACTCTCACTGCTCTTTGCCTAGCACCCACTGCGCATATCTTCTCCTTCTCAACGGTCTTAGGACCCAAACTCGAATGAAGTGATACAGATATCCCATCCTCCACCTCTGACTGCTTCTTTGTATAATTGGGCGCACCTCTCAGAAAGGTGGGCCAATCAGACGGTGTTCAGAAAAAGAAATGGTGTCATTCGGTAGGCCAAGACCCCTCCCATGTTCGAGAGGAGGTTGATTCTCATTACTGCGGGGAAGAAGACCCGCCCCTCCCTATAAGGTCAGAACCTCTGAAGCTGGGCTGCTCATAAACAGGACTGTGCTGTTTGGGAATAGGAAGGAGCAAAGAGACAGGGGTTGGGCAGGGCGCAGATGGGAAGACATGAGTCTGAGAAAAATGGTAGGACAGAGGGAGTAGTGGTGATTTCTCAGGAATTGTTCAAGACGTTTCATCTATTTCATATGTAGTTGCGGTGGAGTGGTTAAGGTGATGGACATGAAATCCAATAATAATAATAATTGCGGTATTTTGGTAATTGTGGTAGAGAAGCAGCATAGCTTAGTGGCAAGAATGAGGGCTTGAGAGTCAGAGGACCTGGGTTTTAATCCCGACGCTGCCACATGTCTGCTGTGCAACCTGGGGCAAGCCACTTAACTTCTTTGGGTCTCAGTTACCTCATTTGTAAAGTGGGGATCAAGACTGTGAGCCCGAAGTGGGACAACCTGATTACCTCCAGATTACCTCCAATCTGGCTTCTGTCCTCTACATTCCACGGACACTACCCTCTCAAAGGTCACCAATGACCTCCTGCTTGCCAGATCCAACGGCTCATACGCTATCCTAATCCTCCTCGACCTCCCAGCTGCCTTCGACACAGTGGACCACCCCCTTCTCCTCAACACGCTATCCAACCTTGGCTTCACAGACTCCGTCCTCTCCTGGTTCTCCTCTTATCTCTCCAGTCGTTCATTCTCAGTCTCTTTTGCAGGCTCCTCCTCCCCCTCCCATCCACTTACTGTAGGGGTTCCTCAAGGTTCAGTTCTTGGTCTTCTTCTGTTCTCGATTTAAACTCACTCCCTTGGTGAACTCATTCGCTCCCACGGCTTTAACTATCATCTCTACGCTGATGACACCCAAATCTACATCTCTGCCCTTGCTCTCTCTCCCTCCCTCCAGGCTCGCATCTCCCCCTGCCTTCAGGACATTTCCATCTGGTTGTCTGCCCGCCACCTAAAACTCAACATGTCCAAGACTGAACTCCTTGTCTTCCCTCCCAAACCCTGACCTCGCCCTGACTTTCCCATCACTGTTGACGGCACTAGCATCCTTCCCATCTCACAAGCCCACAAATGTAGTGTCATCCTCGACTCCGCTTTCTCGTTCACCCCTCACATCCAAGCCATCACCAAAACCTGCCAGTCTCAGCTCCGCATCATTGCCAAGATCCACCCTTTCCTCTCCATCCAAACCGCTACACTGCTCGTTCAAGCTCTCATCCTATCCTGTCTGGATTACTGTATCAGCCTCCTCTCCGATCTCCCATCCTCCTGTCTCTTCCCACTTCAATCCATACTTCACACTGCTGCCCGGATTGTCTTTGTCCAGAAACACTCTGGGCATGTTTCTACCCTCTTCAGAAATCTCCAGTGGCTACCAATCAACTTACGCATCAGGCAGAAACTCCTCACACTTGGCTTCAAGGCTCCCTCCTACCTCACCTCCCTTCTCTCCTTCTACAGCCCAGCCCACAAGCTCCACTCCTCTGCCACTAATCTCCTCACCGTGCCTCGTCGACTCCCGGTCCACGTCATCTCCCTGGCCTGGATTGCCCTCCCTCCCCACATCCACCAAGCTAGATCTCTTCCTCCATTCAGGGTCCTACTGAGAGCTCACCTCCTCCAGGAGGCCTTCCGAGATTGAGCCCCCTCCTTCCTCTCCCCCTCCTCTCTGTCTCCATCCCCCAGCCTTACACCCTTCCCTTCTCCATAGCACCTGTATATATGTATATATGTTTGTATGTATTTATTACTCTATTCATTTATTTTACTTGTACATATTTATTCTATTTATTTTCTTTTGTTAATATGCTTGTTTTGTTCTCTGTCTCCCCCTTCTAGACTGTGAGCACACTGTTGAGTAGGGACCTTTTCTATATGTTGCCAACTTGTACTTCCCAAGCGCTTAGTACAGTGCTCTGCACACAGTAAGCGCTCAATAAATACAATTGAATGAATGAATGAATGAATGAATTACCTTTTATCTACCCCGGCACTTAGAAAAGTGCTTGGCATATAGTAAGCACTTAACAGATACCATGATTATTATTATTATTTGTTAAGTGCTTACTGTGTGTCAAGCATTGTTCTAAATGCCAGAGAAGGTACAGGATAATCATGGGAAAAACAATCCCTGTCCCATACAGGGCTCACCATCTAAGTAAGAAGGAGAATGGGTATTGAATCTCCATTTTACAGGTGAGTTAACTGAGGAATGGAGAAGTTAAGTGACTCGCCCAAGGTCACACAACAGGTACATAGCAGAGTCAGAGTTAGAATCCATGTACTCTGATTCCCATTCCCAGGCTCATTAATTGATTCATTCATTCAGTGGTATTTATTTATTTATTCATTCATTCAGTCAATGGGTAGGGACCGTCTCTATATGTTGCCAGCTTGTACTTCCCAAGCGCTTAGTACTGTGCTCTGCACACAGAAAGCACTCAATAAATACGATTGAATGGATTAATGAATGAAATAAATAGAATTACAGATATGTACACATAATTAATAAAGAAAAATATATTTATAAATGTGTACATATATACAATGTGCTGTGGGGCAGAGAGGGGGGCAGAGAGCAAAGGACTCCATTGTCGAATCCATTGTGGCTTTGAACCCTACCAAAGGCAAGTGGTTTTTCTTGCTTCTTCAAAATTGTTTGTAGTTGGTTCAGCTCCCAATTTCTGGATAACATTGCAAGATCTTCTATACACAGCTCTATGAATTTGGCTTGGTGACCTTCGGACATTCGAAATTTGACTCAACATCTAACCCACAGCACTTATCTACATATCTTTAAATTACATAGTATACATAATTTATTCATAGCAGCTTCTGTCTTCTCCTCTAGACTGTATGCTCATTGTGGGCAAGGGAACTGCATGTAAATTTTGTTGTATTGTACTTTCCCAAACACTTAGTACAGTGCTCTACAAACTACTGATTGATACCATTCTGAAAATAGAACTGAGAGCACCCATTGCTAGATAACTTCCTGGGCTTCAAGGATAATGACAGGGTAGGATCAGGATCCCAACCCTGTCCCCTTTGCAGCTCCCTACCTCTGGTCTACCAAGAAAGGAAAGAGGATGGACAGGGATAGAGTATGGGAGGGCAGCTGTGGACAAGTCCTGTTCTAAGATGTTACTTTTTATATATAGTATTTATTAAGGCTTTACTGTGTGTCAAGAACTGTTCAAAGTGCAGGGGTAAATATAAGTTAATTAGGATCAGATACAGTCCCTGTTCCACATAGGGTTCACAGTCTAAGATGGAAGGAGGAGGATTCAACACCCACTTCCGAGATGAGGAAACTGAGGCACAGAGAAATGAAGTGATTTGCCCAAGGTCACACAGTAAACAAGTAGTGGAGCCAGGATTAGAACACAGGTCCTCTGACTCCCAGCCCCGGACCCTTTCCACTAAGCCATGATGTTTCTCTGCCCATTTCTTGCCCACAGCCTGAACCCACCCATCCTGTCCTCAATCTCAGTCTCCCACCTAGGCCCTGATCACTGAGGTCATCGTAGCCCTACCCTACTCCTCACCATGGGCAGCCCCCTCCTATTCTTGGCCATGACCCTCTCACAAGATTGGGAAAACTGATAGGAGTGAGCTTAAGCATGAGGATGAAGATGAACATGAAGAAATAGAACCCAGGGAGTTGAGAGTAAGCTGCAAGCTAGGCTGGAATGTAAGCTTGTAGGCAAGGAATGTATTTACGAACTCTGCTGTATTGTACCCTCCCAGGTCCTTAGTACACTGTCCTGCAAACCGTAAGCCACTCAATAAATAAATACCATTGATTGGTTGAGAGGGATCGAGGGAGAAAGATTTGGGTGATTGCAGCTGAGCCCTGGGGTTGGGAGAGAGTCCTGGTGGATGAGGGAGGAGGGGAAAATCTGGGGGAAAGGAGTGAGACCTCAAGAACAGAGAGCAGGAGAGGACAGAATAAGAAATGAGAGCGAGGGACTGAGAACTTATTCAGTTAATGAATAAATCAATGGCACTTATTGAGAGCTTATTATGTGCAGAGTACCGTAGAAAGCACTTGGTAGTATACAATAAAACAGAGTTTGTAGACACATTTGCAGACAATAGCTTGAAGTCTAGAGAAGGTGGCAGGTGTTTATACAAATACATGCATTACAAATAAGTACATAAGAGCTACCGAGGGGAGGATGGAGTGAATATAAAGTACGTAAAGAATAATTATTTAAGTGCCTAAGTGATGCAGAGGTAGAGAGAGTAAGGGGAAAGAGGGTGTAGTTGGGGCAGTACTCTTGGAGGAGGTGTGGGGAGAGTGGTGGTCTGTCAGATATGGACAGAAGGGGAGCTCCAGTTAATGGGAGAAGGGGGGCAAGGGGTAGGCAGTGAGACAGACAGGACTGAGCTATAGTGAGATGGTGCTAAAGATTGAGCAAGATGGTTAGGTTGTAGTAGAAAATCAGTGAGGGAGGGTACGAGGGGACAAGCTGAAAGGTGTTTTTGTTTGATGCAAAGGTGAATAGGCAACCACTGGAGGTTCTTGGGGAGTGGGAAAACATGGACTGAACGCTTTTGTAGAAAACCGATATGGGTATGAGTGACGTATGGACTGGACTGGGGAGATAGGAGGCTAGGAGTTCAGCAAGGAAGCTGAAGGCAGTAGTCAAAACAGAATAATAATAATAATAATAATAATAATAATAATAATAATAATAATAATGGTATTTGTTAAGCACTTATTGTGTGTGAAGCACTGTTCTAAGCGAAGGTGTAGATAAAAGGTAATCAGGTTGGACACTGTACCTGTCCCATATGGGTCTCACAGTCTTAATCACCATTTTAAAGATGAGGTAACTTAGGCACAAAAAAGCGCCCAAGGTAACAGAACATACAAGTGATGGAGTCAGGATTAGAACCCAGGTCCTTCTGACTCCCAAGCCTGTGTTTTATCCACGAAACTAAGATAAATAATTGGTTCTGCTTAGTAGCAGTTTGGATGGAGACTAAAAGGAATATTTTAGCAATGTTGTGAAGGTGAAAGACAAGACTTGGTGACAGAACGAATATATAGGTTGAGTGACTGTAGATTTCACACTGTCAGTTTGATGCAGGAAGGGAATAAGTGTGTTTATTGTTATAATGTACTTTCTCAAGTGCTTAGTACAGCGTTCTGAACACAGCAAGTGCTCAATAAATATGACCGGATGCATGAATGAATGTAATGAGTAAGATGAGTTAAGGATAATACCAAGGTTACAGACTTCAAAGACTGGAAGGGTGGTGGTTCTGTCTCCTGGAATGTGAAAGTCAGGGAGAGGACAGGGTCTGGAGTGCAGATGAGGAGCTCTCTTTAGGAAATGTTAAGTCTGAGGTGTCGGGATGTATTTAAATAGAGAAATTCTGAAGAATAGAGGAAATGTGAGACTATAGAGAAAGAAAGAGGTCATGGCTGGAGCGATAAATTTGGGAGTCATCCATGTTGAAGCTTTGGGAACGAATGAGTTCTCCAGGGGAGTGAGTGTACATGTAGAAGAGAAGTGGACTCAGAACTGAGTCTTTCAGAACTCCAATAGTAAGGGGGTGGGAAGTAGAGGAGGAACCTGCAAAATAGCCTTTAAAAAGGTGGCCAGAGACACAGGGGGAAAACCAGGGGAGGATAGTGTCAGTGAGCCTAGGTTGGATAATGTTTCCATGAGAAGGGGGTGGTCTACATTGATGACGGCAGCTGAGAGTTCGAGGAGGATTAGGATGGAGTAGAGGTCATTTGTGACCCTAGAGAGAACAGTTTTAATGGAAAGAAGAGGCAGAAACTATATAGGAGCAAGTCAAGAGAGGATTGGAGGAGGCTGTGGGGCCGTTGTTGCATAGGGAATGTCTCTATTTGTTGCTGAATTGTACTTTCCAAGCGCCTGGTACAGTGCTCTGCACACAGTAGGCACTCAGGAAATACGATTGAATGAATGAATGGATGAGACATCGCGTGTAAACAACTTGCTCAAGGTGTTTGGAGAGGATTTGTAGGAGGGAGGTGGGGAGATTACTGTAAGGAACCATGAGGTAAAAGGAGAGTGTTTTTTAAGAATAGGGGTCACATGAGCATGTTTGAAAGGAGGGGAGAAGAAGTTATTGGAAAATGAATGGTTGACGATGATGGTCAGCCAGAGGAGAAGGGAGGGGCAAGTGTTTTGTTAATGTGTGAAGGGATGGGGTAGGGATAAAGTCTGAAGGGATAAATTTTGAGAGGACGCAGGAGATCCCCTTTTGAGATACAGCTGGGAAAGCTGGGAGAGTTGAAAGTGGACAGGAGGAGGAAGGGACTGAAGAGTAGTAGGGGAAATTGTAGGGAGGTCACACCTGATTGGTTTCAATTTTATTAATGAATATTTGGCCAGATTGTTAGGGGAAAGAGATAGCAGAGGTGGGGCTGGGTGTGTGTGTGTGTGCCGGGGTGGGGGTGGGGGCAGAATTTGAGGAGGGAGTAGTTCATCAGAAATAGCTGACATGGGCAATAGAACAAGAGTCAGAAAGGATGGGGAGGCGGGTAAGTGATTCCCTTTCCACCCCACCATGGGCTGGTGCTGCTGCCTTCACTGTCACCATTGGCTCTCTTGTCCACACAATGCAGGGGAAGATACTGACAGGGATAGGGAAGGCAACTCTCCACCCGTAGTAGCAGCCCTAGCATAAGAGGTCAATTTCCCACTTCTGCACATATCCTGCTGCAATTTATACCTGTCTCCCCTCCGGCCTGTAATCTTTTTGTGTCCATGGCTCATCTATACCTACTTTATTGCATTGTGTTCTCTCAAGTGCCTAGTACACTGTTCTGCCCACAGTAAATACTCATTAAATACCATTAATTGATTGATAGATTGATTGATTCTTTAGGGCTTCTATAGAGCATGGCTGGGCGATGAAGGTTAGACTGTAGAAAAAAGGCAGGAAAGGGAGAGACCCACAGGAAAGAGAGAGATAATAGAGACACATACATGAAGTATGCACCCACTCTCAGCCATACACTATTCCGGTTACTCTCTCTCTGTCCCACAGTCCATCACACACTCTCCTTCACCAAAACCAGTGCATAGTTGGTCATCCAGTTGTAACCACGTTTTCTCTCATACTCACAATTTAACAGGTGGCCTTTCACCCTCTCACACAAACAAACCCATGTGCATGACAAGGCACAGTCTCACAAAATGTGCTCTCAAACACTCAGACACAAATAGCACACAACATCACTCCTCACTCATCCACAGCAGCAGCATAGAATTTTTAGCTGTTCCCAAGCCCAAATAGGTTTTGTCGTGCAGAATAATGATAATAATAATAATTAATAATAATAATAATAATTTTAATAATAATAATGACATTTGTTAAGTGCTTAAGTGTAAAGCACTGTTCTAAGTTCTTGGGGGGATACAAAGTGATCAGGTTGTCCCTAGTGGGACTCACAATCTTAATACCCATTTTAGAGATGAGGTAACTGAGGCACAGAGAATTTAAATGACTTGCCCAAAGCAATGCAGCTGACAATTGGCAGATCAGGGATTTGAACCCATGACCTCTGATTCCCAAGCCCATTCTCTTTCCATTGAGCCACGCTGCTTCTCCAATCAAAGCAATCAAAATATCCACCCACACCCTGGGCATCATCGGGATGTGATTAGAAACAGCATGGCCTAGAGGAGAAAGCATGACCCTGAGAGTCAGAAAATCTAGGTTCTAATTCTGACTCTGCCACTTGTCTGTTGGGTGACCTTGGGCAATTCTTATAACTTTCTCTGGGCCTCAGTTACCTCATCTAAAAATGGGGGTAGATTACCTATTCTCCCTCATTCTAATACTGTGAGTTCCATTTATTTATTTGATTTTATTTATTCCTAAATCATATTTAATGACTGTTTACTGTGTGCAAAGCACTGTACCAAGTGTTTGGGAGAATACAATATAACATCAAAATCACATGCCCTGCCCACAATGAGCTCACAGTCTAGAGGGGAAGACAGACATAAATATAAATAAATAGATAAATGAATACATTACAGATAGATATAGAACATACATATGTGCTGTGGGGAAGGGATAATGGATGAATGAAGAAGCAAGTATGAGCAGCATAGAAGGGAGTGGGAGAAGAAGAGAGGAGGCCTTAGTCAAGGAAGGTTAAATAAGGCTTTGAAGTGGGGAAAAGCAGTTGTCTGTTTGATAAGAGGAGGGAGGGTATTCCAGACCAGAGGTAGGATGTGGGCAAGAGGCCGGTGGAGAGATAGACAATAGTCTCATGTGGGAATACAACTGTTGTTGAACTCATTATGTTGTATTTTACCCAATGCTCAGTACAGTACCTGACACATAGTAAAACGCTTAAGAAATACTGCTATCAATCAATCATTCAATCAATCATATTGCTATTATACAAAATAACAATATAGCAGGCACATCCTCTGTCCACAAAGAGCTTACAGTCTAGAGGACTTAATAATGAAAGGTATACCTATGGAAATGTTTTAAACCATGTTACATACACTTTCATCTGGACTCTTTCATGGAGTTTTAGGAAGAACATAGTAGAGCTGGAAGAAATGAACCATGGGGAAGGGGCAGCTACTTTAGACGAAGAATAGGACTGTCAGCCTGAAAAGATGCAGCCAGAGGCCTAGGAAATCAAGGAGGGTGTGAAGTGGGCATACACAAAATTTTTTGAATTATCAAAACCCGCATCATTCAGAGGGGACAACCAATGAATTCTGAATAATGAAAAAAACAAAGGGTGCACAAGGAGTCACTTTTCTATATGAAAGGATTAGGCAAATGGAAAATGCTTGCCTCTGTGGGTTTCCCATTGGGTTCATATTAATCAATATACTTAAGAGGGGATGAGCTCAATTAGGACCATAAGGAACATGGATGGTCCACTGAGGTTAATCATCTCCCTGATAGTGGTGACAGGATGCTCAGAGACAGAAATTGGTGGTTGCCATTTTTCATATCCATGTTAATGATTCTGAGGAAATTTCTAACATCCTGATATTTCCTTTCTATATTCCGAAACCATTCCTCTAAAAACTCTTTGAGAATTCACCTTCTACTTTCTTCTCCTGCAGAGCAGGAATGGAAAGAAGAGACTCCTCAGGAGTGCTGGAGTCCACTGAAGGCCTGAATTGTGTCCAATCACTCAATCCAACAATCAGTGATATGTGTTTATTGAGTGCTTACTACGTGCAGATAACTGTACTAAACACTTGGGATAATATAATACAGCATCCAAGAGAGTCGGTAGACATATTCCTTGCCCACAAGGATTTCATGGTTTACAGTGATGTGAATGAGCCTCCTGGGTTCTATCTCAAAGCAGACTTAGTCAACGGGAATGCCGGTTTAGCATTAGAGTCTGAAGGAAGGAAGGACTTTTTGTTACCTAGGTTTTCTTTTCTCTCTACCCAGTTCCCTCTTGAAGACAGCCCCTGGGGTCCTGGTGGAGCAAAAAAAGGGAGACTGGATCTTGGCTGTAAATAATAATAGTGGTATTTGTTAAATAAATCAATAATAAATAATAATGGCATTTATTAAGTGCTTACTATGTGCAAAGCACTGTTCTAAGCGCTGGGGGGTTACGAAGTGATCAGGTTGTCCCACGGGGGGCTCACAGTCAACCCCCATTTTACAGATGAGGGAACTGAGGCCCAGGGAAGTTAAGTGACTTGCCCAAGATCACACAGCTGACAATTGGTAGAGCCGGGATTTGAACCCACGACCACTGACTCCAAAGCCCGTGCTCTTTCCACTGAGCCACGCTGCTTCTCTACCTGCCACGCTGCTTCTCTTCCTTAAGAGTGCTTACTATGTTTCAGGCAGTCTTCTGAGCACTGGGGTAGATACAAGGTAATCAGGTTGTCCCACATGGCGTTCGCCATCTTAATCCCCATTTTACAGACACGGTAATTGAGGCTTGCCCAAGGTCACACAGAGGACAAGTGGTGGAAGGGGGATTAGAACAAGTGACCTCTGACACCCAATCCTGTCCTTTTGCCACTAAGCCACACTGCTTCTCACTAAAGGAGGAATTTGAGAGTTCACTGTTTTCTTGAGTACAAATGAACTGTTCAATTGAAAATCACAGTTGTAACAAAATCATCCTTTGGAAGAGTGGAATTCTGTTAAACTCCAACAATTTTTTTAAAAGCACCAGACATAACGTTTCAGGTTCTGAACTAAAGACTGGGGTAGACACAAGCTAATCAGGTTGGACAGTCCATGTCCCACATAGGGCTCATAGTATCAATCTCCATTTTACAGATGAAGTACCTGAGGCATACAGAAGTTAAGGGACTTTCCCAGGGACATAAAGCAGACATGTGGCAGAGTTGTGATTAGAATCCGGATCCTCTAACTCCCAGGCCCATGTTCTCTCTACTGGGCCACACTGCTTCTCAAAAGCGCAAGTGTTCTCAAAAGTATAAGTGTTCTCAGAAGAGTAAGGCTAGAATTATGTGTGCTTGCAGGAAGTAGAAATGGCTGCACTCTCTGAAAAGATCTCCTTGTGGGTGGTTGTCTTATTGAGCATGGAAATAAGAATTCGAAGAAATAGTCAGTTACCTGGGGCTTCAACTGTGGAGTGGATACATCCCCTCCTCTTACACTGGAAGTTGGTCATGAACTCTCAATTACTCACAGCCTGTCCACTGAAAATATACAGAGTATAGGAACCAGAAATATCCTCCCCTAGACCTAACTCTAGTGCCATTCTTTGCATGCACTGCACAACCTGCCTGGGGTCACTATGTGAACACAGAGAGAGGGGCTGAAACCAATTTAAGTCATTCATAAATCCAAAGCTAAGGAACGATGAGGATGGGATCATTGTAATGTAGGATTTACTTAAATTTTAGAAATAAATAATCAATCAATCAATCGTATTTATTGAGCGCTTACTGTGTGCAGAGCAATGTAATAAGAGCTTGGGAAGTACAAGTTGGCAACATATAGAGACAGTCCCTACCCAACAGTGGGCTCACAGTCTAAAAGGGGAGACAGAGAACAAAACCTAACATACAACAAAATAAAATAAATAGAAAAGATATGTACAGGTAAAATAAATAAATAAATAAATAGAGTAGTAAATATGCACAAACATATATACATATATACAGGTGCTGTGGCGAAGGGAAGGAGGTGAGATGGGGGGATGGAGGGGGGACAAGGGGGAGAGGAAGGAAGGGGCTCAGTCTGGGAAGGCCTCCTGGAGGAGGTGAGCTCTCAGTAGGGTCTTGAAGGGAGGAAGAGAGCTAGCTTGGTGGATGGGCAGAGGGAGGGCATTCCAGGCCCGGGGGATGACGTGGGCCGGGGGTCGATGGCGGAACAGGCGAGAACGAGGTACGGTGAGGAGATTAGCGGCAGAGGAGTGGAGGGTGCGGGCTGGGCTGTAGAAGGAGAGAAGGGAGGTGAGGTAGGAGGGGGCGAGGTGATGGAGAGCCTTGAAACCCAGGGTGAGGAGCTTCTGCCTGATGCACAAATTGATTGGTAGCCACCGGAGATGTTTGAGGAGGAGAGGGTATTTAAATAAATACATAAATAAAGGTGAGTTTATTGTCAAATCCATTAAGGATTGAGATGTGCCCTTCAAGGACCTGGAATACCCCTGAATGTTAGATGTAGCTGGGAACTCAAAGGGGTTTCAAGATGGAACCAGCATAATCTAGTAGTAGAGCATGGACCTACAAGTCAGGAAGACCTGGGTTCTAATTCAGGTTCCACCACTTGTTTGCTATTTAACCTTGAACAAGCCTTTTAACTTCTTTGTGCCTCAGTTACCTCACCTGTAAAATGGGGATTAAGACTGTGAATCCTATATGGGACAGGGACTGTGTCCAACCTGAGTATCTTGTATCTACCCATTACTTAGTATAGTGCCTGGTACAGAGTAAGTGCTTAACAAATGACATTAAAAAGGAAATGGGTGTCGCAGGGTGCCCAATAGGGCACAATTCCACACTGGATAGAGGAGGTGGTCACGCAGAGTATAAAGGCATATTAGGGTAAAAACAAGGGCAGTTATATTTTAGGCCTTGTTGAAGTGGGTCAGGGACCTTTAGGAGGAAAAGGAGGTCATGTCCCATTATAGCGATATTCAACAGATGATCACTAATCTGTCGGTTTGCAAGAGTCGTAAATCGAATTACTTTGCAGTTACAGGAAAAGATGGAGGCGATTCAGAGGCTCAATCGACAACTTTGGGGGGCAGAGGAAAAAGTTAGGGATTCCTGGGGAACTCAATATCAGCAAGGGGGAAGGCCCTCCAAGACCCAACCCTCAGTGAATTTAGAAAAACAGGGGGTGGAGGTGATATCTAGATCTCAGTTGCTCCGGGCCTAACACCACTCCCCTCCTGGGAGTGCCAAGATGATTGTCCTCAACGAGCAGGGGAGGATAAAGGCTGAGCCCCACCCACCATGAACAAGCCAGAAAGTATCTTGTGAGTTTGCAGACATAGACATATGGTTTGGGGACAATCCCTGAGCCCCTGGCTTTGGTTTCCAGGTGCATGGGCCTGCAGCAGAATCCCCTGGACCGGGAACTGGCATCATCACCAGAGAAACAATCACATTCCCCTTTCTGAACTGAGGAGCGGTGTGAGCTCCGGGACAAGCTCAGCTCCTAGCCCCAGTATCGGGAAGCTCAATCCAGGAAAACTTGGTAAATAAGCCTCTGGGAGCTTGCTGACCAATCAATCAATCAATCGTATTTATTGAGCGCTTACTGTGTGCAGAGCACTGTACTAAGCGCTTGGGAAGTACAAGTTGGCAACATAGAGAGACAATCCCTACCCAACAGTGGGCTCACAGTCTAGAAGGGGGAGACAGAGAACAAAACCAAACGTATTAACAATTAAAATAAATAGAATAGATATGTACAAGTAAAATCAATCCATCAATAAATAGAGTAATAAATATGTACAAACATATATAAATATATACAAGTGCTGTGGGAAAGGGAAGGAGGTAAGACGGGGAGAACGAGGAGGAGAGGAAGGAAGGGGCTCCGTCTGGAAAGGCCTCCTGGAGGAGGTCAGCTCTCAGTAGGGCCTTGAAAGGAGGAAGAGAGCTAGCTTGGCGGATGTGGGGAGGGAGGGCATTCCAGGCTAGGGGGATGACGTGGGCCGGGGGACGACGGCGGGACAGGCGAGGACGAGGCACGTTGAGGAGATTAGCGGCAGAGGAGCGGAGGGTGAGGGCTGGGCTGTAGAAGGAGAGAAGGGAGGTGAGGTAGGAGGGGGCGAGTTGATGGAGAGCCATGAAGCCCAGGGTGACGAGTTTCTGCCTGATGCGCAGATTGATTGGTAGCCACTGGAGATTTTTGAGGAGAGGAGTAACATGCCCAGAACGTTTCTGGACAAAGAAAATCCGGGCAGTGGTGTGAAATATGGATTGAAGTGGGGAGAGACACGAGGATCGGAGATCAGAGAGGATGCTGATGCAGTAGTCCAGACGGAATAGGATGAGAGCTTGAACGAGCAGGTAGTGGTTTGGATGGAGAGGAAAGGGCGGATCTTGGCAATGCTGCGGAGCTGAAACCGGCAGGTTTTGGTGATGGCTTGGATGTGAGGGGTGAATGAGACAGCGGAGTCGAGGACGACACCAAGGTTGCGGGCTTGTGAGACGGGAAGGATGATAGTGCAGTCAACAGTGATGGGAAAGTCAGGGAGAGGGCAGCGTATGGGAGGGAAGACAAGGAGTTCAGTCTTGGACATGTTGAGTTTTAGGTGGCTGGCAGACATACAGATGGAGATGTCCTGAAGGCAGGAGGAGATGCGATCCTGGAGGGAGGTGTAGAGAGCAGGTACAGAGATGTAGATTTGGGTGTCATTAGCATAGAGATGATAGTTGAAGCGGTGGGAGCGAATGAGGTCACCAAGGGAGTGAGTGTAGATCGAGAACAGAAGGGATCCGAGAACTGAAACTTGGGGAACCCCCACAGTAAAGGAATAGGAGGGGTAGGAGGAGCCTGCAAAAGAGACTGAGTATGAACGACCGGAGAAATAAGAGGAGAACCAGGAGAGGACAGAGTCTGTGAAGCCAAGGTTGGATAGCGTGTTGTGGAGAAGAGGGTGGTCCACAGTGTCGAAGGCAGATGAGGTCGAGGAGGATTAGGATAGAGTATGAGCCGTTGGATTTGGCAAGCAGGAGGTCATTGGTGACGTTTGAGAGGGCAGTTTCCGTGGAATGTAGGGGACAGAAGCCAGAGTGGAGAGGGTCGAGGAGAGAGTTGGCATTGAGGAATTCGAGGCAGCGCATGTAGACAACTCGTTCAAGGAGTTTGGAAAGGAATGGTAGGAGGGAGATGGGGTGATACCTAAAAGGTGAGGTGGGGTCAAGAGAGGGTTTTTTTAGGATGGGAGAGACATGGGCATGTTAAAAACTGGAAATCCGTAGTCGGCAGGATTCGAACCTGTGTGGGGAAACCTCAATGGATTTCTAGTCCATCGCCTTAACCACCTGGCAACGACCAGAACAATTGGTCCAGGAATAATCAAACTCAGGGAGGGACAAGGTTTTTCCAAGATGAGTGGGTCCCCTTCTCTGTCTCTATGGGAGTTACTTTGCAAGAACCCAGCAAGAGGATAAGTAATAATTCTTTAGATGGGGAGGAAAAGCTGTAGGATAGAATCCTGGGGACTGCTAGGATTACTGGAGCATAAGGAGTTCAGGATGCAGACATTGACTACTTCTGGGAGAGAGACCAACACAGGAACTAAAGCCTGCATTTAAATTGCCATTTTATCAAGTATGTTAAATTGCAGGCCCCAAGAGCAGCTGTTCATGACAGATCAGGCAACTTAAGCCAATTGTGATCTGTGGAACCCCACTCCATCATGTGGAAATTTCCTTTCATCCTTGACACGTTTCTCACTCAGTCATTCTTCCTCCTCGGCATCACTGAAACCTAGATCTCCCCAAATGATACACTATTTCCTGCTGCTGTCTCCCACTGGAAGACTCACTGGGAAAGGAGGAGGTGTTGATTTCCTTCTTGTACCCCAATTCCACTTTCGCACCATTCCACTTCCTGCATCCCTTTCTTTCCCTTCCTTTGAAACCCATATCATCTGCCTCTACCACCCACTCCAGATTCTAGTACCTATCTACCACCCCCAGTCCCACCTACAACTTCTTTAACCACTTTGATCCCTTTTTCATAGTACATCTCTCATTCTCCATGTGCCCATTGATCCTTGGGGCCTTCAGTATCCACATATAAGTTCCTGATGACTCTTCTGATAACTGCCTTTTAACACTCTGCAACTCCACTGAACGCTAGCTTCAGGCCACCTTGCCCACACACCAATTTGGACACACACTCGATTTCATCATCTCTAACGACTGCACAAACCTTACCCTCACTAAATCTGAAATTCCTCTCTCTGAGCACAACCTTCTCACTTGCCTCCTTTCCCACACACCTCCTACCCATAAATCTGTTCTATTCCCTCCACAGAGACCTCCAATCCCTGGACCCCATCCGATTTTCTCAAATCAGCATGCCCCACTCGCTGCTACACCCAATTTGTCTCCCCTTGATGACCAAATTGTCACTCTCAATTCCAGCCTCTGTACTGAACTCAACTCATTCATTCATTCATTCATTCAATTGTATTTCTTGAGTGCTTACTGTGTGTAGAGCACTGTACTAAGCTCTTGGGAAGTACAAGTTGGCAACATACAGAGACGGTCCCTAACCAACAGCGGGCTCACAATCTAGAAGGGGGAGAAAGACAACAAAGCAAAATATATTAACAAAATAAAATAAATAGAATAAATATGTACAAATAAAATAAATAGAGTAATAAATATGTATAAACATATATACAAACATACAGGTGCTGTGGGGAGGGGAAGGAGGTAAGGCAGGGGGCTGGAGAGGGGGAGGAGGGGGAGAGGAAGGAGGGGGCTAAGTCTGGGAAGGCCTCCCGGAGGAAGTGAGCTCTCAGTAGGGATTTAAAGGGAGAAAGAGAGCTAGCTTGGCAGATATATACATATATACAGGTGCTGTGGGGAGGGGAAGGAGGTAAGGTGGGGCGATGGGGAGGGGGAGGAGGGGGAGAGGAAGGAGGGGCCTCAGTCTGGGAAGGTCTCCTGGAGGAGGTGCGTTCTCAGTAGGGCTTTGAAGGGAGGAAGAAGGCTAGCTCACTTACCCCGCTATCCCTTTGTCAATCTTGTAACATTAATCTACAACCCTGGATCACGTGCTAAGTTAGCCTCCTTCATTCTTGTGCTCGAGCCACAGAGCACTACTGGTCGAAATCTAAATATCAGGCGAAATTCATCCACATCATCATTATCATCATCATCAATCGTATTTATTGAGCGCTTACTATGTGCAGAGCACTGTACTAAGCGCTTGGGAAGTACAAATTGGCAACATATAGAGACAGTCCCAACCCAACAGTGGGCTCACAGTCTAAAAGGGGGAGACAGAGAACAAAACCAAACATACTAACAAAATAAAATAAATAGACTAGATATGTACAAGTAAAATAAATAAATAAATAAATAAATAAATAGAGTAATAAATATGTACAAACATATATATATATGCAGGTGCTGTGGGGAAGGGAAGGAGGTAAGATGGGGGGATGGAGAGGGGGACGAGGCGGAGAAGAAGGAAGGGGCTCAGTCTGGGAAGGCCTCCTGGAGAAGGTGAGCTCTCAGTAGGGCCTTGAAGGGAGGAAGAGAGCTAGCTTGGCAGTTGTTGGGAGGGAGGGCATTCCAGGCCCGGGGGATGATGTGGGCCGGGGGCCGATGGCGGGACAGGCGAGAACGAGGTACGGTGAGGAGATTAGCGGCAGAGGAGCGGAGGGTGTGGGCTGGGCTGTAGAAGGAGAGAAGGGAGGTGAGGTAGGAGGGGGCGAGGTGATGGAAAGACTTGAAGCCCAGGGTGAGGAGTTTCTGCCTGATGCACAGATTGATTGGTAGCCACTGGAGATTTTTGAGGAGGGGAGTAATATGCCCAAAGCGTTTCTGGACAAAGACAATCCGGGCAGCAGCATGAAGTATGGATTGAAGTGGAGAGAGACACGAGAATGGGAGCTCAGAGAGAAGGCTGATGCAGTAGTCCAGACGGGATAGGATGAGAGCTTGAATGAGCAGAGTAGCGGTATGGATGGAGAGGAAAGGACGGACCTTGGCAATGTTGCGGAGCTGAGACCGGCTGGTTGATCTAAAAATATTTTGGAAAAAATAAAATTGTTCTACAAAAGCAAGGTTTCCTCATAACACTGATCGAGATCCACAGTTGTTTTCTTCCTTGTTCATTTTACTACGTTTGAATGTGAGGCTATCATTTTTAATTGATATTACCACTTGCTAGTTTTCGTTCTTGGTATTCTATTTCACAAGGAAATATTTCAAATTCTCACTCCATCACTTAGGGTCTTGACGAATTAATTCAGTCTATTTATGATAACGTTTCGTCACATAACCCATTATGGTTCTTTTGCATCAAATAAAATTAAGTTCAAAGATTTGATATCTCAATGGTTTCTTTAATTCAATCAATCATTCAATCATATTTATTGAGCACTTACTGTATGTAGAGCACAGTACTAAACACTTGGGAGAATTAAATATAACAGGATTGATAGATACATTCCTTGCCTGGAAAGAGCTTACAGTCTAGAGAGGGAGAGAAACATGAATGAATGAATGAATAAATTGTGGATTTGTACTATAAGCCCTTCTAGACTGTAAGATTTTTGTGGGCAGGGAATGTGTCTGTTAATATTGTTATGTTATACTCTCCAAAATGCTTGATACAGTTCCCAACGGGAAGTGTTCAATAAATATGGTTGAGGGATTGATTTGCATAATTGCTGTGGGACTGAGGGAGGGGTGAATCAAGGGTGCAAATCCAAGTACAAGGACAACACCAACGGCAGTAGAAGAGGAAATGAAGACTGAGTCAGAGTATGTCTCTTGGAGAAGGTCTGGAAAATGATTACCAGATATGAAGAGGGAGGTCATTAATTCCAATTCATTCGCTTCTAGTAGTTATCATCATGTGTCCATAATTCTTGTTTCAGGTGCTTTTTTATTTCTAATGAGAGAAATTTTGAATATTTCAAAATATCACATTCAATTTGATTTTTGAAGAGCTGTTATTATTTAGGAAAAGTTGAGTCATAGAAGAGTTTAAAATGGCTTATGTAAAAAAACAGTCACCCAAAAATCATAATTCATTCATTCATTCATTCATTCAATCGTCTTTATTGAGCGCTTACTGTGTGCAGAGCACTGTACTGAGCGCTTGGGAAGTACAAGTTGGCAACATATAGAGACAGTCCCTACCCAACAGCGGGCTCACAGTCTAGAAGTAAAATAAATAAAGTAATAAATAATAAATGCTAAACTATTTTCCATCAGTGGCACTGTCCCAAATCCATCCACAAATCTCAGACCGACCATAGATCCATTTCCTTTCTGGGCTGTGCTACCCAGGTCTTCTGGTGGTTCCTTTTGCTGGTTCAGAGATGTTCGTCCTCACGGTGATGTTCTATTATTGCTATGATGCCATCTGCCTCCCCCTGCGCTACAAGGTCCTCAGGGACCCAAGGGCTTGCGGGAAGATGGCTACCACCTCATGGCTCGGTGGAGGGCTGTTTGCAGTGATGTCATCCTCTGGAACGTTCTCCCTATCCTTCTGTGGGTCCTTCCTGATCTGACAGTTCTTCTGTGATATCACCTCTGTGATCCAACTCTCCAGCTCTGAAACGTTCCTCATCATCAATGTTGTCATAGTCACCAGGGCCCTTTTTGGGCGTCTTCTGCTTTGTCTCCATTGTCTTTTCAAACATGTGCATCTTCTGGGACGTGTTGAGGATCCCAGCTGCCGAGGACCGGGCCAAAGCCTTCTCCACCTGCCTGCCCCACTTCGTCATCGTCACCGTTTTTTTTTCTCCACAGCCGCCATTGCCAACTTAAAACCGACTTCCAGATAAAGGGGAATTCCCTGTCTCCTGAAAGCAGACGCACTTCCAACAAATGGCATCTGCAGGTAGCTCAGAGAAAGCATAACAGAAAGGAAAAGATGGTTTTTATGGACAGAACTGGAGGGGAGGTAAGGCCTGGCACTACTCAACCTAGCCAAGGACCTAGAGAACTGCCCTCTGCCCCAGGCACAGGAGCTTTAGCGTTCCAGACAGTGGGAGCACCACGGGTGACTGGCATGAGGATGGGAGTCCAAGTGGTTAGCTCCTAGCACCGTCCCCCTTCTCTCTCCAGGTATATTTCTGGAGCAGTTCCTGCAATCAGCAGTGGGCAAACTGAGGCAGGGGTGAGAGGCTTGGCAATGGGGGAAACTGCAGAGAATGGCAGTCAACAGTCTGGCCTAAGTGACAGGGGTGGGCCTGGGGGACAGGGGACCTGGGTTCTAAGCCTGACTCTGTCACGTGCCTGCCCTGTGAGTGTGGGCAAGGCACTTAGCGTCTCAGTTTCCTTGTCTGTAAAATAGGGATTAAAGACCTCTCTCCTCCCCCGCCCACCAATTCCCATTCCATGAGAAGCAGCGTGGTGTAGTAGAGAGAGAAGCAGCGTGACTCAGTAGAAAGAGCACGGGCTGGGGACCCAGAGGTCATGGGTTCCAATCCTGCCTCCTCTACTTGTCAGGTGTGTGACTTTGGACAAGTCACTTCACTTCTCTGGGCCTCAGTGACCTCATCTGTAAAATGGGGATGAAGACTGTGAGCCCCACGTGGGACAACTTGATCACCGTGTATCCCCCAGCGCTTAGAACAGTGTTTAACAAATGCCATCATTATTCCAGCGCTTAGAATAGTGCTTTGCACATAGTAAGCATTGAGCAAATGCCATTATTATTATTATTATTATTATTATTATTATTAAGCACTGGGGAAGATGCAAGCTAATCAGGTTGGATACAGTCCATTTTACAGATGGGCTAACAGGCCCGGAGAGGTGTAGTGACTTGTCCAAAGTCACGCAGCGG
Organism: Tachyglossus aculeatus; assembly: GCF_015852505.1. Classification (NCBI taxonomy): domain Eukaryota; kingdom Metazoa; phylum Chordata; class Mammalia; order Monotremata; family Tachyglossidae; genus Tachyglossus; species Tachyglossus aculeatus. The sequence continues at coordinate 88,718 of NW_024044885.1, forward strand.
ATGGACGGCAGAGTGGGGACAAGAATCCACGTCTCCCTGACTCCCAGGCCTGTGCTCTATCCTCGGGACTACGCTGCTTCTCCAAGCTCCTTTCTCGATCGAGATTGATTAGTTCTCTAGTCTGCAAGCTCGTTGTGGGCAGCAATCATGTCTGTTGTACTCTCCCAAGCGCTTGGTACAGTGCCCTGCACCCACCAAGTGCTCATCAAATGCAATCGATTGATTGCATTAAGCTGAGCTGGTAGATCTGCTGCAGTTGTCTTCCAGCTTTCCATTTGATGCACTTTTCCTGTGCTCTGCTGCGTGAGAGTCAGAAGGACTGGAGTTCTAATCCTGGCCCTGGCACCAGTCTGCTGTGTGACCTTGGGCAAGTCATTACATTTCATTTAAGCACTTAGTACATTGCTCTGCACACAGTAAGCGCTCAATAAATGCGATTGAGTGAATGAATGAATTTCTCTGGGCCTCATTTCACTCATCTGTGAAATGGGGATTAAGACTGTGGGACAATGGGACAGGGGCTGGGTGAGAGCTAACCCAGCTCTTAGAACCATGCTTAACACATAGTAAGAGCTTAACAAATACCATCATTATTATTATTATTGTTGTTGTTATACCTTATTAGTTACCCCATCACAGCTCACTATTCAGCAGCTAAGTTCGAAGCTTGTTGCAGGCAGGCAACATGTGCACAACTCTGTTTTACTGGACTCTTCTAATCAATTAGTACAGTGTTTTACACGCAGCAATCACTCAATAGATATGCTTGAGAGAGCACGGGCCTGGGAGTCTGAAGAATCTGGTTTCTCACCCCAGCTCTGCCACATGTTGTGCTAGACCGTAAGCTCAGTGTGGGCAGGGATGTGTCCCTTTATTGTTATAGTCTGCTCTCGCAAGCACTTAGTACAGTGCTGTACATATAGGAAGTGCTTAATAAATGCGATTGACTGACTAGCATGATTATCGATTGAATATCCAATGGCCACCCTTTCTCCCTATGTATCCCACCTAGGAAAGTTGTTTTTCAGTGAGCAGAATTTCAGAGCTGTTAGAATGACAGCATTCAAAGAATTCCTGGTTTCTGATCCAGTCTTGCCACTTGGTGTCGAAGGGGTAACTGAGAGACAAGATACTTTCTAGAAGCTCGATGACTGTTCCAGTGGAAAAAAAGTGTCATGGTAGAGTCAGGTAACACGGGTGCTGAATAGCAAAACCAGTGTTGTCTGTCTCCCCCTTCTAGACTGTGAGCCCATTGTTGGGTAGGGACTGTATCTGTTGCTGAATTGTACTTTCCAAGCGCTTAGTACAGTGCTCTGAACACAGTGAGTGCTTAGTGAATACGATTAAATGAGTGAATGAATGAATGAGTAATAATAAAAATAATAGTAGTACTTGTTAAGCTCTTACTATGTCCCAAGCACCTTCCTAAGCACTGGCATAGATGCAAGTTAAGCAGGTTGGATACAGTCCTTGTTCCACATGTGGCTCACAGTCATAACCCCCATTTTACAGATGAGGTAACTGAGTCTCAGAGAAGTTAAATGACTTACCCATAGTCACACAGTAGACATGAGTCAGAGTTGGGATTAGAACCCATGTCCTTCTGACTCACGACTCCCAAGCCTGTGCTCCATCCACTTTATAACACCATAACAGACACATTCCCTGTCCCTATTAGAAGACAAAAAAGAATGTAAAGATGAATATGCAATTATCGCATGCCATTTTACAGATGAGGAAACTGAGGCCCAGAGAAGTGAAACGACTTACCCAAGGCCCCACAGCCACCAAGAGACAGAGGCAGGATTAGAACCCAGATCCTCTGACTCCCACTAAGCTATGCTTGGGAGAGTACAATAGAATATGAATGCTGCCCTCAAGGATCTCAGAGTCAAGAAGAGAACTCTTGGGCCCATGCTTCTTCCACTAAGTGAGAATGGAAATGAGTTGATTCCTGCCTGAGGTAGGTGAAGTGAGTTTAGAGGCCTGAGAAATGAATCTGGGAATCTGTTTAGAGGAAAGGGGGATTTTAGCAGTGTTCAGAATTAGGAAAGAACTGTGCTCTCTCTGATTTTGAGTGGATAAGAGAGTTCCAGACTGGGATGGAAACGTGAGAGTTGATCGAGAGTAACAGCTAGAAAGTTGCTTTGAGAGCTGAGAAGACGAGTTCAACTATGGAAATGGGGTGAGGTACCCTCATAGGGTGGAGAGCTTTTAAGCCGCTTAAGAGATCTTCTAGACTGTATGCTTATTGTGGGCAGGGATCCTGTCTGTCAGTTGTGTTGTATTGTACTTTCCCAAACACTTAGTACAGTGCTCTACATGCTGCTGAATGATACCATTCTGAAAATGTAACTGAGAGCACCCACTGCTCGAGAAATTCCTGAGCTCCAAGGATAAGGACAGGGTAGGAACAGGATCCCAACCTTGTCCCTTTTGCAGCTCCCTGCCTCTGGTCTACGAAGACTGGAGGAAAAAGGATGGACAGGGATAGAATAGGGGAGGGCAGCCGTGGACAAGCCCTGTTGTCAGACGTTACTTATTTTTTATTGTATTTATTAAGGTCTTATTGTGTGTCAAGCACTGTTCTAAGTGCTGGGGTAAATACAAGTTAATTAAGGCCAGATACAGTGCCTCTCTCACATAGGGCTTACAATCTAGGATGGGAGGAGGAAGATTCAATCCCCACTTCAGAGATGAGGAAAGTGAGACACAGAGAAATGAAGTGACTTGTCCAAGGTTACACAGCAAACAAGTGGTGGAGCCAGTATTAGAACACAGGTCCTCTGACTCCCAGCCTCGGACCTTTCCCACTAAGCCATGCTGCTTCTCTGCCCATTTCTTGCCCACAGCCTGCCCCCACCCATCCTGTCCCTACCTTCTGTCTGCCATGCCCTGTACTACCTGGGCCCTGATCACTGGGGTCATTTTGACCCTACCCTGCCCCTAGCCATGGAAGCCCCCTCCTATGCCTGTCCATGACTCCCAGTGATAGATTCTCTTCTAGCCAGTGAGAAGGGAGACCCTAGTGTTGTTGGATCTGGGTGAAGGTCAGTGATGCTGCCTGAGGCTGTGGATGGAGAGGATGGATTGGGCACACATGAGGAAGAACCCATACCACAAGAGCTGTTCCACTATTCATCCTGGAGGACAGGAACCTGGCACCCCATCCACAGTCAAACCCCACACCTCTCCCTTCACTAGAAGATATTATTGGTTCCCAGAATCCCTTGGGAAAATAGTCCCCTCCGACTTCCCCTATGGGTCAGAGAGCTTAATAGTTTCATCCTTCATCCACAGTTCATGATCTCCAGTATCCCAACCTTCCTATCAGCCCCTACCTACCCTGACGTCTCCCCTTCAAATTCTCTGTGGACACTGATGTTGGCAACATCTTGTCCTTTTGAAAGAAACTGGTCTCTAAACCACAAGATTTGGAAAACAGGAGTGAGCTTAAGCATGGGGATGAAGATGAAGATGAAGAAACAGAAGCCAGAGAGTTGAGAGTAAGCTTTAAACTAGGCTGGAATGTAAGCTTGTCGGCAATGAATATATTTACCAACTCTGCTGTATTGTGCCCTCCCAGGTCCAGGCAGCGTGGCATAGTGGAAAGAGCCCGGGTTTGGGAGTCAGAGGTCGTGGGTTCTAACCCCGACTCCGCCACTGACCAGCAGTCCGACTTTGGGCAAGTCACTTAACTTCTATGTGCCTCAGTTACCTCATCTGTAAAATGTGGATTAAGTCGGTGAGCCCAACTGGGAACAACCTGATTGCCTTATATCTACTCCAGAGCTTAGAACAGTGTTTAGCACATAGTAAGAGCTTAACAAATGCTATTATTACTATTATTATTACTACTATTACAGTGTCCTGCACACAGTAAGCCACTCAATAAATAAATACCATTGATTGATTGTTTAAGAGGAATCCAGGGAGAAGGTTCTGGGTTCTTGCAGCTGAGCTCCGTGGGGGGGAGAACACAGTCTTCCTCTCTTGACCCTGGGCAATTGTCGTGACTTTCTCTGAGCTCCGGGTGGGGTGAAGAGTCCTGGTGGATGAGGGAGGAGGGGACAATCTGGGGAAAATGGAGTGAGGCTTGAAGAACAGAGAGCAGGGGACAACAGAATAAGAAATGGAAGGGAGGGACTGAGGACCTTTTCAATTAAGGGTCAATTCACCGCTGTCTGGATTGTCTTTTTCCAGAAATGCTCTTGGCCTATTACTCCCCTCCTCAAAAATCTCCAGTGGCTACCAATCAACCTACGCATCAGGCAGAAACTCTTTACCCTCGGCTTCAAGGCTCTCCATCACCTCGCTCCATCCTACCTCACCTCCCTTCTCTCCTTCTACAGCCCAGACCACACCATCTGCTCCTCCTGCCACTAATCTGCTCACCGTGTATCATTCTCGCCTGTCCCGCCGTCGACCCCCGGCCCACGTCATCCCCCTGGCCTGAAATGCCCTCCCTCCCCACATCCGCCAAGCTAGCTCTCTTCCTCCCTTCAAGGCCCTACTGAGAGCTCACGTCCTGCAGGAGGCCTTCTCAGACTGAGCCCCCTCCTTCCTCTCTCCCTCCTCCCCCTCTCCATCCCCCCATCTTACCTCCTTCCCTTCCCCACAGCACCTGCATATATGTATATATGTTTGTACGTATTTATTACTCTATTTATTTATTTATTTCACTTGTACATATTTATTCCATCTATTTTATTCTGTTAATATGTTTTGTTTTATTCTCTGTCTCCCCCTTCTAGACTCTGAGCCCAATGTTGGGTAGGGACTGTCTCTATATGTTGTCAAATTGTACTTCCCAAGCGCTTAGTGCAGTGCTCTGCACACAGTAAGCGCTCAATAAATACGATTGAATGAATGAATGAATTAATTAATTAATTAATCAATCAATGGTATTTATTGAGAGCTTACTATGTGCAGAGTACTGTACAAAGCACTTGAGAGAGTACAATGAAACAGAGTTGGTAGACACGTTTCCAGACCATAATTCGCTCACAGCCTAGAGGAGGAGGCAGGTGTTAATACAAATAAATACATTACAAGCATCTACATAAGTACTGGCGAGGGCAGGATGGAGTGAATATAAAGTACTTAAAGAATACTGATTCAACTGCCTAAGTGATGCAGAGGGAGAGGGAGTAGGGGAAAAGAGGGTGCAATTGGGGTAGGCCTCTTGGGGGAGATGTGGCAAGAGTGGTGGTCTGTCAGCTATGGAGGGAAAGGAAGCTCCAGATCAATAGGAGGACGTAGGCTAGGGGTAGGCAGTGAGATAGACGAGATTGAGCTACAGTTAGCAAGATGGTGTTAAAGATGGAGCAAGACGGTTAGACTTTAGTAGGAAATCAGTGATGTAGGCTAAGAGGGGGTAAACAGATTGAGTGCTTCAAAGCTGATGGAAAGGTGTTTTTGTTTGATGTGGAGGTGGATGGGCAACCACTGGAGGTTCTTGAGAAGTGAGAAAACATGGACTGAATGTTTTTGTGGAAAAATGATATGATATGAGGAAAGCCAGGAGAGAATAGTGTCAGTGAAGCCAAGGTTGGATACTATTTCCATGAGAAGGGGGTGGTCTACAGTGTTTAAGGCAGCTGAGAGGTCGAGGTGGATTAGGACGGAGTAGAGGTCATTGGTGACCTTAGAGAGAATGTTTTTCATGGAATGAAGAGGCAGAAACCAGATAGGAGGGGCATCAAGGAGGAAATTGGAGGAGAGATGGAGAAACTGGGTATAAACCACTCGTTCAAGGAGTTTGGAGAGGATGTATAAGAGGGAGGTGGGGAAATAACCATACAGCACTCTGCAATTCATTTTAATGCCTGTCTTACCCTCCAGTCTGTAATCTTTTTGTGGTCAAGGATCGTCTATACTTACTTTGTGGCACTGTGATCTCTCAAGTGCCTAGTATACTGCTCTGCCCACAGTAAATACTCATTAAATACCATTAATTGATCGATTGATTCTTTAGAGCTTCTGTGGAGCTTGGCCAGGGGGACTAGGCCAAGGGAGCATAGTAAAAATGATAGGAAAGGGAGAGACACAGAGAAAAGAGACAGATAATAGAGACACATCTATAAAGTAAACACCTACTCTCCTCAGCCATATACTATTCCTTTTACTCTCTGTCCCACACTCCATCACACACTCTCCTTCACCAAAACCAGCTCCCAATTGCTCATTCAATCGTAACCACGTATTCTCTCATACCCACACTTTAACGTGTGGTCTTTCACCCTCTCACACAAACAGACTCATATACACTACAAGGCAGAATCTCAGAAAATGTGCTCTCAAACACTCAGCCACAACAAGTGCACATCATTACTCCTCGCTCGTCCAACAGCAGGATAGAACGTGGAGAGGTTCCCAAAACCAAATAGGGTTTGTCATGCAGAAGCAATCAAAATAGCCACCCACGCCCTGGGAAACATCAGGAAATGATTAGAAGCATCAGGGCCTAGAGGACAGAGCATAACCCTGAGAGTCAGAGAATCTAGGTTCTAATTCTGACTCTGCCACTCGTCTGTTGTATGACCCTGGGCAATTGTCATAGCTTTCTCTGGGCCCATGTTACCTCATCTGAAAATGGATATAAATTACCTATTCTCCCTCATTCTAATACTGAGAATCCCATTTTTAAATGATTTATTTATTAATTGTATTTATTGAGGGCTTACTATGTGGAATACAGTAAGCCCTTCTAGACTGTGAGCCCGTTGTTGGGTAGGGACCGTCTCTATATGTTGACGACTTGTACTTCCCAAGCACTTAGTAAAGTGCTCTGCACACAGTAAGTGCTCAATAAATACAATTGAATGAATGAATGAATGGAATGCACTGTACTGAGTGCTTAGAGAGTACAGTATAACATCAGCCACATTCCCTGCCCATAATGAGCTCACAATCTAGAGGGGGAGACAGACATATGATATTTATTCATATAATATTGATATTATAATATATCGTTACATATTATACGATGTATAATATGTTATATAATGTGAATAAATAGATAAATAAATTACAGGTAGATACAGATACATACATATGTGCTGTGGGGAAGGGAGAGCAGATGAATGAAGAGGCAAGTATGAGCGGTGCAGAAGGGAGTGGGAGAAAAGAAGAGGAGGGCTCAGTCAAGGATGGCTTCCTGGAGGAGATGTGCCTTCAATAAGGCTTTGAAATGGGGGAGAGCAATTATCTGACTTTTATGAGGAAGGAGGGTGTTACAAGCCAGAGGTAGGATGTGGGCAAGAAGTCGGTGATAGATGGTAGTCCCGTGTGGGACTACAACTGTTTTTGAACTCATTATGTTGTATTTTACCCAGTGCTTAATGCTGTACCTGACACATAGTAAGCACTTAACAAATACTGCTGTCAATCAGTCATTCAATCATATTGTTATACTACAAAATAGCAATGTAACCAACGCATTCCCTATCCACAACGAGCTTACAGTTTAGAGGATTGAATAACAAAAGTATACCTATGGAAATGTTTTAAACTATGTTACTTGCACCTTCATCTATACTGTTTCATGGAGTTTTATGAAGGACATAGAAGGTGGGAGGAAATAAAGCAAGGGGAAGGGGCAGCAAGTTTAGAGGAAAGATCAGGACAGTTAGCCTGAAAAGATGCAGCCTGAGGCCTAAGAAATCAAGGAGGGTGTGAACTGGGAATTTACAATTTTTTTGAATAATCAAAACTCACATCACTTAGAGGAGGGGACAACCAATTAATTCTGAACAATGAAAGAACAAAGGATGCACAAGGAGTCACATTTCTATATGGCAGAAGTAGTTAAATGGTAAATGCTTATCTCTACAGGTTTCCCACTGGGTACATATTAATTGATATACTTAAGAAAGGGTGAGCTCCATTAGGATCATAAAGAACATGATTGGTCCACTGAGGTTAATCATCTTTTTGATGGTGGTGACAGGATGTTCAGAGACAGAGATTGGTGGTTGTCATTTTTCATATTCATGCTAACAAGTCTGAGGGAATTTCTACCATCCTGATTTTTCCTTTCTATATTACAAAATTATTTCTCTAAAAACCCTTTGTGAACTCACCTTCTACTTTCTTCTCCTGTAGAACAGGCGTGGGAAGAATAGACTCCCCAGGAGTGCTGGAGTTCAGCTGAGGGAATGGATTGTGTTCATGAATCCAGTGGTATTTATTCAATGCTTACAATGTGCACAGCACTTCACTAAACACTTGGGAGAATATATAACAACACAACAGAGTTGTTAGACATATTCCTTGCCCACAAGGAGTTCGTGGTTTACAGTGATGTGATTGAGCCTCTTAGGTTCTATCTCAAAGGAGACTTAGTCAACAAGCAAGTCTGTTTAGCATTAGACCCTGAAGGAAGGAAGGACTTTTAGCTACCTAGGTTTTCTATTCTCTGCCCAGTTCGCTCTTGAAGAAAACCCCTGGGTTCCTGGTGGAGCAACAAAGGAGAGACTAGATCTTGGCTATAGATAGTAATAATAACGATAACGGTATTTGTTAAGTGCTTACTATGTGCCAGGCACTCTTCTAAGCACTGGAGATTATAATAATAATAATGATGGCATTTGTTAAGCGCTTACAATGTGCGCAGCACTGTACTAAGTGTAGGGGAGGATAAAATACAGAGGGGCTGAAGCCCATTTAAGTCATTCAAAAGTCCAAAGCTAAGGAAAGATGAGGATGGGATCATTATAATGTTGGATTTGCTTAAAGTTTAGAAATGAATAAATACATAAATAAAGGTGAGTTTATTAGCAAATATACTAAGGATTGAGATGGTACTTTTAAGGACCTGGAATGTACCAGAAGGATAGATGAACCTGAGGACTCAAAGGGATTTCAAGAGGAAACCAGCATAACCTAGTGGTAGAGCATGGACCTAGGAGCCAGAAAAACCTGGGTTCTAATTCCAGCTCCACCACCTATCTTCTGTGTGACCTTGGGCAAATCTTTTAACTTCTTTGTGCCCCGTAGGGAGCGTGGGAAGGCGCTGAGACAGGGAGTATGTGCACACAAACCGTACCCAACGGCTCAAAGCCAAACAGACTCAACAACAGGAGATAAAGGGACCAGGGCAAGAAAAACATGCTTGCACCTGCAAGGCTCGGAGGCAACCTCAAGGCCATATCCGCAGCCAGCGATGGTTGGCAACGGGTGGCTGGGGGCGAGCCAGAGCAAACGCTTCGTGACTGGACAGAGCTGTTGTTAGGCTAGTGGCTGGAGGGCGGTGTGTGCTACATGGCCTGAGAAAACCATGCCCCCGGGCAACGGGGGGTATAAGAGACGAACAAGACAAGGGGGGGCATAGGCGCACTCTCTCCCTCCCTCTCTCTCTCTCTCTCTCTCGCTCTCTCTCTCTTTTTTAACTGTGTAATCGCTGATAGAAAATAAACGGCAACCAAGCTTTGGACCTCTGGCTGACTCTTCCTGGTGTGAACGCGCGGCCCGCGTCCGGAGACGTCCGAAGACCCGGAGAGGGTAAGAACCCGAGAGTAGTGCCTGGCACAGAGTAATTGCTTAGCAAATACCACTGAAAAGTAAAAAAAATGGAAGTTCAAGGGGGCCGCAGGGGGCCCAAAGTGTCACACTTCCACACTGTATAGAGGAGGTGGTCACGCTGAGTATTAAGGCACCCAAGGGTAAAAACAAGGGCAGTTATATTGCAGGCACTGCTGAAGTGGGTGTGGGACCTTTTTTGGAGGAAAAGGTCATGTCTCATTATACCGAAATCCATCAGGCGATCACTAATCACTCGGTTCTTATGGACATAGATATAATTACTTTGCAGTTACAGGAAAAGATGAAGGCGATTCAGAGGCTCATTTAACAACTTTGGGGAGTAGAGGAAAAAGTTACGAATTCCTGGGGAACTGCAAGGGGGAAGGCACTCCAAGACCCAACCCTCAGTGAATATTTAGATATTTAGATCTCAGTTGCTCTGAACTTAAAACCAGTCCCCTCCTGGTAGTGCCAAGATGATTGCCCTCACCAAGCAGATGAGGACAAAGGCTGACCTCCACACTCCATGAACCAGCCAGAAAGTGTCTTGTGACTTTGCAGACTTAGGCATATGGTTTGGGAACAATCCCAGAGCCCCTGTATGGGCCTGCAGCAGAGTTCCCTGGACAGGGAACTGGCATCATGACTAGAGACATAATCACATTCCCCTTTCTCACATGAGGAGCGGTGTGAGCTCAGGGACAAGCTCAGCTCCTAGCCCCGGGGTCCGGGAGGTCGATCTGGGAAAACTTGGTAAAGCAGCCACTGGGAGCTTGGGGACCAAACCAGTTAGTCCAGGAATATTCAAACTCGGGGAGGAACAAGGTTTGCCCAAGATGAGTGGGGGCCCTTCTCTGTCTCTATGGGAGTTGTTTTGCAAGAGTCCAGGAAGAGGAGGAGAGATAATTACTCAGATTGGGAGGAAAACATCGCCAAGATCCGCCCTTTCCTCTCCATCCAAACTGCTACCCTGCTAGTTCAATCTCTCATCCTATCCCAACTGGATTACTGCATCAGCCTCCTCTCTGATCTACCATCCTCCTGTCTCTCCCCACTTCAATCTACTCTTCACGCTGCTGCGCGGGTCATCTTTGTGCAGAAAGGCTCTGGCCATGTTACTCCCATCCTCACTGTTACTCTCCAGTGGCTACCAGTCAACCTACACATTAGGCAAAAATTCCTCACTCTCGGCTTCATGGCTCTCCATCACCTCGCCCTCTCCTATCTCACCTCCCTTCATTCCTTCGACAGCCCAGCCCGAACCCTCTGCTTCTCTGCCGCTAACCTCCTCACTGTGCCTCTTTCTCGCCTGTCCCACTGTCGATCCCTGGCCCACGTCCTTCCCCTGGTCTGGAATGCCCTCCCTCTGCACATCCGCCATGCTAGCTCTCTTTCTCCCTTCAAAGCCCTACTGAGAGCTCATCTCCTCCAGGAGGCCTTCGTCGATTGAGCCCCCTCCTTCCTCTACCCCTCCTCCCCCTCCCCATCCCCCCCCGCCTTACCTCCTACCCCTGTGGGGAAGTACTTATTACTCTATCTATTTCTTTATTTTACTTGTGCATATTTATTCTATTTATTTTATTTTGTTAATATGTTTTGTTGTCTGTCTCCCCCTTCTAGACTGTGAACCCACTGTTGGGTAGGGACCGTCTCTATGTGTTGCCAACTTGTACTTCCCAAGCGCTTAGTACAGTGCTCTGCACACAGTAAGCGCTCAATAAATGCGATTGAATGAATGAATGAAAATGAATGAAAAGCTGTAGGCTAGAATCGAGTCCTGGAGCATAAGGAGTTCAGGATACAGAAATTGGCTACTTCTGGAAGATAGACTACCATAGGAACTGAAGCCTGCATTGAAATTGGCATTTACCAAGTGTGTAAAATTGCAGGACCCAAAATCAATCAATCAATCAATCGTATTTATTGAGCACTTACTGTGTGCAGAGCACTGTACTAAGCGCTTGGGAAGTACAAGTTGGCAACATATAGAGACAGTCCCTACCCAACAGAGGGCTCACAGTCTAGAAGGGGGAAAGCAGCTGTTCATGACAGGTCAGCCAATTTCAGCCACGTGTGACCTGTGGAACACCTGCTCCATCATGGGGAAACTTCCCCTCATCCTTGACCAATTTCTGACTCAGTCATTCCTCCTCCTCGCTATCACTGAACCCTGGCTCTCCCCATATGACACAGTCTCCTCTTTTGTTCCCTCCAGAGGGGATCTGATTTTCTCCCACTCCCCCAAACTCACTGGGAAAGGAGGACATGTTGGCTACCTTCTTGTGGCTCAGTACTGCTTTTGCAGTATTTCACCTCCCCCATCCCTTTCTTTACCTTCCTTTGAAGTCCATAACATCTGCCTCTATCACCCACTCCAGATTCTACTAACTGTTATATACCACCCCAAGTCCCACCTCCAACTTCTTTAACCATTTTGATCTCTTTTTCATATTCCTTCTCTCATTCTCCATGTCCACATTGATCCCTGGGGCCTTCAATATCCACATAGATGTTCCTGATGACTCTTCTGATGACTGCCTTCTAACTCTCTGCAACTCCACTGACCACTAGGCCCATCCATCTTGCCCACTCACCAACTTGGACACACACTCGATTTCATCATCTCTAACCACTGCACAAACTTTACCCTCACTAACTTTGAAATCCCTCTCTCTGACCACAACCTTCTCACTTGCCTCCTCTCCCACAAGCCTCCTCCCCATGAATCTGTCCTATTCCCTCCACAGAGACCTCCAATCCCTGGAGCACATCCAGGACTTTTCTCAACTCATCATGCACTGCTTAGCCTCTATACCCATGCACTGCTTAGACTCTATACCCAATCCATCTCCCCTTGATGACCAAATAGACACTCTCAATACCACCTTCTCTACTGAACTCACCTAAGTTGCTCCCCTATCCCTTCATCAATCTCGTAACAGTAACTCACAGCCCTGGATCACCTGCACAGTAGGTGCACAGTATCCTTCATTCCTGTGCTCAAGCTACAGGGCACTGCCGGTGGAAATCTAAATATAAGGCTGACTTCTTCCACTTCCATTCTTATAGCTTAGGAATGCCTATAGGGACGATATATAATTATAATTGTTATTAGTAATAATAATAATACTAAATCATAATATTTGCTAAGCAATTACTATGTACCAAACATTGTACTAAGCACTGTGGTAGATACAAGGCAATCAGGTCCCAAACGGGGCCCACACGTCTTAAGTGGGAGGGAGAACAGGTATTGAATTACTATTCTGCAAATTAGGGAACTGAAGCACAGATAAATGACAGGTCACCGAGCAAGTAAATTGCAGAGCAGGGACTAGAACTCAATTCCTCTAACTCCAAGGCCCATTTACAGTGATGGGAAACTCAAGGGGAGGACAAGGTTTGGGTGGAAAGATAAGGAATTCTCTATTGGACATGTTCAGTTTGAGGTGATGGGTGGACTTCCAAGTAAGAGATGTCTAGAAGGCAAGAGGAAATGCGAGGCTACAGAAAGGGAGAGAGATCAGGGGAGGCGTTGTAGATTTTGGTTTCATCTGAATAGCGGTGGTAGTTAACATCATGGGAGTGAATGAGTTCTCCAAGGGAGTGGATGTAGATGAAGAATAGAAGGGACTTGAAACTGAACCTTGAGGTACCCCCATAGTTAGGAAGTGGGAGGCAGAGGAGGAGCTAGCTAAAGAGACTGAGAATGAGTGGCCAGAGAGATAGGAGGTGAACCACGGGAGGAGAATGTCAGTGAAGCCGAGGTTGGATAATATTGCCAGGGGAAGGAGGTGGTAGACCGTTTCGAAGGCAGCTGAGAGGTTAAGGAGAATTAAGATGGAGTACAGGCCATTAGATTTGGCAAGAAGGATATCATTGGTGACCTCTGAGAGGGCAGATTTTGTGGAGTGAAGAGGACAGAAGCCAGATTGGAAAGGATCAAGAAGCAATTGAAGGAGGGGAACATGAGACAGGGGGTGTAAACAGCACGATTTAGGAGTTTGGAGAGGATTGGTAGGAGGGAGGAGGCGCAATAACTGGAGGGAGCCATTGGTTGAAGGGAGAGGTTTTTTTTATGATAGAGGAGATATGGGCATGTTTGAAAGCAGTGGGGAAAAAGCCATTGGAGAGTGAACATTTGAAGATAGCAGTTAGGAAGGGAAGAAGATTTGGGGCAACTGTTTTGTTAAGATGAGAAGTAATAGGGCTGGAAACGCAGGTGGTGGGTCTGGATTTTGAGAGAAGGCAGGATATCTCCCCAGAGACACTGCTGGAAAAGTTGGGAGAGTTAAAGAAGGGTCAGGAGAGGGAAGCGACTGGAGAGGGGCAGGGGAGATTTTCATGAGATCACACCTGACAGTGTCAATTTCTTTAATGAAGTAGGTGGCCAAGTCACTTGGGGCAAGAGATAGGGGAGGTCGGGGGAGAAGGTTTTCAGGAGGGAGTTTAATGTCTGGATCAGGGAGTTGAATGTCTGGATCAACTGGCGAGGGCAATAGGCATGTTTGTTAATAAGGATGGAGAAATCATTTTTCCGGGCAGAGGAGAGGGCTGAGTTAAAGCACACAAGGGTAAACTTTAAGTGGACAAGGTCAGCCTGATATCTGGTTTTCTGCCAGTAGTGCTCTGTGGCTCCTGCACAAGAGCAAAGGAGGTGGACTGTGGAAGTAGTCCAGAGCTGTAGGTCCATGGTACAAGATCAATAAAGGATAGAAGAGTGAGTGAGTAAAGTTCAGTTGAGAGGGTGGTGTTGAGAGTGTCAACTCGATCATCAAGGGAAGGCATTGTATGAGTATGGAGGTTAAATGAGGTAGGATGAGTTGATAAAACTGGTTGGAATCAAAGGATCGAAGGTCTCTGTGAGAGAACAGCACAGATTTATGGGGAGGAGGTGTGTGGAAAAGAAGTCAGGTCAGGTTTTGATCAGTTAGAGGGATTGCAGAGTTGGTGAGGGTAGAGATGTGCATTGTCTAGAGATGATGAGATCGAGTGTGTGTCCACTTTGGCGAGTGGGTGAGGTGGGGTGGAGCAGGAGGACAGTGGAGAGGAAGAGTGATAGAATGTGGGCAGCAGAAGGGTCATCAGGAACATCTATCTGGATATTGAAGCCCTCAAGTATCAGTGAGGTCATGGAGAGAGAGAGCGTGGAGAGAGAGAAGGAATGTGAGAAAGGGATCAAAATCTTTCTTGTCAAATTCAATGGCCGTTACCCCAACGTAATCCTCCTTGACCTGTTTGCTGCCTTTGACATGGTTGACCACCTCCTATTCCTGGAAACGTTGTCAAACCTCAAATTCCCTGACACTTTCCTCTCCCATCTCTCCTATTTCTCCACCCGCTCATTCTGAGTCTCTTTCATAGGCTTTTCCTCTGCCTCTCACCCCAAGGTTCAATTCTGGGTCCCCTTCTATTCTTCACCTACACCCACTCCTTTGGAGGAATCATTCACTCACATGGATTCAACTACCACCTCTATGCAAAGGATTCCCAAATTTTCGTCTCCAACCCTGATCTCTCTCCCTCTCTGCAGTCTCACATTTCCTCCTGCCTTTAAGATATCTCTAATTGGATGTCTTGCGATCACCTCAAACTTAACTTGCCAAAAACAGAACTCCTTATCTTCCCACCCAAACCCTGTCCTTCTCATGAATTTCCCATCACTGTAGGTTGCACCACCATCCGTCGCGTCTCACAAGCCCATAACCTTGGCGTTTTCCTTAGACTCCTCTCTGTCATGCACCTTAACCTT
The DNA here is from genome assembly GCF_015852505.1 of Tachyglossus aculeatus. Classification (NCBI taxonomy): domain Eukaryota; kingdom Metazoa; phylum Chordata; class Mammalia; order Monotremata; family Tachyglossidae; genus Tachyglossus; species Tachyglossus aculeatus. Next base: position 103,995 of record NW_024044885.1, read on the forward strand.
CGCAATATCATTAACCTTCACAATATCACTAAAATCCACCATTTCCTCATTCCTCCTCCAAGCCCCACAGCACTTTTGTACGCATCTGTAATTTTATTTATTTATATTAAAGTCTGTCTTCCCCTCTAGACTGTGAGCACATTGTGAGCTGGGAATGTGTCTGTTAAATCATAATATTGTACTCTCCCAAGCACTTAGTATAGTTCCTGAACACAGTAAGCACTCAGTAGATTGTACTGACTGACTGACTGACTGTGGGGGTTAGGGTTCTCTGAGGCATCTGTCTACATGTTTTGTTTTGTTGTCTGTCTCCCCCTTCTAGACTGTGAGCCTGCTGTTGGGTAGCGACCGTCTCTATATGTTGCCAACTTATACTTCCCAAGCGCTTGGTACAGTGCTCTGCACACAGTAAACGCTCAATAAATACGGTTGAATGAATGAATAAATATAATTGGATGAATGAATGAATGAAATAGTGCAGAACTGATGCTTGAGGGACCTCCAGAGTTAGAGGTGAGCATTGGAAGGGATAGAGAATGAGAAAAAGAATCCAGAAAGATGGGAGGGTAACCAGGAGGAAACAAAATCAGTGAAGCCAAAGTTAGTAATTCCAGGAAAAGGGAGCACTGAAGGCAGAGGTTGTAGAGGATTAGTATGGAGTAGAGTCCATTGTATTTGGCAAGAAGGAGGTCTTTGGTGATCTTAGAAAAGGTCGTTTCCATGGAGTGGAGCAGAATCCAGGCTGGAGGAATTGAAGAAGAAAATTGGAGGAGAGAAAGTGGAGGTAGTGGGTGCAAACAACTCACTTGAGGAATTGAGGAAGGATGAGGTAATAACTGGAGGGTGATGTAAGGGCAGCGGAGGTTTTTTTAGGATAGGGTTTTCATGAGCTTATTTGAAAGCACTGACCTCTTAAAGATGTTCTCATAATGCATAGAAGTGAGGGTTCTGAGTGTGCCATTGTGATTAGCTGGCAGGGAAATGTCATCGCGATACCCAGGTAGAGGAGGGTGGGGCAGGGAGCTTCTGTGGAACTTTGTCTCTCTGGTCTACAGCCTGAGGCTGCAGTGTGGGAGGGAAATTGTCCCAAGAGCTGAGACTCCACACTCACTCCAGCTCCAACTCCTGTTTCCAGACCAAACACCAGGTCATCTTCCTCCCTTCCTCAGAACTCCCATCTAAATTCAGTTTCAGCCCCATTCTAGCTCTGCCATATATGCGTGATTGCACCCATAAAATAATAATAATAATAATAGTATTTGTTAAGTGCTTACTTCGTTCTAAGCACTGTTCTAAGCTCGGGAATAATAATGATGGTATTTGTTAAGCGCTGACTATGTACCAGGCACTGCTCTAAGCGCTGGGGTAGATACAAGGTAATCAGGTTGTCCCAAATGGGGCTGAGTCTTAATCCCCATTTTACAGATGAGGTAAATGAGGCCCAGAGAAGTCGTGTGACTTGCCCAAAGTCACACAGCAAATACTGCCCCAATTACCCGATAGTCTGACCAGTGTCTGAGTTCCAGTTCTCAATCCTGATACCTAGTTGGGGAATGACCTGCTATCTGTCAGTCATTACCTCTCGTCCTTGATGCCTGATTCCTTATTTCATGAGAAATCTGGGCTCCTTCAGTGCCCAGGATGATGTAAGCTCTAATGCTAACTCATGCCCATATCCCTTTCTCTTCTACCTTCTGTTCATAATTTATGGTCTCCCCCTAGATTGTGAGGTCTTCAGAGTGCAAATCAGTGTGGGCAGTACGTGCACTATGCATTTCATAGTTCTCCGTTGCATTGTTCTCCGTTATACCTGGCCAAAACAGTAAAATGAGGCTGGTCAATTGTGGTCTGACTTAAAAAGAAATCTGATTGCATTGGGTAAAAATCAAACACGGACCTCCATCTGGTCCAGGCATGAATTCTACCACTGAACCTCTGCTCCTCCTTGCTGCAAATCTTTATTTTCACCTCCAATTACCCCGTGTCCAACACAGGTTCTAGGAATGGCACAAAGGGTTGAATCACATTTTAATTCTCTCCACTTGGCAGCCAATTGAAACAGAAAAACGATGTTTCTTCTGCTCTTGAGAACTTTCCCACAGTTGTAGTAATGCCAAAGGGTGGAAGGATTTTTGTGCATCTTTGCGTAGCCCCACTCAACTTCATCCTCTTTGCTTATGGTCCCTGCAAAAGCCAAAGTAACCTAAAAAGTTCTTGCCAAGGATGAAAACCCAGTTCCTCTTAGTCAGAGGTGGGCCGAAGGTTAGAATTGTGCAAATGGAAACTCCCGCCTCCAGGGGAATGGCCAGAAAGTTTGTAAGGTGTCTGTCATTCATTCATTCATTCAATCAATCGTATTTATTGAGCACTTACTGTGTGCAGAGCACTGTACTAAGCGCTTGGGAAGTACAAGTTGTTAACACATAGAGATATGGCAAGCAGGCTGGCATTAGACAAGTGAAGTGTGATGCTGGGTTATAATAGGTGGGCAGTAAGATGAGGTAAGAGGGGGCAAGGTGATTACCTGCTTAAAAGCCGATGGTCAGGAGTTTCTATTTGATGCGGGGGTGGATAGGCAACCACTGGAGGTTCTTGAGGCGTGGGGAAACGGGCTGCATGGTTTTGTAGAAAAATGATCTGGGCAGAAGCGTGAAGTATGGACTAGAGTGGGGAGAGACAGAAGGCAGGGAGGGTCAGCAAAGAGGATGATATAGTAATCAAGGTGGGGTAGAATAAGTGCTTGTATTAGCGTGGTAGCAGTTTGGATAGAGAGGAAAGGATGGATTTTAGCAATGTTGCGAAGGTAGAACAGACAAGATTTAGTGATAGATTGAATGTGTGAGCTGAATGAGAGATGAATCTAAGATAATGCCAAGGTTACAGGCTGTTGAGATGGGAATGATGGTGGTGGTGCTGTCTTCACTGATAGGAAAAACTGAAGAAAGGCTAGAGTTTGGGTGGGAAGATAACGAACTCTGTTTTGGACATGTTAAGTTTGAGGTGTTGGCGGGACATCCAAGTAGAGATCCAAGTCAGATCCTCTGACTCCTAGACCCCTGCTCTTTCCACTAGACCACACTGCTTCAAGGCTTTTGTCTTTGGGTACCACCTTTTGCTTTCAGTGTTTGTTGGGTTATCTCAACACGCTTCATTTTTCTTTGTTGGATTTGTTCACTGTCCTCAGATAATCTGTTTTTTTATCCTCTAGAGATGACTACTCCAGCCTTGAGGCCTATTCTAGCCCCAACCCAAACTTCTTATATAAGAGCTGTTAACCAGCTGTAAAATGGAATGCTTTGAATTTCACTGTTGTTTATCACTTCTGTCTATCCCGAATGGAGGCCCTAATGAACAGAAAAATGCCCCAAATACAGGAGGTAAGGCAGGGAAAGAGCCCTGGAAACACAAAACCAGGGCTATATTTTTCTAAACATTGTTTATACTCAATCATATTTACTGAGCACTTACAGTATGCAGAGCACCCAAGTAAGCGATTGGAAGAGTACAATACAAGAGTTGGTAGACACAGTCCCTGCCCACAACAAGCTCACTGTCTAGATGGGGAGACGGGCATTAATAAAAAGAAAGAAATTACAGGTAAGTGCTTTAATTCCCTGCCACAAACTGATTCTAGTTGAATTAACTTCTATTTAGTTTTGACTTTTCAGCAGAAATTCTTTGATTCTGAAGTCCATCTGGAGTCCTCTTTTCAAAAAATCACACAAACCCAGTTTCACCACTTGTCAGCAGTGTGACAAAGTCACTCAATTTATCTGTAACTCAGGTTTCTCAACTGCAAAATGGGGGATTCATTTTGCAGACTGTGCGACCTATGCGAGACAGGGACTGTAATCAGCCTGAATAACTTGTATCAATCCCAAGTGCTTAGAACTGTGTTCCACAGTTCCCTCATCTGTGAAATGAGGATTAAGACTGTGAGCCATACGTAGGACAATCTGATTACCTTATATTCCCCCAAACGCTTAGACCAGTGCTTGTCACATAGTAAGTGACTATCATCTATCTATCAACTATCATCCCTACGCTGATGACACCCAAATCTACATCTCTGCCCCTGCTCTCTCCCCCTCCATCCAGGCTCGCCTCTCCTCCTGCCTTCAGGACATCTCCATCTGGATGTCTGCCCGCCACCTGAAACTCAACACGTCCAAGACTGAACTCCTTGTCTTCCCTCTCAAACTCTGCCCTATCCCTGACTTTCCCATCTCTGTTGACAGCACTACCATCCTTCCTGTCTCACAAGCCCGCAATCTTGGTGTCATCCTCGACTCTGCTCTCTCATTCACCCCTCACATCCAAGCCATCACCAAAACCTGCCGGTCTCAGCTCCACAACATTTCCAAGATCCGTCCTTTCCTCTCCATCCAAACCACTACCCTGCTCGTTCAAGCTCTCATCCTATCCAGACTGGACTACTGCATCAGCCTCCTCTCTGATCTCCCATCCTCGTTTCTCTCCCCACTTCAATCCATACTTCATGCTGCTGCCCGGATTGTCTTTGTCCAGCAATGCTCTGGGCATGTTACTCCCCTCCTCAAAAATCTCCAGTGGCTACCAATCAATCTGCGCATCAGGCAGAAACTCCTCAACCTCGGCTTCAAGGCTCTCCATCACCTCAACCCCTCCTACCTCACCTCCCTTCTCTTCTTCTACAGCCCAGCCCGCACCCTCTGCTTCTCTGCCGCTAATCTCCTCACCGTGCCTCTTTCTCGCCTGTCCCGCCGTCGACCCCCGGTCCACGTCATCCCCCTGGCCTGGAATGCCCTCCCTCCGCACATCCGCCAAACTAGTTCTCTTCCTCCCTTCAAGGCCCTCCTGAGAGCTCAACTGCTCCAGGAGGCCTTCCCAGACTAAGCCCCCTCCTTCCTCTCCCCCTCGTCCCCCTCTCCATCCCCCACGTCTTACCTCCTTCTCTTCCCCACAGCACCTGTATATATGTATATATGTTTGTACATATTTATCACTCCATTTATTTATTTTTCTTACTTGTGCATATCTATTCTATTTATTTTATTTTGTTAGTATGTTTGGTTTTGTTCTCTGTCTCCCCCTTCTAGACTGTGAGCCCACTGTTGGGTAGGGACTGTCTCTATATGTTGCCAACTTGTACTTCCCAAGCGCTTAATACAGTGCTCTGCACACAGTAAGCTCTCAATAAATGTGATTGATTGATTGATTGATTAAGTGCTTAACAAATAGCATCATCATCATCATCATCATCAAATACCATAAGAAATGAACAAACAAACAATATGTTGGGTTAATTAATTGCACTCTGCTCGGCTCAGGACTTGGTAATGAGGGCATTTCCTGCTTACCAAATGTCTTGTCTACCTCTCCTCTCTAGTCCTCAGGATTTCAAAACCTTCTATGACTGCGATACAAATAGCTCTGCCAGCACTGGTGTTCAGTAGGAGAATGTTCATCTGTCAAGTGCGAGTGCCTGTTTGGGGCTTCCAACCAATTATGCTAGTAGTCTCAAGTCCTGTTGGAATACAGAGTTTGCTCATTTTTGGTCCCGAATACACCATCCAGAGGAGTTCCATTGTTACTGTCTTGTCTGGCAGTGTCACTGCTTGTAGTGAAGAGCACACAGCAAAAAAAAAATGGTGAAACATGGATTAGAACCCAGGTCCTTCCCGTTCCCAGGCCCCCTTATCTGTCTTGCAAAGTACACTGCTTATCTCCTCTTAATCTTCATAGTAAACTCTGGGAGCATGAGTTGCTGGGAGTTTTTGTTGAAGTACCTGCAGGAAGGACAGGAGACAGCACAGATCACTAGCTTAGAGCAGCAGTGGCACAGGGGCAAAGAGGGGAAAGCTCCTAATGACTGTGGAGGGAAGTGAAAAGTGAGGAAAAATATTCTCTTCATCTCTGGCAGGAAACTGCAGAGACAAAGAAATGACTTGGACAGGAACTGGTGGGAGAGGTTGTGTTCCCAATCTTGGCATTCCAAAAGATAGATACAGGGACAGAGGGAAAAACTAGAGATTATTTACAAAAATGAGCACTATTCCTTCGTCTGGGGCCACTATCCATTCATTCATTCATTCATTCAATTGTATTTATTGAGCGCTTACTCTGTGCAGAGCACTGCAGAAAGAACTTGGGAAGTGCAAGTCAGCAACATATGGAGACGGTCCCGATCCAGAAGCGGGCTCACAGTCTAGAAGGAGGAGACAGTCAACAAAATAAAACAAGTAGACAGGTGTCAAAACCATCAGAATAAAATATAGCTATATGTACATCATTAATAAAATAGAGTACTAAATATGTACAAGTAAAATATATAGAGTAATAAATATGTACAAATACATACTAGTGCAGTGGGGAGGGGAAGGGGGTAGGGCGGAGGGAGGGAGGGGGCAATGGTGAGGGGAGGAGGAGAGGAAAAATGGGGCTCAGTCTGGGAAGGCCTCCTGGAGGAGGTGAGCTCTCAATAGGATTTGAAAGGAGGAAGAGAGCTAATTTGGTGGATGTATGGAGGGAGGGCATTCCAGGCCAGGGGAAGGACGTGGGCTCGGGGTCGATGGCACAACAGGTGAGAACGAGGCACAGTGAGGAGGTTAGTGGCCGAGGAACGGAGGGTGCAGGCTGGGTTGTAGAAGGAGAGAAGTGAGGTGAGGTAGGAGGGGGCGAGGTGATGGAGAACCGTGAATCCGAGAGTGAGGACTTTTTGCTTGATTTGTAGGTTGAGAGGCAACCACTGGAGATTTTTGAGGAGGGGAGTGACATGCCCAGAGCGTTTTTGTGCAAAGATAATCTGGGCGGCATAGTGAAGTTTAGACTTAAGCGGGAAGAGACAGGAGGATGGGAGATAAAAAGGAGGCTGATGCAGTAATCCAGTCAGGATAGGATGAGAGATTGAACCAGCAAGGTAGCGGTCTGGATGGAGAAGAAAGGGCAGATCTGATCAATGTTGTGGAGGTGAGACCGGCAGGTTCTAGTGATAGATTAGATGTTTGGGGTGAATGTGAAAGCGGGGTTAATGATGACACCAACGTTGTGAGTTTGGGATACGGGAAGGATGATAGTGCCATCTACAGTGATAGGAAAGTCTGGTAGAGGGCAGGGTTTGGGAGGGAAGATAAGAAGCTTAGTCTTGGACATGTTAAATTTTAGATGGGGGGCAGACATCCAGATGGAAATGTCCTGAAGGCAGGAGGAGATACGAGTCTGGAGAGAGGGAGAGAGAGCAGGGGTGTAGTTGGATATTTGGATGTCATCTGCGTAGAGTTGAAAGTTGAAGCCGTGGGAGCAAATGAATTCACCAAGGGAGTTGAGTATAGATAGAGAAGAGAAGGGGACCAAGAACTGAACCTTGAGGAACCTCTACAGTAAGGGGATGGGAGGGGGAGGAGGAACCCGTGAAGAAGACCGAAAATGAACGGCCAGAAAGTTAAGAGGAGAACCAGGAGAAGACAGAGTCTGTGAAGCCAAGGTTGGATAGCATGTTTTGGAGAAGGGGGTGGTCCACAGTGTCAAAGGCAGCTGAGAGGTCGAGGAGGATTAGGATAGCGTAGAAGCCATTGGATTTGGCAAGAAGGAGGTCACTGGTTACCTGTGAGAGGTCAGTTTCACTGAGGTATAGGGGACAGAAGCCAGATTGGAGGGGGTTAAGGAGACAGTTGGCGTTGAGGAATTGGAAGCAGCGAGTGTAGATGACTCGTTCTAGGAGTTTGGAAAGAAAGGCTAGGAGGGAGATAGGTTGATAAATAGCAGGTGAAGTGGGGTCGAAAGAAGGTTTTTTTGGATGGGGGAGACGTGGACGTGTTTGAAGGCAGAGGGGCAGGAACCAGTGGAGAGTGAGCAGTTGAAGATGGAAGTTGAGGAGGGCGGGAGAGAAGGGGCAAGTGAGAACTTTAACTGGTAATGCTAAGAAATCACTGACCCAGGTAAAAATATCAGCAAAGTTTAGATCAGGATCATGGGATTGTTCCTTTCTTTTGAGTAATGTCCCAAGTCAGAGGAAAGAGGTTGAGTAGGGAGAAAATTTTGAGGGAGCGTGAGGAGAAGAGAAAGAGAATTATCGAGAGACACAGAGAGACAGAGATAGAGAAATTCCCATTATTTTGACTGATCCAAACCGGATCAGAAAGGTCTTCCCATATATTACTGTCATGGTAAAGTTATACCTACAAAATCCAGAAATGCATTATTACACTGCACCTTTGGATTGTGTGCTTTACGTTTTACTGGAGGAGAAACATATGAAATACTTTATCCCACGATTTTTACTAGCTATATTCTATTACCACCAACAAAGTTTCCCTATTAATTCTTCTTAGCTTTAGTGGAAAACGCTCTCTTCCTGAAGACAGAAGACCTGGGTTCTAACCCCAGCCCCACCATTTCCCTGCCACTTGAGTCCTCTATGCCTCCGTTTCATCATCTTTTAAATGGGGATTAAATGTCTGTTCTCCCTTCCTCTTAGACTGTGAACCCCAGGTGGACAGGGACTGTGTATGATCTGATTGTATTGCCTAGCCTAGCACTTAGTACTTCAAGCATAGTAAGCACTTAAATATACCAGAAGTGCTTTTATTGACATTTTTACTGTTTTTACGTTTCCCATTGTTATCATATCATTCCCCAGAATTAATCCCATATTGTAATTACCATACCTTCTGCCTCCTATAATTGTTACAATAATTGACCTACCAAATGAACTTGTGCAATTTTGTCTATCCCTGAGAAATGTTTCCTCTGCCACTGAAGCTTTCCATATTCAGATCTTGCTGTAAGGGCATACTGTGGTCTGTGAATGAGAAGATGGGAACTCCGGTTTATCATCAATTTTGTCAGCATTTAGCAAGGCCTACTAGAAATAACATGGACCTGGGAGTTAGGAGAACTTGGTCCTAGCTCCATCTTCACCAATCAATTTCTTCATCTAAGCAATGAGGAGAATATGAAGATTATGAGCCCCTGCATGATACAGAGACTGCCTCTGACCTGTTACCTTTATATCTATTCCAATGTTTAGTACATAGTGAGCATTTAATAAATATCCCAATTATTATATGAGTTGACACTTGAATATGAAAACACAAAATAGTATCCCTAAAAGACTTGACTGCCTGTTCCACTCCCACAGCCCCAAACCAAGTTAGGTAATAGCTTATTCAATTTTCTCCCAGTGCTTAGGCCCATGCTTCACACAGCTTAAGTGCTTAATAAACACTATTATTATAACTGCTACTATTACTACTACTGCTACTTCTACAATAGCTTCTTCTGACCTCTCAAGTTGGTGGCTCAGTTCCCATTCCCTGAGACACATTTCTATGGTAACCCTACATGTGTTATCCTAAGGATTCCATTCTCTGAACCCCACAGGGAAGACCAGACTCCAATATAAATTTCTTGACGTTTTCATTTTGCCATGAGACCGCAGGAAAGATTTGCCTGTAAAACCCGGTCCTTGTAAAAGTCCAAATTCTAAATGTGCCCCATTTCTACTCTTACAAAATGGAGCAGCATGGCTGGGGGCAGTGAAGGAGTAGAAGGCTGGACATGTAGTGGATGGGGATCGCTCAAAATAGGATTCTGTGAGGGTTGGTGGTGGGAGTAGGGCAATGGTGCCCTATTACTGAGAGGCTTCTATGCCTTCCATCACCCAGCCTAAGTACTCAGTGACCTGTGTAGCTCCACTAGGCAGTCTCTAACTTCAGGCACCATATCCTGATCCTTGCCACCTTCTGTTTCCCCTGCCCTCTCCCCTCTCTGGTTTCATAGGTAGAAGTCTTGATTACTGCATATTAGGAAGGACAGGATAGGACAGAAGATGAGAAAGAGGACCGACAGGGTCAGGAGTCTGGAGACCTTTCTCTGGAGGATAAGTTGAGAACATCAGAGCTTTGATACTGATGAGGAAGGCTAAGAAGGGATACAAAATTAGGACGGGAGAGGACAGGGCTAACCAAGAATTACCACTTCCCAAATTTCACAGTAACGACAGAGTCACCTATGGAAACTCAAGTGTGGAGATATAGATCAAGCAAAAGGAAACCAGAGTAAACAGTAGAATTATGGAATTCATTCCAACTGAAAACTAGACAGGCATGAAATTTTACCAGGTTCTGAAGGGGACTGGGTAGTTCCTGAGGAGAGTGAGTGATCCAGATTGGATTACTGGAGGGAAGGTAATGGAATGGGAAGAAACGGTTAGCATGGTCCCTCTTTAACTATAAAAGTAGGTTCCTAGAACAAAGTTCATGAAAGTGTCCTCATACCTTTACTAGAAACTGAGGTTTAGTCTGGGGAACATTGATTGTGTTGCCATTTTTTTTCACCTTTTCCCGGATAATTTTTTTTTGATAGTATTAATCAATCAATCAATCAATCGTATTTATTGAGCGCTTACTATGTGCAGAGCACTGTACTAAGCGCTTGGGAAGTACAAATTGGCATCACATAGAGACAGTCCCTACCCGATAGTGGGCTCACAGTCTAAAAGGGGGAGACAGAGAACAGAACCAAACATACCAACAAAATAAAATAAGTAGGATAGAAATGTACAAGTAAAATAAATAAATAAATAAATAAACAGAGTAATAAATATGTACAACCATATATACATATATACTGGTGCTGTGGGGAGGGGAAGGCGGTAAGGCGGGGGGATGGAGAGGGGGACGAGGGGGAGAGGAAAGAAGGGGCTCAGTCTGGGAAGGCCTCCTGGAGGAGGTGAGCTCTCAGCAGGGCCTTGAAGGAAGGAAGAGAGCTAGCTTGGCGGATGGGCAGAGGGAGGGCATTCCAGGCCCGGGGGATGACGTGGGCCGGGGGTCGATGGCGGGACAGGCGAGAGCGAGGTACAGTGAGGAGATTAGTGGTGGAGGAGCGGAGGGTGCGGGCTGGGCAGTAGAAGGAGAGAAGGGAGGTGAGGTAGGAGGGGGCGAGGTGATGGAGAGCCTTGAAGCCCAGGGTGAGGAGTTTCTGCCTGATGCGCAGATTGATTGGTAGCCATTGGAGGTTTTTGAGGAGGGGAGTGATATGTCCAGAGCGTTTCTGGACAAAGATAATCCGGGCAGCAGCATGAAGTATGGATTGAAGTGGAGAGAGACACGAGGATGGGAGATCAGAGAGAAGGCTAGTGCAGTAGTCCAGACGGGATAGGATGAGAGCTTGAATTAGCAGGGTAGCGGTTTGGATGGAGAGGAAAGGGCGGATCTTGGCAATGTTGCGGAGCTGAGACCGGCAGGTTTTGGTGACGGCTTGGATGTGAGGGGTGAATGAGAGAGCGGAGTCGAGGATGACACCAAGGTTGCGGGCTTGTGAGACGGGAAGGATGGTAGTGCTGTCAACAGAGATGGGAAAGTCAGGGAGAGGACAAGGTTTGGGAGGGAAGACAAGGAGCTCAGTCTTCGACATGTTGAGCTTTAGGTGGCGGGCGGACATCCAGATGGAGATGTCCTGAAGGCAGGAGGAGATGCGAGCCTGGAGGGAGGGGGGAGAGAGCAGGGGCAGAGATGTAGATCTGGGTGTCATCAGCGTAGAGGTGATAGTTGAAGCCGTGGGAGCGAATGAGGTCACCAAGGGAGTGAGTGTAGATTGAGAACAGAAGGGGACCAAGCACTGAACCTTGGGGAACTCCCACAGTAAGAGGATGGGAGGGGGAGGAGGAGCCTGCAAAAGAGACTGAGAAAGAACGACCGGAGAGATAAGAGGAGAACCAGGAGAGGACGGAGTCTGTGAAGCCAAGGTCAGATAACGTGTTGAGGAGAAGGGGGTGGTCCACAGTGTCAAAGGCAGCTGAGAGGTCGAGGAGGATTAGGACAGAGTATGAGCCGTTGGATTTGGCAAGCAGGAGGTCATTGGTGACCTTTGAGAGCGCAGTTTCCGTGGAATGAAGGGGACGGAAGCCAGACTGGAGGGGGTCGAGGAGAGAGTTGTTGTTGAGGAATTCTAGGCAGCGCGTGTAGACAACTCGTTCAAGGAGTTTGGAAAGGAATGGTAGGAGGGATATGGGACGATAACTAGAAGGTGAGGTGGGGTCAAGAGAGGGTTTTTTTATGATGGGAGAGACATGGGCATGTTTGAAGGCAGAGGGGAAGGAACCAGTGGAGAGTGAGCGGTTGAAGATGGAAGTTAAGGAGGGGAGAAGGGATGGAGCGAGAGATTTCATAAGATGAGAGGGAATGGGGTCAGAAGCACAGGTGGCCGGAGTAGCACTTGAGAGGAGGGAGGAGAGTTCCTCTGAGGATACCACTGGGAAGGATGGGAGAGTAGCAGAGAATGTTGAGAGCCGGGGGGTTGGAGAAAGGGGGGAAGAGACTTTGGGGAGGTCGGACCTGATGGATTTAATTTTGTTAATGAAGTAGGAGGCCAGATCGTTGGGGGTGAGGGAAGGAGGAGGGGGAGGAACCGGGGGCCTGAGAAGGGAGTTGAATGTACGGAAGAGCTGGCGGGGGTGATGGGCATGGGTGTCAATAAGGGAGGAGAAATAGTTTTGTCTGGCAGAAGAGAGGGCTGAGTTAAGGCAGGAAAGGATAAACTTGAAGTGAACGAGGTTGGCATGGTGTTTAGACTTTCGCCAGCAGCGTTCGGCAGCTCGAGCATAAGAGCGAAGGAGGCGGACAGTGGCAGTGATCCAGGGCTGTGGGTTAGTGGTGCGAGAGCGGCGAAGGGAAAGGGGAGCGAGCGAGTCTAGCTGAGTAGAAAGGGTAGAGTTGAGAGCAGTAATCTGATCATCAAGACTGGGTAGAGAGGAGAGGGCGGCGAGGTGGGGGTGTGAGGCGTTCCGAAAGATGGGTGGGGTCCAGAGAGCGGAGATCTCTGTGAGGGAGTAATACGGATTTACAGGGGAAAGGAGTGTGAGTGAGGAGGCAGGTGAGAAGATTATGATCAGAGAGAGGGATCACAGAGTTGGTGAGGGTGGACACAGTGCAGCGGTAGGAGATGATGAGGTCGAGGGTATGACCAAGTTGGTGAGTGGGTGAGGTGGGGTGGAGGAAGAGGTTGGCAGCGTCAAGGAGAGATAGAAGGCGGGCGGCAGAGGAGTCGTTAGGGATATCCATGTGGATATTGAAGTCTCCAAGGATCAGAGTGGGCATGGAGAAGGAGAGAAGGAATGTGAGGAAGGGGTCAAAGTCGTTAAAGAAGTTGGAAGTGGGGCCCGGAGGGCGGTAGATGACGGCTACAAGAATCTGGAGGGGGTGGTAGAGGCGAATAATGTGGGCTTCAAAGGAGGGGAGGGAAAGGGAAGGGGGGAGGATGGATAGTGCGAAAGCGACATTGGGGGGGCGAGAAGGAAACCGACACCTCCTCCTTTTCCAGTGAGTCTGGGGGAGTGGGAGAAGAAGAGGCCTGCACTGCAGAGAGCAGCAGAAGAGACCGTGTCGTCCGACGACAGCCATGTTTCAGTTAGGGCGAGGAGGAGTAGAGAACTGGAAAGGAAAAGGTCCAGGATGAAAGGAATCTTACTTAAAACGGAGCGGGGGTTCCAGAGGGCCACACTTGGCATCAGCTGTCGAGGGTGGGGAGGGAGGGGGAAGGGTGCGAGGGGTGGGGAGGGTTTGGATTGGGATGAGTTGGCGGGGGCCTGGGCGGGGGGAGTGGGAAGGGGGGTGGCGATGGGAAAGGAGAACTGGGATGGGGTGGGGGCGGGGAGAAGGGGAGGAGGGGGGTCGGGAGGGAGAAGCAGAGGACCTGCGCTGGTACAGAGGAATCCTTGGTAGGGGTTGAGGGGGAGCGGTCTTGGTGGGTGAGAGGGAGGGAAACAGCTGGGTGGGAGAGGGGAAGGGGTATTAGTTGAGCACTTATTCTGTGTCAGGCCCTGGGATTCTCTTGACAACTGTGATGGGCAAGGTAGCTGGAGATAAGGAATTGGGAGGGAAGATGAGAAATTTGGTTTCAGACATTTGGAGCTTGAGGTGTGTAAGGGAAATCCATGCACAGATATCCTGCTGGCAAGAGGAAATCTATGATTGCAGTGAAGGTGTGGGCAGTAAGGCAGATTTAGAAGTCATTTACATGGAAGTGGTGATTAAAGCAAGACGTGCCTGAGCCTCACCAAAGAAGTGAGTATAAAGTACAAAGGGAACGGGGATACAGAATGGAGCCCTGAAGGGCCCCTACAGTTGAGTAAGAAAGGAAGGAAGAAGAGGTACCTGGAGCTGAGAAGGAGTAGCCAGAGAGGTAAGAGGAGAAATATAGGATAGTTAAGGCTTCCAGGAGCAGAGAATGGTCCAAGAATCCTTTAGACTGGCAAGGAAAGACAAAGACAAGGTCATTTGTTAACTAGGAGAAAGAAGTTTCAGAGGAGTGGAGAGGGTGGAAACTAGATCCAAAGGGTCAAAATTGGAATTGGAAGAGAGGAGGCGTCCAATGCATACAGGTTTGAGGCGTTTGGAGAGGAAATAGAATGATGAAATGGGATCTACCCTTTCTACTCAGCTAGACTCGCTCGCTCCCCTTTCCCTTCGCCGCTCTCGCACCACTAACCCACAGCCCTGGATCACTGCCACTGTCCGCCTCCTTCGCTCTTATGCTCGAGCTGCCGAACGCTGCTGGCGAAAGTCTGAACACCATGCCAACCTCGTTCACTTCAAGTTTATCCTTTCCTGCCTTAACTCAGCCCTCTCTTCTGCCAGACAAAACTATTTCTCCTCCCTTATTGACACCCATGCCCATCACCCCCGCCAGCTCTTCCGTACATTCAACTCCCTTCTCAGGCCTCCGGTTCCTCCCCCTCCTCCTTCCCTCACCCCCACCGATCTGGCCTCCTACTTCATTAACAAAATTAAATCCATCAGGTCCGACCTCCCCAAAGTCTCTTCCCCCCTTTCTCCAACCCCCCGGCTCTCAACACTCTCTGCTACTCTCCCATCCTTCCCAGCGGTATCCTCAGAGGAACTCTCTTCCCTCCTCTCAAGTGCTACTCCGGCCACCTGTGCTTCTGACCCCATTCCCTCTCATCTTATGAAATCTCTCGCTCCATCCCTTCTCCCCTCCTTAACTTCCATCTTCAACCGCTCACTCTCCACTGGTTCCTTCCCCTCTGCCTTCAAACATGCCCATGTCTCTCCCATCCTAAAAAAACCCTCTCTTGACCCCACCTCACCTTCTAGTTATCGTCCCATATCCCTCCTACCATTCCTTTCCAAACTCCTTGAACGAGTTGTCTACACGCGCTGCCTAGAATTCCTCAACACCAACTCTCTCCTCGACCCCCTCCAGTCTGGCTTCCGTCCCCTTCATTCCATGGAAACTGCCCTTTCAAAGGTCACCAATGACCTCCTGCTTGCCAAATCCAACGGCTCATACTCTGTCCTAATCCTCCTCGACCTCTCAGCTGCCTTTGACACTGTGGACCACCCCCTTCTCCTCAACACGTTATCTGACCTTGGCTTCACAGACTCCGTCCTCTCCTGGTTCTCCTCTTATCTCTCCGGTCGTTCTTTCTCAGTCTCTTTTGCAGGCTCCTCCTCCCCCTCCCATCCTCTTACTGTGGGGGTTCCCCAAGGTTCAGTGCTTGGTCCCCTTCTGTTCTCAATCTACACTCACTCCCTTGGTGACCTCATTCGCTCCCACGGCTTCAACTATCATCTCTATGCTGATGACACCCAGATCTACATCTTTGCCCCTGCTCTCTCCCCCTCCCTCCAGGCTCGCATCTCCTCCTGCCTTCAGGACTTCTCCATCTGGATGTCCGCCCGCCACCTAAAGCTCAACATGTCGAAGACTGAGCTCCTTGTCTTCCCTCCCAAACCTTCTCCTCTCCCTGACTTTCCCATCTCTGTTGACGGCACTACCATCCTTCCCGTCTCACAAGCCCGTAACCTTGGTGTCATCCTCGACTCCGCTCTCTCATTCACCCCTCACATCCAAGCCGTCACCAAAACCTGCCGGTCTCAGCTCCGCAACATTGCCAAGATCCGCCCTTTCCTCTCCATCCAAACCGCTACCCTGCTAATTCAAGCTCTCATCCTATCCCGTCTGGACTACTGCACTAGCCTTCTCTCTGATCTCCCATCCTCGTGTCTCTCTCCACTTCAATCCATACTTCATGCTGCTGCCCGGATTATCTTTGTCCAGAAACGCTCTGGACATATTACTCCCCTCCTCAAAAAACCTCCAATGGCTACCGATCAATCTGCGCATCAAGCAGAAACTCCTCACCCTGGGCTTCAAGGCTGTCCATCACCTCGCCCCCTCCTACCTCACCTCCCTTCTCTCCTTCTACTGCCCAGCCCGCACCCTCCGCTCCTCCACCACTAATCTCCTCACTGTACCTCGCTCTCGCCTGTCCCGCCATCGACCCCCGGCCCACGTCATCCCCCGGGCCTGGAATGCCCTCCCTCTGCCCATCCGCCAAGCTAGCTCTCTTCCTCCCTTCAAGGCCCTGCTGAGAGCTCACCTCCTCCAGGAGGCCTTCCCAGACTGAGCCCCTTCTTTCCTCTCCCCCTCGTCCCCCTCTCCATCCCCCCCGTCTTACCTCCTTCCCTTCCCCACAGCACCTGTATATATGTATATATGGTTGTACATATTTATTACTCTATTTATTTATTTATTTATTTATTTTACTTGTACATTTCTATCGTACTTATTTTATTTTGTTGGTATGTTTGGTTCTGTTCTCTGTCTCCCCCTTTTAGACTGTGAGCCCACTGTTGGGTAGGGACTGTCTCTATGTGATGCCAATTTGTACTTCCCAAGCGCTTAGTACAGTGCTCTGCACATAGTAAGCGCTCAATAAATACAATTGATTGATTGATTGATTATAGATGTGAGGTAGAGTGAGATTCAGAATTTCGAGTAGTTTTTTTAGGTTTTTTTGTTTTGTAAAGGGCAGTGATGAGCAATGAAAGAAGGCAGAAGAGAATGAATCTCTTGAGAGGCAGCTGGGAAGTATGAGAAAGTACATGAAGGAATAGATGGGGAAAGTATTATGGAGGTCATGCTTGATGATGTCAATTTTGTCTACATAGTATTGGGCAAGGTCGAGGGTGAAAGTAGGGAAGGGAAGGGTAAGGAAACTGGGGATTTCAGTTGTGAGTTTAAGGTCTGGAATAATTATTGAGATGAAGGCTCACCTCAACACCTCACCTCACCTCACCTCAATATAGCTTAGAGTTTCTACTGCTGAGGGGAGTCTCCAGGCTGCAACGGCCTCCCTCCCACAACCCACCCCTTCTCCTCCCCAGTCTCATGCAGCATGCTGGGTTGAGCTATGTGAAGTAGGGAGCGATGCTGGTGCCCCCACAGCTGGACGTGGGTGCTGCAGTGCAGAAAGGGGGCTCCGACCTGCTGATGCCACCCTCTTCCTGCCCCCCACCCTTTAACTGTCTCTAATCCCCAGCAGGACACTCTCCCCACTCCAGTTCATACTTCACTCTGCTGCCCTGATCATATTTCTATATAAAACGTTTAGTCCATGTTTCCCCAGCCCTCAGTATCAGATACTTCTCACCATTGGATTAACGGTATTCTATCACTTTGCCCCCTACTACCTTAACCTGACTACTCTCCTACTACAACACAGCCCGCACACTTTGCTCTTCTAATGCCAACCTGTACCTCGATCTCTTCTATCTCACTGCCCAATCTCAGCTGTTCCAAACGTTTAAATCCCTTCTCAGGTCCCCTGTTCCTCCCCCTCCTATATCCCTCACCCCCAAATATCTCCGTCCTCTCCTGGTTATCCTCTTATCTCCCTGGCCGTTCATTCTCAGTCTCTTTTGCGGGCTCCTCCTCCCTTTCCCATTTCCTTACTGCAGGGGTTCCTCAAGTATCAGTCCTTGGTCCCCTTCTGTTCTCTATCTACAATCATTCCCTTGGTAAACTCGTTCACTCCCACGGCTTCAACTATCATCTCTACGCTGATGACACCCAAATCAACATCTCTGCCCCTGCTCTCTCTCACTCCCTCCAGGCTCGTATCTCCTCCTGCCTTCAGGAAATCTCCATCTGGATGTCTTCCTGCCATCTAAATCTCAATATGTCCAGGAATGAACTCCTTATCTTCCCTCCCAAACCTTGTCCTCTCCCTGACTTTCCCGTCACTGTAAATGGAACTACCATCCTTTCCATCTCACAATCCCACAACCTTGGTGTCATCCTCGACTCCTCTCTCTCATTCTCTCAACACATCGAATCCGTCACCAAAACCTGCTGGTCTCACCTCCAAAACATCGCCAAGATCCACCCTTTCCTCTCCATTGAAACTGCTACCCTGCTGGTTCAATCTCTCATCCTATCCCGGCTGGATTACTGCATCAGCCTCCTCTCTGATCTCCCATCCTCCAGTCTCTCGCCCCTTCAGTCTTTACTTCACTCTGCTGCCCGGTTTTTCTTCGTACAGAAACGCTCTGGCCATGTCACTCCCCTCCTCAAAAATTTCCAGTGGTTGTCTGTCAACCTACGAGTCAAGCAAAAATTCCTCACTCTCGGCTTCAAAGCACTCAATCACCTCGCCCTCTCCTACCTCACCTCGCTTCTCCCCCTGTACAGCCCAGCCTGCACCCTCTGCTCCTCTGTCACTAACCTCCTCACTGTGCCACGTTCTTGTCTGTCCTGCCATTGACCCCAAGCCCACGTTCTTCCCCTGGCCTGGAATGCCCTCCCTCTTTACATCTGTCAAGCTAGCTCTCTTCCTCCCTTCAAAGCCCTACTGAGAGCTCACCTCCAGGAGGTCTTCCTAGACTGAGCCCCCTCTTTCTCTCCTCCTACCCATCCCCTCTGCCCTACCTGCTTCCCCTCCCCACAGCATTTGTGCATATTTGTACATATTTATTACTCTCTATATTTTACTTGTACATATGTCATACTCTATTTATTTTGCTAATGATGTGCATATAACTATAATTCTATTTGTTCTGACGATTCTGACACCTGTCTACATGTTTTGTTTTGTTGTCTGTCTCCCCCTTCCAGACTGTGAGCCCATTGTTGGGTAGGGACTGTCTCTATATTTTGCCGACTTGTACTTTCCAAGCGCTTAGTACAGTGCTCTGCACACCGTAAGTGCTCAATAAATACGATTGAATGAACTCTCACTCATGCCCTTCCGCTACCCCGGAGCACCCTCCCTTCTTCACATCCAGCCGACGCTCATTCTCCCCATTTTCAAAGCCTTATTAAAAGCATACTTCCTCCAAGAGGACTTCCCCGACTAAACCTTCATTTATTTGTCTTCCCATTTCTTCTGTATCACCCGTACAACTTGTATTTTTACCCTCCCTCAGCCCCAAAGCATTTATGTACTTATCCATATCTTATTTATTTATATAAATGTATTTTTTCTCCTCCAGACTTGTAAGCTTATTGCGGGCAGAGAATGTAACTATAAACTCTTTTACATTTTACTCCATGTACATTGTACATGATGTAGTGGATAGAACATAGCCCTGTTATTCAGAAGGTTATGGAATCTAATCCTGGCTCTGCCAGTTGTTAGCTGTGTGATCTTGGACAAGTCACTTTACTTTTCTGTACCTCAGTTCCCTCATATAAAATGTAGATTGAGACTGAGACTGCCACTTTGGGACAGAGACTGTGTCCAACCTGATTTGCTTCTATCCACCCCAAAGCTTAGTACAGTGCCTGGTACTTAGGAAATACTTAAAAAAAGTGCAATTATTGTTATTATTACTCTCTCAATTTTTAATGCAGTGCTCTGCATATAGTAAGTGCTCAATAGATACAATATTTTTATTGTATTTGCTATGTGCTTCCATGTGTCAACCACTATTCTAGATGCTGTAGTAGATGCAAGTTAATCTGGTCAGACACAGTTCCTGTACCACATGGGACTCACAGTCCAAGTAGGAGGCAGAACAGACAATAAATCCTCATTTGACAGAGTAGGAAATTTAGGCACATGGAAGTTAAGTGACTTGCCCAAGGTCACAAAACAGGTCAGTGGCAGTGGTGAGATTAAAATTGACTCCCAATCTCCTGATCCTTCCATTAGGGCATGCTGCTCAGAACCCGACCCAGAAGAGTCTCAAGAGTGAACAAGGGCTATTTGGCAAAGGGACATACAATCTGAGGATATGTAGGGGTTTTGCATTCTAAGAGATGCCTGGACGTTTCCAAAACCTTGGTCCCACTGAGGTAATTGACTCCTGGGATTCCGCTGGAGATTCTAATGTGATTTCTGGCTCTTGTTTTTTTTTGCAGTGCTTCTGGGTACCCAGGTGCAGAGTACAAGACAGTTTTCCTCGGTGACTTTGATTACTCCCTGTCTGGTAGTGGGGTGTGCTGAAGGAGAGCAAGGAGGAAGACTGGAGGCTGTGATGACTTAGGTCACTGAAAACAAAGACAATCAGGTGGAACTGGCATCTCTTGCATCACTCAAAAATATTCTCATAACTATTCCTCCACACCCACTCCCTCCAACGTGCTGGAGTGAGACCTGTCCCCAGTCAGGCGATACATCAGTGTATCCAGTGAACCCTCTGAGGATTCTGCAATTTCTAAAGACGTGCTCATCTGAACATCTCTGGGTCTGGGTCAGTTTGTCCCTTCATTGAGGAGAAGTTGATAGTTTTCTCTTTGAGATTTAGAGCCATCATCATGAGGATTAGTCTTTTCTTAATGACTCTATTAACTCGGATTCATGGTTTCCAGTTTGGGATGGCAAAATATCCATGCGCTTTGGAGAGAAATTCTCCTAGCAGCTATTACCAAGATGGAGATTTGGTTATTGGAGGACTCCTCTCTCTTTTGATTCACGGTCATTTAGGTGCTAGAAATCAATTCACGATGCAGCCTCTCTTTTCTCTGATCCTATACAGTAAGCATTTGTGTTTTCTATAGTCTAGAATGGGCAGGAAAGGAGTGGGAAGGTGAGGGAGGGCAGTAGGTATTAGTGCTGGGTCACTGCCTTTATCAACGTCAGGGGGGAAGGGTGTAGGGGTAGAGCTAGAGATAGAATATCTGTCAAAATGTTGTCGTTCAGAAACCTCAGAGAGCTTAGATAATTTGTTGGGGTCCGAAGACCATCACAGAACTATACATCCTCTCCCTTTACATTCTGTGCTCCATGAGTCAGGACATACTGCTGTTTTGTATTCTATATGCCTTTCTCTCCTGATTTCTTCCCTGGCTGCATTTCCTCCCAGGGTCATTTTGCATCAGTCACATCCCAGATCGTACCCCACAGCGTTTCCCAACAGGACCCACCTAGGTAGATCCTGGTCCCATTATGGTTTCCCAATCAGAGGTATAGGGATGGTTTTCAACTCACTTTCGGCTTGCCCTCCACCGCTACCAAGGACTTTCTCTTCTCTGCATCTGTTACACTGTTGTTTACAATTTAAAATCCAATGACATGTGCTCCCTCTTCTGTCCTTCCCATTGCAGGTATTTCACCAAACACTACCAGCATCTCCTGGCCCTTGTGTTTGCTGTGGAGGAGATCAACAAGGACCCCATCCACTTACCCAACATTTCTCTGGGCTTCCACCTCTTCAACGTCCACTTCCTTACCTATATTGCCATAGAGAGTTCCGTGGCTTTGCTCTCAGGAAGAACTGCTGCAGTGGTCCCCAACTACATCTGTAAGCAGGAGGAGCAGGAAAGTTGGTGGCTGTTATAGGAGGAATGTCGTTAGCAATATCCATGGCCAGCTCCTGGGTGCTGGGTCTCTACAAGTTCCCACAGGTAAGGGATCCCAACTCAATCTTATTCCCATGGCAATTGAACAGCATTAGGGTACCAGAGTAGAGTTCAGTTTGCTGTGAGGGCTCTTGTCCATATATCAGTTCAATCTTTCTTTCTACAGGACCAGTTGATTCTGTGATTGCATTGAGTTGGAAAATATTTCTTCCATTTGGTTCTATGCTGTACAGAAATGTGCATGACAATCAGTCTGTCCACAGAAATATGCTGCTGTCTCATAATGCTACAGGTTACTTCACTACTTTTAATCGCTACAGGTTACATCAGTGACTATTGATCACTGTGAACATTCATCCGTAATAAATAACTTCAAACTCTGCAGTGACACCAACCTGTAATTTATTTTAGTGTCTGATTCCCCCACTAGAATATAAGGTCTTTGAGGGGAGTGATAATGTCTACTAACTTTATCATACTCGTCCAAGCCCGCAGTACAATGGTCTGCACATAGTAGATGCAAATAAACACTAGTAGTAATAATTTTTATTATGTTCTTACTGAATACAGGACACTGTACTAAGTACTGGGAACCAGCATATGGATATTACCCTTTAAGGAACTCACAGTCTATGGTTAATAATTGTGGTATTTGTTATAAGTGCTTACTTTGTGCCAAGGACTGTATTAAGCTCTGAGCTAGATACGCGATCATCAGATACCACATGGAGCTCACAGTCTAAGTAGAAGAGAGAACATGTATACTGAATTTCCATTTTGTAAATGAGAGACCTGAAGCAGAAAGAAGTGAAGTGACTTGCCCAAGGTCACATAGCAGGCAAGTGGCAGAACTAGGATTAGAACCCAGGTCCTCTGATTCTCAGGCCTGTTCTCTTTCCACTGGGACACACTGCTTCTAATAGATTGATGTGCTCTAGGTGAATATTCATTTTTATTTCACTGCGGAGGTTACAGATATAGGTCGCCCAACATTTCTGTATGATTGCTGATCAGCATCAGAAGATACCCACTCCATGTGATTCAGAGATGGAAATCTCACATCCTGCAGATGGGGAGTTGAGTGGCAGGAGAAAGGTAGCAGGACCAGTGGAGGGGAGTCAAAACCAGGGGGTTAAAATCGGAGATCGGCAGATATTCTGAGTCTGTCAGGGTGTGTTGTGCAAGCCAAGAAAGTGACAGAAATGGATGGGATATGGGATGAGGGTGAGGTGTCTTAGTGGCATAGTGGGAAAAGCAGAATGCAGTGGGTCCCTAGGCGAAGTTACTGATGCAATAAAATTAGACGGCGAGTAGTTGAGTGTGGAGAAGCTCATGGAAACTACAAACTGAGTCTACGGGGTGACAGACAATTTGGGATACTAAGTGTGGGACAAATAGATAATAAAAAAGTTCACAATGGTGGTCTGGCCCCTCATTCCCCAACTTTTCGTTCATTCATTCATTCATTCAATCGTATTTATTGAGCACTTACTGTGTGGAAAGCATTGTAATAAGCACTTGGGAAGTACAAATCGACAACATATAGAGATAGTCCCTATCCAACAACGGGCTCACAGTCTAGAAGGGGGAGACAGACAACAAAACAAAACAAGTAGGCAGGAGTCAATACCATCAGAATAAATGAATGATAGCTATATACACATCATTAATAAAATAGAGTAATAAATATGTACAAATGTTGTGGGGAGGGGAGGAGGGGAGGAGGGGAGGAGGAGGAGAGGATAAAGGGGAGGCTCAGTTTGGGAAGGCCTCCTGGAGGAGGTGAGCTCTCAGTAGGGCTTTGAAGGGAGGAAGTATGCTTGTTGGGTGGATGTGTGGAGGGAGGGCATTCCAGGCCGGAAGTAGGATGTGGGCCAGGGGTCAATGGAGGGAGAGATGAGAACGAGGCACAGTGAGGAGGTTAGCAGAAGAGGAGTGGAGTGTGCGGGCTGGGCTGTAGAAGGAGAGAAATGAGGTGAAGTAAGAGGGGGTGAGGTAATGGAGAGCCTTGAAGCTGAGAGTGAGGCGTTTTTGCTTGATTCGGTGGTTGATAGGCAACCACTGGAGATTTTTGAGGAGGGGAGTGAGATGCCCAGAACGTTTCTGTACAAAGATAATCCGGGCAGCAGAGTGAAGCGAGGAGAGACAGGAGGATGAGACATCAGAAAGGAGACTGATGTAGGAATCCAGTCGGCATAGGATGAGAGATTGAACCAGTGAGGTAGCACTTGGATGGAGAAGAAAGGACGGATCTTGGCGATGTTGTGGAGGTGAGATTGGCAGGTTTTGGTGACGGTTTGGATGTGCGGGGTGAATGAGAGAGCGGAGTCGAGGATGACACTAAGGTTGTGGGCTTGTGAGATGGGAAGGATGGTAGTGTTTGGAACTTGGAACTCCTCCCTCTTCCCATCAGACAGACCACAGTTCTTCTCACGTTCAGATTCTTCCTAACATACGACCTCCTTCAATAAGTCTTCCCCAATTGCTTTGCCAGTACCCTGAGCCATGTTGTCCTTTCAGCCAACTCTAGTACTTACAAATATATATACTACCAACTTCAGCACTGATGTGTACATAGGCCCTTAGTCAGTTCTTGATCAACTTGAGTTGTAAATACTTTCAAATTTGTTTCCCCTATTAGAGTGTGAGCAGAACGTGTACCACTTCATCATTTCATATTTCCCAAGTGCCTAGTGCAATGAGTTGCTCCAGGTAGGTGCTCAATAAATATTGTTACTACTACTATCATCACTACCAACTATGGTGGAAAACTGGAGGGTGGAGGGAATTCAGGGATTGGCCATGAAGATTATCCATATTTGCCCTTCAAAACTCCAGATACCAGTACGACTGTTCCTTCCCAAACCATTTCCCCATACTACCCACTTAGTTGTACCAATCCCTCCAGAGTTCGCCATCTCTCCACTCCTCCCCAAAACCTAATGTCCCAGAGTGGAATGTTAAATGAAGAGGGGAAATAGGGCACAGCTAAGTGAAGAGGATTTTCTCTCAGTCCACCACAAGACATATGTCCCAAACTAATCGTCCCCAACCTCCACCCTGCAAAACCTGAGACTTTCCCTGTCTCCGTGATGAATGGGAAACACTGCCAAACCCTGCCCTCTCTCTGACTTTCCCATCACTGTAGACGGCACTACCATCCTTCCCGTCTCACAAGCCCGCAACCTTGGTGTCATCCTTGACTCCACTCTCTCGTTCACCCCTCACATCCAATCCATCACCAAAACCTGCCGGTCTCACCTCCACAACATCCCCAATATCCGCCCTTTCCTCTCCCTCCAAACTACTACCTTGCTGGTTCAGTCTCTCATCTTATCCTGACTGGATTACTGCATCAGCCCCCACTCTGATCTCCCATACTCCTGTCTCTCCCCACTTTAGTCTATACTTCATGCTGCTGTGGGGATCATCTCTGTGCAGAAATGCTCTGGGCATGTTACTCCCCTCCTCAAATATCTCCAGTGGCTGCCTGTCAACCTACGCATCAAGCAAAAACTCCTCACTCTCGGCTTCAAGGCTCTCCATTACCTCGCCCCCTCCTAGCTCACCTCCCTTCTCTCCTTCTACAGCCCAGCCCGCACCTTCCGCTCCTCTGCCACTAACCACCTCACTGCACCCCGTTCTCGCCTTTCCGGCTGTCGACCCACAGCCCACGTCCTCCCCCTGGCCTGGAATGCCCTCCCTCCACACATCCGCCAAGCCAGCTCTCTTCCTCTCTTCAAAGCCCTACTGAGAGCTCACCTCCTCCAGGAGACCTTCCCAGACTAAGCCCCCCTTTTCCTCTCCTCCTCCCCATCCCCCCCGCCCTACTTACTTCCACTCCCCACAGCACCTGTATATATGTTTGTACAGATTTATTACTCTATTTATTTTACTTGTACATATTTACTATTCTATTTAGTTTTTAGGTCTTTAGTTTTCAGAATGAGCCTGATTCTCGGGGATACATCATCTCCTGCCTCCAGTGAAAGCTAAAATCCTGGACATGTACAGTGACATCGTGGTCCAAGCATGAAGTTCCAGGAAGTCTATTTCCGAAGCACCAGCATGCTTAACACTGACCAAGAGGAGCCAAAGAAGCTCTAGACAAACGGCAGCCATCTGTTTCAGGTAGCTCTAGGTAGCCCTGTCTGTCTCAGGGCCAGAGAGCTGCCTCTGAGTAGTGGGTCATCCTCATGAAGAGGATAAATATGTTCAGTTCTGTTTCTTCCCTGGAGAGATGCCAAACCTCCCTCTGAAGGGAATTCTTTAGAGCAGAAATTGCAAAGGAAAGGATGCTATCTGACTCACCTCGTTTTCTGCTTTTCCAAATCGTGTTGGACATTTCTAGTCAGGAAATTGTTTTGTGGGAGCAAATGCAAATGCAATGAACTTCTCCAGTCTTTAATCAGAATGGGAGAGGCAGTCTTTGGGAAAATGGAACCTCGTTGTATGCCTGTATATGTGTGTCGGTCTTTTCCCTGGTCCACCCCACCGCTTAACCCACTCTGTCTCCATGTAGATCTGCTATGGTCCAGTGGAATCCATTCTCAAGGCTAAAGCTCAGTTCCACTCTCTCTATCATATCTCTGTGATGTCTCCAGATCTGCACTTGGGAATGATCCGTCTCATGAAACATTTTCATTGGGTCTGGATTGGCCTCCTGGTCACCAATGACATTAGAGGGCTGACGTTCACCAAGACCATGACAGAGGAAATAGCCAAGAATGGAATTCGTGTGGCTTACACTGAGAGAATCCAGGAGTACTTTACTAAAAATATAAACACAGTTAGTTCTTATTACGAAAGCATTATTAAATCATCAGCCAATGTGGTTGTTGTCTATGGGGATACTTTCTGTTTATTGCTTTTTGTACTTAATATGATTAGTATTCCTGTTCTTGGTAAAGTTTGGATCACCACCACGGATTGGGATTTTACCACAAATTCCTTAGACGGAGATAACAACTTTTTCCAAAATGCCTTGTCATTTTCAGGCCACAGGAATGAAATTCCGGGTTTCAGTGATTTTGAGCAGACCCTGAACCCTGGGAAATATCCACAGGATGTGTTTCTAGAGTCATTCTGGGGATGGGCATTTAATTGTTCACTTGTAGAAGAGCTGTACAGAATGGCACTGCCGGGAATGTGTAATGAAAATGCCCTTGGCCTTCTGGGACATGAATCTGTCTCCTCAGAGTTACAGTGTGTACAGTGCTGTTTATGCCATAGCTCATGCCCTCCATCAAAACCTCTTGGCTGGGAAGGAGATAGAAATGCTTAGGGATGGACCAAGTCACGTTTCTCGTCCATGGCAGGTAATCCTTCCCTCCTTCCCTGAATTCCAGCTCCCTAAGGAGGCTATGGTCAGCCTGTAGCCATTGGCAATATGAATCCAGTTACTCTAGGTCTTGAGTGTCTTTTGCTTAGGTCCTGGGGTGATATGGCCATCACTGGGGCAGAGGATCATTTACTGAAGACAGATATGTTTAAAGATACTAAAATCCACCTCCTTGCTGGAATCAGTTCCTGACTACACCAGTTAACACCTGTGTTGTCCTTAAAGATCTCCAGCTGGTCTGTTCTGTACCCTTAGCGCCTTGGGCTCAGGTTATGATGGGAACATCAAGGGATGAGCAGATGGTGATGGGCTCCTCAAAAATCTCCAGTGGCTACGAGTCAATCTGCGCATCAGGCAGAAACTCCTCACCCTGGGCTTCAAGGCTCTCCATCACCTCGCCCCTTCCTACCTCACCTCCCTTCTCTCCTTCTACAGCCCAGCCCGCACCCTCTGCTCCTCCACCGCTAATCTCCTCACCGTACCTCGTTCTCGCCTGTCCCGCCATCGACCCCCGGCCCACGTCATCCCCCTGGCCCGGAATGCCCTCCCTCTGCCCATACGCCAAGCTAGCTCTATTCCTCCCTTCAAGGCCCTACTGAGAGCTCACCTCCTCCAGGAGGCCTTCTCAGGCTGAGCCCCTTCCTTCCTCTCCCCCTCGTTCCCCTCTCCATCCCCCCATCTTACCTCCTTCCCTTCCCCACAGCACCTGTATATATGTATATATGTTTGTACGTATTTATTACTCTATTTATTTATTTATTTTACTTGTACATATCTATTCTATTTATTTTATTTCGTTAGTATGTTTGGTTTTGTTCTCTGTCTCCCCCTTTTAGACTGTGAGCCCACTGTTGGGTAGGGACTGTCTCTATATGTTGCCAATTTGTACTTCCCAAGCGCTTAGTACAGTGCTCTGCACATAGTAAGCGCTCAATAAATACGATTTATGATGATGATGATGGGCTGGACTCCAGTCACTGGGATTAATCTCTCCCTCCAGCTCTACCTGCTCCTAAAGAACACTCGATTCCACACCAAAGCTGGTTACCAGGTCGATTTGGATGACCCCAACAAGGTGACAAGTAGATTTGAAATCTTGAACTAACAGATTTTCCAGAATGGCACCACAGCCCATGCCAAAGTGGGAGAATTTAACTCCCTGGCCCCATCTGGAAAGGATTTCAACATCCATGAGGAGGGGATAACGTGGGACAAGCTATTTTCTCAGGTAATGTAGTAGAAGTAGTAGTAGTAGTAGTCCTAGCTGTAATCCTAGTAGTAGTAGTAGCAGCAGCAGTAGGAATATGAATAGTAGTAATATTAGTAGTGAGAAGAGGAGGAGGAAGAGGAGGAGGTGACCGTGGGGAGGTTGGGAGGAGTATTGATTGAGGATCCACTTAGTGCATTGCACTGTATTAGGTACTTGGGAAGTACAGAAGCTTGAAGAGACAGGTTTTCTGCCCACAGGGAGCTAGCATTCGATTGAGGAGGTAAAAGTCAGTTCCACTGTCTCTCAGGACACAGAAAGGAAATGATTCTTCTCTGGCAGCATCCCTGGGTTTTGGTTTGCACTGACGGTTGCACACAAACCAAAGTAACCAACTCCAGCAGAACAAAACCCCAAAAATCAGGTTGTTGAATGTTGTATATTGATTGTTTATAGTTCTGCAGCCTCAGATTCTCTTTATCATTGCACTTGCTTTTTTCACCTTATTATTAGCCTTGTTCTGAAGATGAAAATTACCATGATAACTCAGTCTGTATATGTACTCAGGCCTCAGTCAGCTAGAGGATAGAGGTCAAGGTGTCCTTGTGATAGCACAGTATCTGTCAACAAATAGGAGGGGGCAAGATGATTAGTGTTTTAAAGCCTATGGTAAGAAATTTCTGTACGATGCATAGGTGGATGAGCAACCATTGGAGGTTTTTAATTTGTGGAAACATCATGGACATGGTGTTTGTGTAAAAATGATCCGGGCAGCATGAAGTATGGACTGGAGTGGGGACAGCCAGGAGCCAGGGAGATCAGCAAGGAGGCTGGTATAGTAATCAAGGCTGAATAAGATAAGTGCTTGGATTAACATGATAGCCATATGGATGGAGAGGAAAGAGCAGATTTTAGTGATGTTGTGAAGGTTGAACTGACAGGATTTAGTTACAGATTGAATAAATATGCTGAATGAGAATGATGAGTCAAGGATAGCCCCAGGGCTATAGGTTTGGGACACAGGAAAGATGGTGGTGCTGTCTAGAGTAATAGGAAAGTTAAGGGGGAGGACAGGGTTTGGGTGGAAGATAAGGAGTTCTGTTTTGTACATGTTAAGTTTGAAATGACAACAGGACATCCGACAGGGCAGGACATCGCCTTAAAGGCACGAGCAAATGAAAGACTGCAGATAGGGAGAGAGATGAGGGCTGTAGATGTAGATTTGGGAATCATCTGCATAGAGGTGGTAGTTGAAGCCAGAAGCCATGTGAATGAATCAATTCTCCAAGGGAATGGGTGTAGATGGAGAATACAAAACTGACCTTTGAGGCACACTCACAGTTAGCTGGTGGGATGCAGAGGAGGAGCCCGCAAAAGAGACTGAGAATCAGCAGGCAGAGAGATAGGAGGAGAACCAGGAGAGGTCAGTGTCAGTGAAACTGAGGGTGGATAATGTTTCCAGGGGCTGGCCGATACTGTCAAAGGCAGCCAAGAGGTCAAGTAGGATTAGAATACAGTAGAAGCCGTTTGGATTTGGAAAGTAGGAGATTATTTGTGAACTTTGAGAGGATTATTTCTGAATAGCGAAAGGAAGAGAAGCCAGACTGGAAGAGGCCAAGGAGGGAATTGGAGAAGAGTAATTTGAGGCAGAGGGGAATAGACAAGTCACTTAAGGAGTTTGGAGAGGAATGGTAGGTTGGAGATTAAGTGATAACTGGAAGGAACTGTGGAATCAAGGGAGGGTTTATTTAGGATAAGGGAGACAAGAGCGTGTTTGACAACAGTGGGGAAGAAAGCAAACAGTCGAAGATGGCTGTTAGAGAGAGAGGATGGGAGAGGGCAAATGCTTTGATAAGGTGCAAAGGGTTAGGGTCAGATGCGCAGGTAGAGGGGATGGATTATAAGAGAAGGCAGGAAATCTCCTCTAAAGATACTGCTGGAAAAGATAGGACTCTGACTATAGGATAGGATAGGATATGAGAAGCAACTTGGCTTAGTGGGAAGAGCACGGGCTTGGGAGTCAGAGGATATGGGTTCTAATGCCAGCGCTGCCACTCGTCAGCTTTGTGACTTTGGGCAAGTCACTTCACTTCCCTGTGCCTTAGTTACCTCATCTGTAAAATGGGGATTAAGACTGTGAGCCTCACGTGGGACAACCTGATTACCTTATATCTACCCCAGCGCTTAGAACATTTTTTAGCACATGGTAAGTGCTTAACAAATACCGTCATTATTATTATTATTATCATAGGAGAGTTCAAGAAGGGGCAGGAGAAGGGAGAGACTGGAAAGGAGTAGGGGAGATTTTAGGAAGATCATGCCTGTTACTTTCAATTTTCTCAATAAAGTAGGTAGCCAGGTCATTAGGGGAAAGAGATATGGAGGTTGGGGGGGCAGGGAGGGGTAAAGGGGTTGAGAAGAGAATTAAATGTCTGAAACAATTGGTAAGGAATATGGGGATGGGCATCAATAAGGATGGGCTAAGAATTTTGCTGGGCACAGGAGAGGGCAGAGCTAAAGCACTCAAGGATAAACTTGAAGTGAATAAAATCGACCTGTTACCTAGATTTCTGCCAGCAGCGCTCTGTGGCCCATGCACAAGAGTGAAGGAGGCAGACTGTGCAGGTGATCCAGGACTGTGGGGTAGTGGTAAAAGATCAGCGAAGGAATAGGGGAGCATGTGAGTTCAGTAGAGTGGGTGGTTGAGGGTGTCAATTTGATCATCAAAGGAAGATAGCTTGAGTATTAATTCATTCATTCAATCATATTTATTGAGTGCTTACTGGGTGCAGAGCACTGTACTAAGTGCTTGGAAGGTACAATTCGGCAACAGATAGAGACAATCCCTACCTAACAATGGGCTCACAGTCTAGAAGGGAGGAGACAGCCAACAAAACAAAACAAGTAGACAGGCATCAATAGCATCAAAATAAATAAATGCTTAAGAAAATTGGATGGGGTCAACAGATCGGAGGTCTCTGTGGGGGAATAGGACACGTTGGTCGGGAGGCGAAGTGTAGGAGAGAAGGCAGGTGAGCAGATTGTATTCAGATAGGGAGAATTCAGAGTTAGTGAGGATGGGGCTTGTTCAAAGGCTGGACATTATGAGATAAAGTTTGTGTCCAAGTTCGTGTGTGTGTGTGTGTGTGTGTGTGTTTGTGCTTGCTGACGGTTCCATCTTCACAGCATCATTAAAATCCACTCTTTCCTCTACATTCAAACTGCTATCATGCTAATCCAAGCACTTATCCTATTCCACCTTGATTACTGTACCAATCTCCTTGCTAACCTCCGATCCTCATGTATCTCCCCACTCCAGTACATACTTCACTCTGCTCCCGGATCATTTTTATACAAACGCCTTCAGTCCATGTCTCCCCATTCCTCAAGAACCACCACTGGTTGCCCATCCACCCGTACATCAAACAGAAATTCCTTACCATTTGCTTCAATCACCTTTCCCCCTCCTACCTTATCTCACTATCCTCCTACTACAACTCAGCCAGCACACTTCGCTCCTCTAATGCTAACCTTCTCACTGTTCCTTAGTCCCAACAATCTCACCACTGACCACTCAACAGAATCCTGCCTCTGGCCTGGAACGCTCTTTCTCTTCAAATCCAACAGGAAATTACTCTCCCCCTTTTCAAAGCCTTATTGAAGGCACATGTCCTCCAAGAGGTCTTCGCTGACTAAGCCCTCCTGTCCTCTTCTCCCACTCTCTTCTGTATCCCTCTTTCTCCCTTTAGTCATCCCCCCACCAGCCCCACAGCATTTATGTACATATTTGTAATGTGACATATGCTTTCATTAATGTCTGTCTCCCCCTCTAGACTGTAAGATCGTTGTGTGCAGGGGATGAATCTATTTATTGTTGCATTTTCCTCTCTCAGGTGCTAAATACAGTGCTCTGCATACAGTAAATGCTCAATAAATACAACTGAATGAATTAAGGAATGAATGCCTGGTGAGTGGGTGAGCTGAGGTGGAGCATGAGATCAGTGGAGTTGAGGAGTGATAGAGAGCGTCCAGAGGAAGGGTCATTATGAACATCATCATCATCATCAATCGTATTTATTGAGCGCTTACTATATGCAGAGCACTGTACTAAGCGCTTGGGAAGTACAAATTGGCAACATATACAGCCAGTCCCTACCCAACAGTGGGCTCACAGTCTAAAAGGGGGAGACAGAGAACAAAACCAAGCATACTAACAAAATAAAATAAATAGGATAGATATGTACAAGTAAAATAAATAAATAAATAAATAAATAGAGTAATAAATATGTACAAACATATATACATCAATGCCGATACTGAATTCCCTAAGGACCAATGCACAGATGGAGAAAGAGAGAAGGAATGTGAGAAGGGATCAAATGGTTCAAAAAGTTGGAGGTGGGGTCTCGTGGGGTGAAGATTACTGTGACTAGTATTTGGGGTGGGTGTTACTACCAAGTAACCATCTAATGGAAGAGATAGACATTAAAATAAATTACAGAGTGGGGAAGTAAAAATATAAGAATATGTAGCTATCATAGTGGCAGAAGAGCTTGTTTCTGCACTGAGGGAGACAGAATGATAACTAAGCTACCCGAAGAGATTTACAGATGAAAGTTCAGAACCCACCAAAGATAGCCCTGGAAGCCACGAGCAACCATGTACTCCTTCTGCCTCCCCTGAATTGACAGGTATGGAGGCAGGGGAACCCAGTTAATTCTATATTTTGGGGGATACATAAGTGAGGGTTTCTAATTTGGGTTGGTTCTGTTGTTCTCTTCTTGCAGTGTATCCCCCATTTCCTCTTGCCTGGTTTAGCTTCATTCCTTTCAAAGTCCATCCCAGGAATTGTACAACTGGGCTGGGAGGGGGAGTTATTGGATGAGATGCAAGAATTTATTTTGACCCACAAAGCCTAAGGTCTGTGGAAAATGGTGAAAGAGTGATCTAAGATCTGTCCATTATTGGAATTGACTGTCTCGTGCCCCTTTGTAAGGAGTGTAGTATTGCCCTTTGCAATAAAAGAAAGTTATTGCTTTCTTCTCTTCCCCCATTCTCTTCAGTCTTACAAAGGAAAGCCCGAATCCCTCTGTCCCTTTCCCTCTTCCCTATCCTTGATCAGATCCCTTGCTCCGTGTGCTGTGAAAGCTGTGGGCTGGGATTCAGGAAAACAGCTCTGGAAGGAAAAGCTACCTGCTGCTATGACTGTGTCCCCTGCTCTGAAGGAGAGATCACCAATCAGACAGGTAGGTGTCTGCAGAGACGGTTCATCCTGGTGAAAGAGCCATGGTCAGATCAAAGCTTTCTGGGAGGGCTTTCTGAGAACAGGAAAGCAGTTGGGTTTAGGAGTTGACACTTTAGGATGCCTAGAGTGTAGAACACTTCCACAGTCAACTGAGCACTGGGTTCTCAACCCACTTCAGTTTTCCCTTCCCACCCCGTGCAGCATGATTCAATGGAAAGAACACTGGCTTTGGAGTCAGAGGTCATAGGTTTAAATCCCAGATCTGACAATTGTCGGCTGTGTGAATTTGGGCCAGTCACTTAACTTCTCTGTGCCTCAGTTACCTCATCTGTATAATGGCGATTGACTGTGAGCTCCCCATTTCTTTAGAGAAGCAGTGTGGCTCAGTGGAAAGAGCCCGGGCTTGGGAGTCAGAGGTCATTCGTTCTAATCCCGCCTCTGCCACTTGTCAGCTGTGGGACTTTGGGCAAGTCACTGAATTTCTCTCTGCCTCAGTTACCTCATATGTAAAATGAGGATTAAGATTGTGAGCCCCATGTGGGACAACCTGATTACCTTGTGTCTCCCCCAGCGCTTTATGTTTGTACATATTTATTACTCTATTTATTTTATTTGTACATATTTATTCTATTTATTTTATTTGGTTTATATGTTTTGTTTTGTTACCTGTTTCCCCTTCTGGACTGTGAGCCCGCTGTTGGGTAGGGACCGTCTCCATATGTTGCAAACTTGTACTTCCCAAGCGCTTAGTACAGTGCTCTGCACACAGTAAGCGCTCAATAAATACGATTGAATGAATGAATGAATGAAATGTTTGGCACATAGTAAGTGCTTAACAAATACCATCATCATTTCACCTCTTTTGCTTTCTTCTTACCAGTATTTCTTTTAGTGTCTGTCTTCCCTGCTGGACTGGAAACTCTTTAAGGGAAGGGAGCAGGTCTCATGATTCAATTGTACTTTCCCAAGTGCTTAGTAGAGTGTTCTGCACAGAGTAAGCATTCAGTGGACACCACTCTTTAGTTGATTAACTGACTGATTGATATGGAGTGATGACTGATCAGAAGTTTTCACCCATGCCACCTATAGCAGCCAGCCTATCCATCCAACCTGGGATTCAGTCTCTGACAGAGATACCAGGATAATATTAATAATGATAATAGCATTTGTTAAGCACTTACTATGTGCAAAGCTCTGTTCTAAGCGCTGGAGAGGAAACAATGTGATCAGATTGTCCCACGTGGGGCTCACAGTCTTCATTCCCATTTTACAGATGGGGTCACTGAGGCCCAGAGAAGTTAAGTGACTTCTCTTAACTGTCACACAGCTGACAGTTGGCAAAGCCGGGATTTGAACCCATGACCTCTGACTCCTAAGCCCATGCTCTTTCCATTGAGCCAGGCTGCTTCTCTAATAATGATGGCATTTGTTAAGCGCTTACTATGTGCCAAGCACTGTTCTAAGAACTGGGAGGGGATACAAGGCAATCAGGTTGTCCCACATGGGGCTCCGTCTTAATCCCCATTTTATAGATGAGGCAACTGAGGCACGGAGAAGTTAAGTGACTTGCCCTAAGTCACACAGCTGACAAGTGGTGGAGCCAAGGATGTTTGGAGGTTGTGTGTGTTAGGTGCCCTCCTGGACACCCTTCTTCCTATGTGCCCTCTTGTCAAGTCGGTGTTGGATTGCAGGATGACATTTCTGGTTCTACCTGGATCATTCTTTGCGATTTGGGAAACTTCAAACAGCTCCCCTTTCAGTCTTTGACTCTGTAGACAAAGCAGAACCCATCATTCAGATTGTCCTCTTCATGAAGCCCCTCCCTCCACCTGATTATCCTTGTTGCCCCTTCGTTTTCCCCTTTCCACCTCTACTATGAACTTCTCACACTCAGCGACTGAAACTATCCACCTTATCCCAGGAGTGGCATGAAATCCCATTTATTCTTTTCAGATATGGATCACTGTGTAAGGTGTTCTGAAGATCAATATCCAAATTATCGAAGAGATGAGTGCACCCTGAAAATTTTGACCTTCCTGTCCTATGAGGAGCCTTTGGGAATGGCTCGGTGTTCATAGCTCTTGGTTTATCACTCCTCACTGCTCTGATTTTGGGGATATATATATACGCCACCAGGACACGCCCATAGTGAAAGCTAACAACTGCACTCTCAGTTATACCCTCCTCACAGCCCTGCTGCTGTGCTTCCTGTCCTCCTTGACCTTCATTGGTTGTCCTGGCCTGGTGTACTGTGTCTTGCAACAAATAGTTTTTGGAGTCGTCTTTCCTGTGGCTATTTCTTCCGTGTTGACGAAGACCATCACTGTGGTCTTGGCCTTCAGGGCCACCAAGCTAGGAAGCAGAACGAGGACTTGGTTGGGCCCCAGGGCATCCAGATCCATCGTCCTCGTCTGCTCCCTCGTTCAAGTGGGAATCTGTGTTTTCTGGCTGTGAAGCTCCCCACCGTTCCCCAACGTCGACATGGCATCAGAGCCTGTTCTCATCATTGTCCAGTGCAACGATGGCTCCACATTTGCCTTCTACTGCGTCCTTGGCTACATGGGGTTCCTGGCACTAGTCAGTTTCATTGTGGCCTTCCTGGCCAGGAGGCTACCCGACAGCTTCAACGAGGCCAGGTTAATCACGTTCAGCATTCTGGTGTTCTGCAGCGTCTGGGTCTCCTTCTTACCCACGTACCTGAGCACCAAGGGCAAGGCCATGGTGGTAGTTGAGATTTTCTCCATCCTGGCTTCCAGTGCTGGGCTCCTGGGCTGTATCTTTGGACCCAAAGTCTACATCATCCAACTAAGACCAGACAGGAACACTAAAGGACAGTTACTGGAGCGACAGGGGAATCATGAAATGGGACTTTAGAAGTTGAGATCACCAGGGCCATTTTCAGGTGATAATGTACCTTGAAATGAGAGTTCAAATTTTGATCACTTCCCACAGACAAGTGATGTAATATACTTCACCAAAGTATGCTCTTTCATCATATGGTGATTTCCAACATTAGCTCCCAGATCTATAATGTGCTACCCTTCCCTTCATCTCCCAACCTCGCCCTCATGTATGGCCATGACGGCCTGAGTTAAGCTGAGTCAAGGGCCAATTTCTGTCTCCAGGAGAAGGTTGAGGACAGTAGCTCCAAAAGGCAGAGAGAGAAAGGCAGATCCTTTCACATCTGCCCTCGTTCTCCAAGAGAATCCTCAATGATTCGGATTGGGAACACCAATTCTGAATCAGGCCCTACTCTGGGCCTCTGATCCTGTCCTTTCAGGTTCTGCTCTTTTCCCATTTCCTTCACCACTCTCCTCTGCTGATCCAACACTGTAGCCCACATCCCTCTCCTCTCTGCTGCTTCCTCGGGTTCCCCACTGATCACTGGCCCGGCCCTTGGTCTTCCTTGGTGTCCGCCCGCAACCTTGGTGTCATCCTCGACTCCGCTCTCTCATTCACCCCTCACATCCAAGCCGTCACCAGAACCTGCCGGTCTCAGCTCCGCAACATAGCCAAGATCCGCCCTTTCCTCTCCATCCAAACCGCTACCCTGCTAATTCAAGCTCTCATCCTATCCCGTCTGGACTACTGCACTAGCCTTCTCTCTGATCTCCCATCCTCGTGTCTCTCTCCACTTCAATCCATACTTCATGCTGCTGCCCGGATTATCTTTGTCCAGAAACGCTCTGGACATATCACTCCCCTCCTCAAAAACCTCCAATGGCTACCGATCAATCTGCGCATCAAGCAGAAACTCCTCACCCTGGGCTTCAAGGCTCTCCATCACCTCGCCCCCTCCTACCTCACCTCCCTTCTCTCCTTCTACTGCCCAGCCCGCACCCTCCGCTCCTCCACCACTAATCTCCTCACTGTACCTCGCTCTCGCCTGTCCCGCCATCGACCCCCAGCCCACGTCATCCCCCGGGCCTGGAATGCCCTCCCTCTGCCCATCCGCCAAGCTAGCTCTCTTCCTCCCTTCAAGGCCCTGCTGAGAGCTCACCTCCTCCAGGAGGCCTTCCCAGACTGAGCCCCTTCTTTCCTCTCCCCCTCGTCCCCCTCTCCATCCCCGTCTTACCTCCTTCCCTTCCCCACAGCACCTGCATATATGTATATATGGTTGTACATATTTATTACTCTGTTTATTTATTTATTTATTTATTTTACTTGTACATTTCTATCGTACTTATTTTATTTTGTTGGTATGTTTGGTTCTGTTATCTGTCTCCCCCTTTTAGACTGTGAGCTCACTGTTGGGTAGGGACTGTCTCTATGTGATGCCAATTTGTACTTCCCAAGCGCTTAGTACAGTGCTCTGCACATAGTAAGCGCTCAATAAATACGATTGATTGATTGATTGATTGATTGATTCCTTTCCCGCACCTCCTGACTAGGGTCTGAAAGTAGAGTCCAATCAGCACAGGAACTGGACTCTGGACTCAGCTTCCTGGAGTAGAAGTTGGGGTCTTGACTATCCCTCCCCACCATGGGAGCCTTTAGTAAATTTCCAGAGCAGGCATATCCACGGTCACCCCCCCACCACCACCAACCCAGCTCCACTCCCACCCCATAAATGACCCTAATCTCTCACTTGACATTCTCCCAGCCTCCCCAATTCATTCATCGTATTTATTCAAAAGTACGTATTCATGAATATGCATATTCATTCAATCGCATTTATTGAGCACTTACTGTGTGCAGAACACTGTACCAAACGCTTGGGAAGTACAAATCGGCAACATATGAAGACGGTCCCTATCCAACAACGGGCTCACAGGCTAGAAGATCAGAATCGGCCCCCAGCCCAAGCCCTGATGCTTAACTGCTTATCTGTTGCCTGCTCTCCTTTGCTGGCTATTCTGCTGTTTCTGTGACAGTGGGAAATGGATAGCTTTGGATAGTATTTGCCACCCTAGGCACCCTCAGTCCACCTAGTCCATCACACAGTTGCCTTCCTCAGGTGAGGACAGTCAACCTTGGATGCACAACTCTGAAGAATGTAGGATAGGGAGATGGATGTGGTGAAATATCTGTGCACTGCAGCCTCACCTCCCTGCATACCCTCAGCCCCCGCCACCACCCAAAATTGCCATGACTGAGGAACTCTGCCTGATCCCACAAGCTCTTCACCAGCTGTGCCTTGTTTAAAAGTTCTTGCTGTTCCTCTTCACTCCAGTTTCACCTCCAACCAAGTAAAATGTCTGGTAATTGCAATCTCTTTTCCCTGTGTACTCTCAGGCCTCCTACCGCAACTGAAGAACTTTCAGCCTGACCCCAGCATGCTTTGTGCTCCAGCCAGGCTGCCTCCCAGGGAATTGACACTGGCTCCCCTCTGCACCACTGAGGAGACCCCAGATTCCCATCCTGCGTTCAGCCATCATGGCAGGAAAAGAATACAACATTAGGCTCCTTAAAACCTCGGGAAAATTAATGACCTCAGTAGCCATCTTTGTTGTTTTGAGTTTGCTGTGGACTCAATATCACAAGTCCTGAAATTCTGCTCCTTTAGCCACAGGTCCCTACTGACTTTTGTTTTCAATTTGGGTATTGTGTATTTGTCCTTGTCTCTTAAACTCTTTTAATGTTTAATTGTTCATTGCTCCTGAAGTGTTTCTTCCAAGTCCTCTTCCTCACCTTTATTCATAAATTATGAGCTTCTCAAAGGACAGTGTCTACACTTATTTCTTTGTTTTTTAAAAATATGGTATTTGCAAAGTGCTTACACAGTGCCAGACACTACTGTAAGTGCTGGAAGAAGTGCAAGATAATTGGTTTGAATGCAGTCCCT
Organism: Tachyglossus aculeatus; assembly: GCF_015852505.1. Lineage (NCBI taxonomy): Eukaryota > Metazoa > Chordata > Mammalia > Monotremata > Tachyglossidae > Tachyglossus > Tachyglossus aculeatus. The sequence continues at coordinate 143,158 of NW_024044885.1, forward strand.
GCCCCACATTGGGTGCACAGTCTTAATCCCCATTTTACAATCGAGATAACTGAGACAGAGGGATGCTAAGTTACTTACCCACGGTCACACAGCAGAAGACTGAAGTAGAGTGGCCTAATGGAACAAGGATGGGCCAGGGTGTCAGAGGACTTGGGTTCTAACCCCAGCTTCACCTCTTTTCCACAGTATGCCCTTGCACAATTCACTTAATCTCCCAGAGCCTCAGTTTTCTCATCTGAAAAATGAGGATTAAGACTGTGAGCATTATGTAGATTTTGGACTGTCCCCAACCTTAGGTTGTATCTATCCCAGCACCTAGTACAGTGCCTGGGACACAGTAAGTGCCTAACAAAAATCATTTAAAAAGTGCCTGAGTCAGGATTAGAACCCAGACCCTCTGACTCCCAGACCCAGGATCTTTACACAAGGACATAATGTTTCTCACCAGCTTGTGCTGCTTCTCACTTATGTGAGAAGCAGAGTGGCTTAATGGAAAGATCATGGGCTTGGAAGTCAGAGGTTGTGGGTTATAATCCTGACTCTGTCTCGTGTCAGCTGTTTGACTTTGGGCAAGTCACTTAACTTCTCTGTGCCTCATTTAACTCATCTGTAAAATGGGGAACAGTACCGTGAGCCCCAAATGGGACAACCTGATAACCTTGTATCTATACCAGCGGTTAGAACAATGCTTGGCACACAGTAAGTGCTTAACAAATACAAATATTATTGTTATTATCATTATTATCATGTTTTTCCCAGCACTTAACAGAGTGCTCTGCAGACATTAAACACTTAATAAAATTACTATATCTACTATTACTACTACTACTACTACTACTACTACTACTACTACTACTACTACTACTACTACTACTACTACTACTACCAGTACTACTACTACTGGAAAGGAAAATGGGCAGCCCATGTCTCTCTAGAGCTTAAAGGAAGAAAAAAGGGGTCAATTTCTTTTTTTCTTTTTTTTTTTTTTTACAAAAAATTTGGCAGGAAATAGGGCAGCCCTAAATCCCGGCCAAAACAGACCCTGGAGGTACTTTCGAAGTGCCTGGACTCTAGTTAGACTCTGCTGGTCTTCCATTCTTAAACACAGACTTGGGGACATTCTGTTCAGGGTATACCTATGAAGCAGCGTGGCTCAGTGGAACGAGCCCGGGCTTTGGAGTCAGAGGTCAGGGGTTCAAATCCCAGCTCTGCCAATTGTCAGCTGTGTGATTTTGGGCAAGTCACTTCACTTCTCTGTGCCTCAGTTACCTCATCTGTAAAATGGGAATTAAAACTGTGATCCACCCGTGGGACAACCTGGTCACCTTGTAACCTCCCCAGCGCTTAGAACAGTGCTTTGCACATAGTAAGCACTTAATAAATGCCATCATTATAATTAGTATTATTATTACTTATCAACCTATCACTGTCACCACCCTTTGACAGAAGCCCAAGAGTTGCCCTGAATATGAAGGGATAATTAGGGACTAGCCTACCACCATCATCCTAAACTGATTACAAGAAGCTCATGGAGAAAGTGCTCCCTCCCTTCCCCATGGCTTTATAGAGCAATGTGTATCCCTGGAAACTAGAGTTCTCCTCTAACCTCTACTACAGGGACACACTATCATCAGAGATACCCAAAATGTTTAGTCTTTTCTTTTCTCAGTAACAGTAAAAATTATTTTGGTTCAAATCTCCTTTCCCTACAACTAATATGCCACCCCTTGTCCCCGACCATCACCTCTCTTCCTGCTCCCCAGCCCCGATAGGCTCTCTGTACCTTATTTTAGGGATTCCAGAGCTCACACTCCTTTAGTCCTTCCCCCCATTCTCTTGTCAGGATTTAAGGCTGAGAATAGTTGAAAATCTCACAATAATTCTACTTCCTTGCCTACCTCCCTGCAAGCACTGGTCATACATCTTCCCCTTTTGGGGTGTATGAAAACTCAGTCACGGTCTTGAAAATCCTATTTGTGATAAAAACCCCAGTTACCAAGGTGTGGAATATGTATCAGCTTCTCCATCAAATGCCTTTCTAATTGACCCTTGGTAGGGAGTACTCCATTCCTTCACTGAAGACCTTTTGAACATGAAAGGAGAGTTTGTCATTCTCCCTGTGGTCGTTGTCCAAAGTCTTTTTTAAATTCACCAAAATTCTCTGTGATCATTTACCCAAAATTCCTCTTTCACAAAAAAAGAGGGTTTTTTTAAAAAAATTATCTGGAATATTCCCATGAATATCTCGTGTCCTTTTGAATGAAATCTGTTTAACAAGACCGGCCTCCTGGTATCTCATACAAATTTCCCAGATTCTCTGATCCCACATTTATTTCTCTACCCCAGGACACTCTCCTAGGATGAAACAGTAGTGAATGGTGAGATTGCTCTACTCCGATAGCCTCAATGTAAAGGAATTAAATCCCCACTCTCACAAGCATCCCTAGAATGAGACAGCTTATTTTAATTCATCTTTCCCAATTGGCTCTTTGGAATAATCACACCACACATTTCAAAACTAGTTTTCTGAACATGTACGCCCCTACCTCAGAATAAACAAGTCAAACATTTGTTTAAGGGAGGCACTTTCCCTTGAACAATTACTTGCATTAAGAGCACAAATTCTTCCATTTCTTCTTCCTTACTATGAGGATATATTGTGAGTATTGTGTGGGACAAGGATTCTGTTCAATCTCATAATTTTATATTTACCTCAGTGCTTAGCTCATCTTAAATTCTTCTAAAATGCCATAATCAATTACTTCTGACAAGGTGACTGGAGAGGGATTGGCAGATTAGATAGAGATCTAGTTTGAGCATTCGAGGGCAGTGAAGCAGTGTGGACAGAGCACAGGCCTAGAAATCACAAAGATCTGGTTTCTAATACCAACTCCACCACGTGTCTGTTGTGTGACCATGGTCAAGTAACTTCTCTTCTCTGTGCCTTAGTTATCTCATCTTAAAGTTGGGATTAAGACTGTGAGCCCCAGGTGGGACAGGGACTGTGTCCAACCTGATTTGCTTGTATCCACTCCAGCATTTACAACAATGCCTGGCACATAGTAAGAACTTAATAAATACCACAGTTACAAATAACTTAAAATTTCTGGTCTTTCAGGATTGGGATCCTTAATAGCGAAGTGTTCAAAAACTGTATAAGTGTCTGTGACTATTGGGGAAGGTGGTGAGAAGGGAATGTCTATATTTAAGGAGAAAGAAACAGGTCACTACCCTTTTTTTCCTGGGAAAGCGTCAGTGGACATTGGACTCAGCTGAAGAAGTCATAGCGATTCAGAGTGGGTGGTGAATCTTCAAATCTCAGCACTGGTCATAGTGAGCCCTCTGGAAGGGTCAAGACAAGCCTTTTCTGGGAAACTGAGGGAGCCTTAGCCGGTAAGCAGAGATGAGGAGACCATGTACATGAGACTGGAGTCCTCAAAGTAAGAATCCAAATGTTGATTCCTAGCCCATAGCACCGAGGGTGCACTAATAGAAAGCTCTCAGTTCTTGGAGACTGAAATGAAGTAGAAAATCCACTCCCTGAAGATCGACACTCATGCTCCTCTAATAGATGAAGAAAAAGCTCTTTTTGAACTCAACAGTCAACCAGCAGGAGGCATAACAAACATTGAACACTACAGTACATCTAAAGACAATATATGTGTATGCACAGTGAAGTCAGAACAGTGGATTCCAAATTGTAAACTCCATCATCAGTGACCTCTTCTTTGAGCAGGAAGGACTGCTACATATACTTTTTAAAGAGGAGTGACAGCTTTCTGGATTGGAGGCACAGCACGATTCTACTGCACCACTTAACCAGGTTTCAGGAATCATAATGGGAATAATCTTTACAGCAGTATCAACCTTGTTCTTCACTTTTAGTATCTGAAGACTTTTCCTAATCACTTATGGAGTTTTCCTTCCTTCTTCCTAACTACCATTTCCCTTCAGGAGAGCTGTCTCCTCAGTATGCCTGGAAACCCTGTACTTCTCGTTGTCTGCCGAGACTGATTTCAAAATCAGGCGTCTTTTATTCCCAGATAATCCCCCTTCTCGGGGTTGGGGTGCTCAGAGACAGGAGGATGTCAGAATGGCCAAGACTGATCAAACAAATGACTGCCAAGCGGGGGAAAGAGAAGAGAGTAAGTGTGACTTCTTTTCTTCCTCAGGAAAAAACTAGCCCAAGGTAGAAAGTGGAAACATTATGATAACATGAGCTAAGGGACAAGGAAACCAATGATATTCAAGTTGTGCTGAGCCTGTAACTCTTTCTCCACCCCTTTAAGGAAAAAAGCCCTTTAATAAAGATCTTCCTCTGTCTTAGCTAAGGTGTTTACTCACCTCAGATGGGGTGTTCTTCACAAAGTAGGAGAGGAAGAAATACTGTTGATTGATTGGCTAACCAACATTTTTAGAAGAGCTAACAGGACACTACAGATCAGTAGAAGAGAGGAAGAAGGAGGGAGCATCTTGTATGCAGTTTTTTCATTTGATCAGATGAAGACAGAGGTAGGAATGTGGCCTCGTTTAGCAAGAACACCCGTCTCCCCCACGTCCTTTCCCGGTATGCCTTTCCTCAATTTCTATGCCTCCAAAATGGTTTCTCTCTGTGTCACGCCCTCTGGATTGTTCTTGTTTCCCATAGCATCACTTTCATTTCCAATGTAAAACATTCATTCATTCACTCAATCATATTTATTGAGTACTTACTGTATGCACAGCACTGTACAAAGCGTTTGGGAAAGTACAATGCAGCAATAAAGAGAGACAATCTCTGCCAACAACATTGCTGAATTGCACTTTTCAAGCACTTAGTAAAGTGTTCTGAATACAGTAAGCGCTCAATAAATACGATTTAATGCATGAATGAATGAATGAATGAGGTCGCAGTCGAGGGGGGGGAACAGACATCAATACAAGTAAACAGGCATCAATATAAATAAATACAATTACAGATGCATACATACGTGCTTTGGGGGAGGGGAGAGTGGAGAAGAGCAAAGAGAGCAAGTTAGGATGATATGAAAGGGAGTGGGAGATGCATAAAAGTGGGGCTTAGTCTGGGAAGTCCTCTTGGAGGAGATATGCCTTCAGTAAGGCTTTGAAGGAAGGAGAGTAATTGTCTGGTGGATTTGAGGAGGGAGGGCTTTCCAGGCCAGAGGTAGGATGTGGGCCAGGGGTCGGCAGTGTTGTAGGAGAGATCGAGACAGATTGAAAAGGTTAGCACCAGAGGAGCGAGGTTTGCAGACTGAATTGTAGAAGGAGAGAAGCGAGGTGAAGTAGGAGGGGGCAAGGTGATGGAGAGCTTTAAAGCCAATGGTGAAGAGCTTTTGTTAGATATGGAGGTAGATAGGCAACCAGTGGAGACTTTTGAGGAGAGGGGTGAAATGCCCTGAACGTTTCTGTAGGAATATAATCCTGGAAGCAGAGTGAATTATGGACTGGAGTGGGGAGAGGCAGAGGGTTGGGAGGTCAGAAAAGAGGTTGACACAGTAATATAGGAGGAATAGCATGAGTGATTGTACTAGCATGCCAACAGTTTGGATAGAGAGGAAAGGGAGGATCTTAGTAATGTTGTGAATCAATCAATCAATCAATCGTATTTATTGAGCGCTTACTATGTGCAGAGCACTGTACTAAGCGCTTGGGAAGTACAAATTGGCATCACATAGAGACAGTCCCTACCCAACAGTGGGCTCACAGTCTAAAAGGGGGAGACAGAGAACAGAACCAAACATACCAACAAAATAAAATAAGTACGATAGAAATGTACAAGTAAAATAAATAAATAAATAAATAAATAAATAGAGTAATAAATATGTACAACCATATATACATATATACAGGTGCTGTGGGGAAGGGAAGGAGGTAAGACGGGGGGATGGAGAGGGGGACGAGGGGGAGAGGAAAGAAGGGGCTCAGTCTGGGAAGGCCTCCTGGAGGAGGTGAGCTCTCAGCAGGGCCTTGAAGGGAGGAAGAGAGCTAGCTTGGCGGATGGGCAGAGGGAGGGCATTCCAGGCCCGGGGGATGACGTGGGCCGGGGGTCGATGGCGGGACAGGCGAGAGCGAGGTACAGTGAGGAGATTAGTGGTGGAGGAGCGAAGGGTGCGGGCTGGGCAGTAGAAGGAGAGAAGGGAGGTGAGGTAGGAGGGGGCGAGGTGATGGACAGCCTTGAAGCCCAGGGTGAGGAGTTTCTGCTTGATGCGCAGATTGATCGGTAGCCATTGGAGGTTTTTGAGGAGGGGAGTAATATGTCCAGAGCGTTTCTGGACAAAGATAATCCGGGCAGCAGCATGAAGCATGGATTGAAGTGGAGAGAGACACGAGGATGGGAGATCAGAGAGAAGGCTAGTGCAGTAGTCCAGACGGGATAGGATGAGAGCTTGAATTAGCAGGGTAGCGGTTTGGATGGAGAGGAAAGGGCGGATCTTGGCAATGTTGCGGAGCTGAGACCGGCAGGTTTTGGTGACGGCTTGGATGTGAGGGGTGAATGAGAGAGCGGAGTCGAGGATGACACCAAGGTTACGGGCTTGTGAGACGGGAAGGATGGTAGTGCCGTCAACAGAGATGGGAAAGTCAGGGAGAGGAGAAGGTTTGGGAGGGAAGACAAGGAGCTCAGTCTTCGACATGTTGAGCTTTAGGTGGCGGGCGGACATCCAGATGGAGAAGTCCTGAAGGCAGGAGGAGATGCGAGCCTGGAGGGAGGGGGAGAGAGCAGGGGCAAAGATGTAGATCTGGGTGTCATCAGCATAGAGATGATAGTTGAAGCCGTGGGAGCGAATGAGGTCACCAAGGGAGTGAGTGTAGATTGAGAACAGAAGGGGACCAAGCACTGAACCTTGGGGAACCCCCACAGTAAGAGGATGGGAGGGGGAGGAGGAGCCTGCAAAAGAGACTGAGAAAGAACGACCGGAGAGATAAGAGGAGAACCAGGAGAGGACGGAGTCTGTGAAGCCAAGGTCAGATAACGTGTTGAGGAGAAGGGGGTGGTCCACAGTGTCAAAGGCAGCTGAGAGGTCGAGGAGGATTAGGACAGAGTATGAGCCGTTGGATTTGGCAAGCAGGAGGTCATTGGTGACCTTTGAGAGGGCAGTTTCCGTGGAATGAAGGGGACGGAAGCCAGACTGGAGGGGGTCGAGGAGAGAGTTGGTGTTGAGGAATTCTAGGCAGCGCGTGTAGACAACTCGTTCAAGTAGTTTGGAAAGGAATGGTAGGAGGGATATGGGACGATAACTAGAAGGTGAGGTGGGGTCAAGAGAGGGTTTTTTTAGGATGGGAGAGACATGGGCATGTTTGAAGGCAGAGGGGAAGGAACCAGTGGAGAGTGAGCGGTTGAAGATGGAAGTTAAGGAGGGGAGAAGGGATGGAGCGAGAGATTTCATAAGATGAGAGGGAATGGGGTCAGAAGCACAGGTGGCCGGAGTAGCACTTAAGAGGAGGGAAGAGAGTTCCTCTGAGGATACCGCTGGGAAGGATGGGAGAGTAGCAGAGAGTGTTGAGAGCCGGGGGGTTGGAGAAAGGGGGGAAGAGACTTTGGGGAGGTCGGACCTGATGGATTTAATTTTGTTAATGAAGTAGGAGGCCAGATCGGTGGGGGTGAGGGAAGGAGGAGGGGGAGGAACCGGGGGCCTGAGAAGGGAGTTGAATGTACGGAAGAGCTGGCGGGGGTGATGGGCATGGGTGTCAATAAGGGAGGAGAAATAGTTTTGTCTGGCAGAAGAGAGGGCTGAGTTAAGGCAGGAAAGGATAAACTTGAAGTGAACGAGGTTGGCATGGTGTTCAGACTTTCGCCAGCAGCGTTCGGCAGCTCGAGCATAAGAGCGAAGGAGGCGGACAGTGGCAGTGATCCAGGGCTGTGGGTTAGTGGTGCGAGAGCGGCGAAGGGAAAGGGGAGCGAGCGAGTCTAGCTGAGTAGAAAGGGTAGAGTTGAGAGCAGTAATCTGATCATCAAGACTGGGTAGAGAGGAGAGGGCGGCGAGGTGGGGTGTGAGGCGCTCCGAAAGATGGGTGGGGTCCAGAGAGCGGAGATCTCTGTGAGGGAGTAATACGGATTTACAGGGGAAAGGAGTGTGAGTGAGGAGGCAGGTGAGAAGATTATGATCAGAGAGAGGGATCACAGAGTTGGTGAGGGTGGACACAGTGCAGCGGTAGGAGATGATGAGGTCGAGGGTATGACCAAGTTGGTGAGTGGGTGAGGTGGGGTGGAGGAAGAGGTTGGCAGCGTCAAGGAGAGATAGAAGGCGGGCGGCAGAGGAGTCGTTAGGGATATCCATGTGGATATTGAAGTCTCCGAGGATCAGAGTGGGCATGGAGAAGGAGAGAAGGAATGTGAGGAAGGGGTCAAAGTCGTTAAAGAAGTTGGAAGTGGGGCCCGGAGGGCGGTAGATGACGGCTACAAGAATCTGGAGGGGGTGGTAGAGGCGAATAATGTGGGCTTCAAAGGAAGGGAAGGAAAGGGAAGGGGGAGGAGGGATAGTGCGAAAGCGACATTGGGGGGCGAGAAGGAAACCGACACCTCCTCCTTTTCCGGTGCATCTGGGGGAGTGGGAGAAGAAGAGGCCTGCACTGCAGAGAGCAGCAGAAGAGACCTTGTCGTCCGGCGACAGCCATGTTTCAGTTAGGGCGAGGAGGAGTAGAGAACTGGAAAGGAAAAGGTCCAGGATGAAAGGGATCTTACTTAAAACGGAGCGGGGGTTCCAGAGGCCACACTTGGCATCAGCTGTCGAGGGTGGGGAGGGAGGGGGAAGGGTGCGAGGGGTGGGGAGGGTTTGGATTGGGATGAGTTGGCGGGGGTCTGGGCGGGGAGAGTGGGAAGGGGGGTGGCGAAGGGAAAGGAGAACTGGGATGGGGTGGGGGCGGGGAGAAGGGGAGGAGGGGGGCCGGGAGGGAGAAGCAGAGGACCTGCGCTGGTACAGAGGAATCCTTGGTTGGGCGTGAGGGGGAGCGGTCTTGGTGGGTGAGAGGGAGGGAAACAGCTGGGTGGGAGAGGGGAAGGGGAAGGTGAGGAATGGGAATGGCAGTTGGGAGCATGGGAACTGAAAGTTCATGGTGAGGTCAGCAGGGCGAGTGACAGTACCGCGGGGGGTTAACAATTGAGATGCAGAAGCAATAAAACAGTAGCAATGATAAAAGTAGGCGATGGCATCACAGGGTGTAGTTGAGCAATCAATATGCTGTGGCAATAATAGAATTGGCAGACAATGATGCCACAGAGAGCAGATACAAACTATTAAGAGCTGGAGTAGGGTGGGCCAGTTAAGGGGGGTCAGGGAGCAGAGATACCTGAGGAGGGGAGCGAACAGTCAACTAGCATGGGACGGCTGAGGAGGTGTGAATGAGGTTGTCGTTAATGTAACCTGTAACATGGTGCTAACATGGTGCTAACAAGGTGCTAACAAGGGCTTTTTACCTGGGGGCGGGGGGAGAGTCAGTCAGGACCGGACCGGGAAGTGGGGGGGGGGGATGAGGGGCACTTTATGGAAGGCCTCCTAAGTGGGGGGGCGGAAGCAGGGGCGGCGTCCGTGAGGGCGCTGAGATGGCGGGTGGGTGGGCGGCCGGGCCTCTCGGGAACGGAGTCCCGGGCGTCAATGGCGGCGCTCTGAGGAGAGGAGCCTTCCGGGAGCGGCAAGGCCGCGCGGTGTGATGGGGGCGGGCGGGCCTCTCGGGAACGGAGTCCCGGGCGTCTATGGCGGCGCGCTCTGAGGAGAGGAACCTTCCGGGAGCAGCAAGGCCGCGCGGTGTGATGGCGGGCGGGCCTCTCGGGAACGGAGTCCCGGGCGTCTCGCGATGTGATGGCGGGCCTCTCGGGAACGGAGTCCCGGGCGTCTATGGTGGCGCTCAGAGGAGAGGATCCTTCCGGGAGCAGCAAGGCCTCGCGGTGTGATGGCGGGCGGGCCTCTCGGGAACGGAGTCCCGGGCGTCTATGGCGGCGCTCTGAGGAGAGGATCCTTCCGGGAGCAGCAAGGCCTCGCGGTGTGATGGCGGGCGGGCCTCTCGGGAACGGAGTCCCGGGCGTCTCGCGGTGTGATGGCGGGCGGGCGGGCAGGCCTCTCGGGAACGGAGTCCCGGGCGTCTATGGCGGCGCTCTGAGGAGAGGATCCTTCCGGGAGCAGCAAGGCCTCGCGGTGTGATGGCGGGCGGGCCTCTCGGGAACTGAGTCCCGGGCGTCTATGGCGGCACTCATGTGAAGGTGAGACCAACAGGATTTGGGGATGGATTGGATACGTGGGTTGAATGAGAGAGTAGAGTCAAGGATACTGTCAAGGTTACGGGCTTCTGAGATGGAAAGGATGGTTATGCCATTTACAGTGATGGGAAAGTTCGGGGGAGAGGGCAGGGTTTGGGAGGAAAGCTAAGAAGCTGTTTGGGAAAGGTTAAGTTTGAGGTGACAGGAGGACATCCAAGTAGGGATGTCTTGAAGGCAGGAGGATTTCTAAGCCTGGAGAGAGGGAGAGAGATCAGGGGAGGAGATGTAGATTTTGGTATCACCCCCTTAGAGATGGTAGTTGAAATAACAGGAGCGAATGAGTTATCCAAGGGAATGAGTGTAGATGGAGAATAAAAGGAGACTAAGAACTGAACGTTGAGGGCCCCCCACAGTTAAGGGTTGAAAGAGAATGGAGGAGCCCTCGAAAGAGACTTGGAATAAGTGGCCAAAGAGATAAGAAGAGAACCAGGAGAGGACAGAGTCATTGAAGCCAAGGTTGGATAATGTATCCAGGAGAAGGGGGTGGTCCACACTGTCAAAGGCAGCTGAGAAGTAGAGGAGGATTAGGGTGGAGTAGGAGCCCACCCATCCTTGGAAAGAAAGAAATCTTTAGTGACCTTTGAGAGCACAGTTTCAGTGGAGTGAAGGAGATGGAAGCCAGATTGGAGGGGGTCCAGGAGAGAGTTGGATGAGAAGAATTTGAGACAGCAGGTGCAAACGACTCACTCAAGGATTGTGGAGAGGAAAGGGTGGAGGGAGATGGAATGATAATTGGAGAGAGCTGTGGGGTCATGGGAGGTCAAAACACCCAGATGTGAAAATGCAAGATGCTCACCACTAAGCTAATGATGGAGAGGTTTTCAGGCTGAAACACTCATTTCGAACAGAATGACAAGGGAAATACCTTTTCACTGGACAATCCTAGGTCTCTGAAATAATTTCCTTCCACATGGGAACCCACTCTCCTAGTATCCAGAACATGCCTTTCTGAGTTTAGTGATCAACATTGCAGCTCTTCACTGCTGCATCCTGGTTTCAATCCCAACCGAGATTTTCTTTAAATTTATTTTATTTTTTCTCTTTTGGCTACACGATATAGAGAATGAAATTGCAACTCAAGTCAAACTCATCTTACCATCCCGTATATCCGCAGCAATGTCTTTTCTCTTGTAAATGCTCGATTTACCAATTGTGGTTATTCTGCAGATCCAAGATTCGAATGTAAGAGCTCTCAAGGTAAAACTGCTGGTGAAGCAGAGCCCAGACCAGGCTGGTTCCTGTGGGATGGGAGTCACCCCGAGAAGGTAGGTGTGGCTTTTTGTGGGTTTTAGTTAAAGGAAACCCAGGACAATGTCCTATCTGAAGTCGAATATGCTGCTATTGTCCCAGGAGGTTTCTGCTTGGGAAACCCATTCCCCAAGCCTCATGCCTGTCCCAATATGAAGCTGATTCTGAAGGTGGTGGCCACGGGGACCTTCCTAGACAATGCTCCCCTTCTTCCATCCCACTCTTTCTTTCTTCCTCTTTCTTCTTCCCTTGTCTCCTTTTATTCCACCCTCTCCCTCTGCCTTTATCCCTTCCTCTCTATCTCCATCCCTCCCCCGGAACTTCTCTCTATTCCTGCTGCAGGATGTTTGTTCAATCCTTGGAAATTCACCATGATGGAAAAGTGCTCTGCACACAGTAAGTGCTCAATAAATACGATTGAATGAATGAATCAGAATAAATAGAAGTAAAGCTAGATGCACATCATCGTCATCTTTGTACTTCCCAAGCGCTTAGTACAGTGCTCTGCACATAGTAAGCGCTCAATAAATGCGATTGAATGAATGAATGAATCAGAATAAATAGAAGTAAAGCTAGATGCACATCATTGTCATCTTTGTACTTCCCAATCGCTTAGTACAGTGCTCTGTACACAGTAAGCACTCAATAAATACGATTGAATCAATGAATGGAGGCTGGGAGATGTAGACAAGACAAGTGTGCATCAGTGTCTGGGATTTAACCTTTGAAAAACATTTATGAAGAAAGACTGGTCCAATTACCCATACTGGTGAGTATGCCCATCTGTCATACAGAAAATCGGGGTTAGATTCTCAGAGTGGATGGCAGTTTTATAAAAGTATTTTTGTCCTCTACTGCATTCATGGCTGAGGTTCAACAAGTGGGAATTCTAAAGCAGAAACGATAAATTACGTATCTCCAATGAGGCCATTACCAGGGTATTTGTCCAATAAAACCCTACAAAGACAAGAGAAATGATCTCACCGAAAAGATGCAGGGCTGGTAGACTTTCTCCCGGTCAATAATTTTCATCAGTTTCTCACATGAAATTTTAAGATCCTTGAGGGCAGAGAAAGCATGTCTTGGAGCTGTTCAACTTTCCCTGACTTTTAGTAGGCACTCATTGATTCAATTATTGATTAATTGACTGACCAATAAGGAGAGAACAACTTTCATTAAACTATAGTTCTTGCTAATTGATTGGAATTCAGTGGCCCTTATTACACTGTGAACTCTCTGCCAGCAAGGGGAAGAGTGGCCCATGGCCCCACTCTCCTCTTTCTGCAAGAAGGCCTCTGGAGTCACTTTGCTCTGTTGATGGATTCTCTCCATGAAGCTCACGGCTGCTGAAGCGTCTCAATGGCTGAGGCTCCAGCAATGGATCCACACCAAATTGGCAGAGTGAGATGGAAGGGAATTACAGGCTTCATATTGGTTTGTGGTTTGGGAATGGTGGTTTGGTAGTGGGACGTCCCAACCAGAGTCCTTAGGGAGAGGCAGACAGGAGCAGGATGAGGTGGCATTGGCCAATCTCCTATGAGAGTGGCTCACCCTAAAGGAGTGGTCTGGCCCCAGAGGTGGTCAAGCCATTGGCATCCTGCCTTGAGGGTTGCCACTGGGAAAGCATCTGGAGCAGGGAGTTTTAAACCAATCCAGTTCCCAAAATATCAGTTCCCTTTTGTCCTCCACCCTTGCACCCAGCCACTGCCACCCAGCTGGCCGATAACTACTGTGTCAGATCTGAGAATGTTAAAATCTTTATTACTCCTCCAGGAAGCAATCAGACCGTGGGTTCCACTGAGATTCCTGGAGATGACCTACTGGAATCTCCTATAATCTCAATTCCATTTTCCTTTCTGATTTCCTGGAAGTCAGAAAAAACATGTGATGGGAGGGCACAAAGTGGCTGGGCTGACAAATGTCTGTTCTTCTTCCCTGCAGAATTCTCCTGCTGCCAAAGACCATTACTGCCCATGAAGCCTCATCCAGGAGCAACGTCTAGATCAGCCCAAAGGCAAGCTGGGTCTAAATCTTTAGCATTTTATAGCATCATTCTAAATGATTGAAGGCAATGAAGAGGCTGAGCAATCATATAATGAGAATTCCACCCACAGGACAGGACGACAGGCCAATTGCCCAGGACTGGAGACCCCTCAGAGGTCAGATAGACTGGAGGAAAGGTTTGGATGTGAATCTCAAATTGTCCTCGGAGGGGGAGAGATGTCACTGTGAATAGTAGATGATACCATTTGGATTCTTTCAATTGGGAATTGAGAGATGGTGTTGATATTGATTGGATCTGGGACCCAGCAGAGAATAATTGAAAATAGTTGCCCAACCACCTCTGTATCAAACATAAACTCCTTACCATAGGCTTAAAAAACTCAATCACCTTAGACCCTGCTACCTTACCTCCGTGATTTCCTTCTACAACCCAGCCTGCACACTCTTCCTCTAATGCCAACTCACTCACTGTATCTCAGTCTCATCTGTCTTGCTTATGCCCTCTCCTGCATCTGACGTGGAATACCCTCCCTCTTTACATTCGACAGACTTCCTTTCTTCTCATCCTCAAAGGCTTATTAAAAGCACATATACTTCAAGAGGCCTTTCCTAAGCCCTTACTTCCTCTTCTTCCACTCCCTCCTGTGTCAACTTAGGACTTGAGTTTTCACCCTTAATTCACACCTCCCTCAGCCCCACAGCACTTATGTACATAGTCAAAATGCATTTATTTATAATGATGCCTGTATCCCTCTCTAGACTGTAAGATCACTGTGGGCAGGAAGTGTGTTTACCAAGTCTATTTTATTGTACTCTCCCAGGTACTTGGTACAGTGCTCACCAATCAATCAGCCATATTTATTAAGTGCTTACTGGGTGCAGAGCACTGTACTAAGCACTTGGGAGAATATAATGTTACAATATAATAGACACATTCCCTGCTCACTCACAGGGAATTAAATACGATTGACTAATTACTAGACCTGTAATATATGATATTAGGCATTTGCTGTGTTTGCTATTCTGTGTGGCTCAGTGGAAAGAACCCAGGCTTGGGAGTCAGAGGATGTGGGTTCTATTCCTGCTTCTGCCACTTGTCTGCTGTGTGAACTTGGCCAAGCCACTTAATTTATCTGTGCCCCAGTTACCTCATCTGTAAAATGGGGATTAAGACTGAACCTCATGTGGGACTATCTGATTACCTTGTATCTACACCAGCACTTAGAACAGTGTTTGGCACGTAGTAAGTGCTTAACAAATACCCTTAATATTATTATTATCATCATTTGTTTTGTAATTCTTAGAGCATCATCAGTCATCAGCAAACTCATTTGCAACTTCCCGGGCAGAGTTTGGTGATGAGGAGGGCAGGGGAAGTATTGATGGAGAACTATGAGAGTATAAACATTATATAATTCAGATAGGTAGATAGATAGATGGATAGACACGTGTTTCCCTTGGAGATAGTGTTTTGTAGATATCTATAAATACCCAACAGGTTTGAACTCTTTTGTTTTGTCTTCAGTTTGTCCTTAGTTTGAAACTTTCCATGACTTAGGCTCTAAGTAAGGCAAATTGGGAAAAGCAGTTCTTTCTGTGTTGCAGACTCCGTGTCCAGCCTCTGGCTGAGCAGAGCAAAGGTGCTCTACCACCTCCGGGCCTCCAAAAACCAGTTTTATTCATTCATTCAATCGTATTTATTGAATGTTTATTGTGTGCAAAGCACTGTACTAAGGACGTGAGAAGTACAAGTCGGCAACATATGGAGACGGCCCCTACCCAACAACGGGCTCACGGTCTAGTGTCACTGACTCCTAAACTGATACAAATTCCTCTGTCTCCATGAGCCTGAAATCTGCCACGGAATTTGTAAAGTGAGGTGTTCAGGAAGCAGCATGATTAATAGAAAACAAATGTGATTTACAGTCAGGATATCAGGGTCCAAGTCCTGGTTCTGACACATGCCTACTGGTGTTGAGCAACTCACACAGTATCTGTTTCCTCTTCTGTTCTCCCTCCCTTTGGAACTGTGAGCAGCATATAAGACAGAGACTCTCTAATCATGTATTATTGATTCTATTTATGCTATTTGTTAAGGACTTACTATGTGTCAAGCACTATTCTAAGTGATGGGGTAGATACAAGCTAATCAGGTCAGACACAGCCCCTGTACCACATGGGGCTCACAGTCTAAGTAAGAAGGAGAACAGGCTTTGAATCTCTCTACAGTTGAAGGAAACAGAGACACATAGAAGTGACTTGCCCAAGGTCACACAGCAGGCAACTGACAGAGCTGGAATTCCAACCTGCATCATTTGACTCCTAGGCCTGAACACTTTCCACTAGGTAACCTCTCTTCCTTCCTACTGAAAAGGTTAAAAATAACTGCAACGATAAAGTCATTAGTGAAATTAATGCGGGTGATGCTCAACCCCACCCATCAACAACTGTCTGGCTTGAAGCCCCCACCTCTTTCATCCCATCTATCTGACAAGACCGGGGTGCTAGGCCTGGAAACCTCAAAATGGCAGATTTCTGAACTGTCCCTCCCAATCTGCTTCCTCTCTAAGGCCCCTCCCTGTTTAACCCCCACCACTCTCACAATGAAGTATTGGCCTTGTATTTGTTGGAAAGACAACTCTCTTGGCAAAGTAGTTACATCTGAAGGATGACGTCAGCTTCTATTAAGAGATTCTAGTTCTTATCCAATAGAAATATCTGCAAAAGCTTTGTTCACTGGGCCTAGATGGAATCAATTCTTTCATTTAATCTTATTTACTGAATGCTTACTGTGTGCAGAGCACTGTACTTGGAAAGTACAATTCAGCAACAGAGGCAATCCCTGCCCGACAACAGTCTCACATTCTAGAAGGGGGGACTCATACAACAAAACAAAACAAAACAAGTAGACAGGCATCAAGAACATCAGTATAAATAAATAAGATTATAGATATATTCACATCGTTAATAAAATAAATAGAATAATAAACATGTACATGTATACCTCTGGGGAATTGAGGGACAGGGAGGGTGGTAAAGCAGAGTGAGGGAGTCGGGGCGATGGGGAGGGGAGGAGGAGCAGATGAAAAGGGGGGCTCAGTCTGGGAAGGCCTCCTGGAGGAGGTGAGCTTTCAATAAGGAATCCATTCTCTGAAGCAGAGGACTTTTCCTTGGTTCTCCTGACAGGAATCCCAGGTAGAGTCAGTTAGAAATCTCATTCCTTCTCAGGCACATACGGGTCTCTTTTTATGTTTCATTACAACTGGCCTCAGCTAATAATGCTTGTTTCATTTCCTTCAGCTGCTGATGGCACAAACACATCTCCAGAAGAAATTTTCCCAAAAAGATAGTTGGCTGTTGGGAGGTATTTCTTATCCAAGAAATCAACTTGACACTGAGTACTGTTGCCTGAGAGGGAATGGGAACTGATAATGGTATCTAACCATAGGATTTATTAATCATCATCGCTATCATCATCATCATCATCAATCATCAATGATATTTATTGAGTCCTTATTGTATACTTGGGAGAGTACCAAACAACAGTGTTGGTAGATATTTTCCCTGACTACAACAAGTTTACAATCCAGAGGGGGAGATTGACATTAATATAAATGAATAATTTATGATATATATTGAAAATGAAGTTCTGTACTTTACTATGTACTCAAAATATCTAATTCAACTTTATTTATTACAGAAAAGTTTACATTGCTATTCAAAAAGGTAAGCTACTTATGATGATAATGATGTTCATTTTGGTATTTGTTAAGCGCTTACTATGTGTTAAGCTCTGGAGTAGACACAAGGTAATAAGGTTGGGCCCAATCCCTGTCCTACATGGGGCTCACAGTCATAATCCCCATTTTACAGATGAGGGAACTGAGGCATAGAGAAGTGAAGTGACTTGCCCAAAGTAACACAGCAGACAAGTAGCACAGCCGGGATTAGAGCCCTTGTATATTTTTCATCACTGGTTTTAAATATGTCTATATTACATTATTCAAGACTTTGTATCTCCAAAACTCATCGAAGAGGTTTATATGGGAAATTAATAATCGTTTCTCATTCTTTCAGTTCAAATTCTACATTCATGAAATCAACTAAGAGCACTCCATTAATCAATTAATCAGTCCAATTTATTGAGGACTTACTATGTGCTGAGCATTCATCCATTCATGCAATCATATTTATTGAGCACTTACTGTGTGCAGAGCACACAGAGAGACGATCCTTGCCAACAATGAGCTCACAGTCTAGGGGGTGGGGAAAACAGACATCGTTACATGTAAACAGACATCCGTAGGGAGCGGGGGAAGGCGCTGAGCAAGGAACAAACAGGGAACAGGCAGTATGTGCACACAAATCGCACCCAACGTCTCAAGGCCAAACAAACTCAACAACAGGAGATAAAGAGACCAGGGCAAGTACAACAAGCTTGCACCTGCAAGGCTCGGAGGCAACCTCAAGGCCATATCCGCAGCCAGCGATGGTTGGCAACGGGTGGCTGGGGCGAGCTAGAGCAAACACTTCGTGACTGGACAGAGCTGTTGTTAGGCTAGTGGCTGGAGGGCGGTGTGTGCTACATGGCAAAGCCTCGATACGCCATCCCCCGAGAAAACCCTGCCCCCGGGCAACGGAGGGTATAAGAGACGAACAAGACAAGGGGGGGGGGGCGTGCCTCTCTCCCTCTCTCTCTCTCGCTCTCTCTCTCTTTCAACCATGTAACCGCTGATAGCAAATAAACGGCAACCAAGCTTTGAACCTCTGGCTGACTCTTCCTGGTGTGAACGCGCGGGTCGCATCCGGAGATGTCCGAAGACCCGGAGAGGGTAAGAACCCGAGAGATGCCCCCGAAACCCCGGGGAGCAACGAGTGGCGCCCAACGTGGACTCGGATACCCCTGTTCAGGAAGACCAGGGAGAGTGCCCCGTAGGCCAGGTAGCTAAAGGTCAGGCGGGAAGATGGGTACGGCACGATCGTTGCCCATATATAAGCCAGAAGATAAGGAATTGTACACCCGGCACTGTTACAAGATATTGAGAAGTAAAGGGGTAAAGATTGAGCTGAAAACAATAAGGGAATTTATAGGGAAGATAACTATGACCTCCCCGTGGATATTTGGTTCCGGGATCACGGAGGAGCGGTGGGACGTTATTGGGGAACAGATGACGGCCTTTGAAGACTCCCACCCGGGGGAGCTAAAGGACCTGGACTTCCTTATACACGGTATCCTCCGTGTAGCCTTTCAAGGGCCAGAGAGACTCTCCTGGCAGCCATCCAAGAATTGGGCCGTAAACCCCCTAATTGGGACTCCTTTCATGGGATGGCCCAGAATGAAGGGGAAACCTCTGATGACTTTTTCACTCGTCTTAGTGAGAGAGAAGAGACGATGGTTAAAAGAATTGTATGTGTATAAAGGAAGGAGGGAAAAGGAGAAAGGAAAGAGAAGGTGAAGCAATTGCAGTTGAAGGAAATTGTCTGCTCAGGCATCTACACCCTGATGGGTGGAGAGATTGCCTCTGAAGGAAATTGTATGTGTATGAAGGTTAGAGTAAGTGTGTATGAAGGAGAAAGAGAAGAGGCACGAGGGAATTTTAGTCGAATGTCAGTCTTCCTGTAATACTCCTGTGTTGCCTGTGCGAAAACTGGGCTCCCCTCTGTCTTATCGGTTAGTCCAGGACTTGCGTGCAATTAACTCTTACGTTTTGCCTATGCATGCTGTGGTTCCTAGTCCTACGGCAGTTGTTAGCTCCGTGAGCCCCGAAGCAACCTGTTTTACTTGTATTGATCTAACTGGTGCTTTCTTTACTATCCCGGTGTCCTGTGAGAGCCAGTACCTTTTCGCCTTTACCTGGGAAGGTCGTCAACTAACCTGGACGAGACTTCCCCAGGGTTTTGTTCACTCCCCAACTATCTTTTCCAGAGAATTGTGCAGAGCCTATCTCCCCTCATATTACCCGAAGGGATCAGTATGTTCCAGGACTTGCATGCAATTAACTTTTACGTTTTGCCCATGCATGCTGTGGTTCCTAGTCCTACGGCAGTAGTTAGCTCCGTGAGCCCCGAAGCAACCTGTTTTACTTGTATTGATCTAACTGGTGCTTTCTTTACTATCCCGGTGTCCTGTGAGAGCCAATACCTTTTTGCCTTTACCTGGGAAGGTCGTCAACTAACATGGACGAGACTTCCCCAGGGTTTTGTTCACTCCCCAACTATCTTTTCGAGAGAATTGTGCAGAGCCTATCTCCCCTCATATTACCCGAAGGGATCAGTATGTTCCAGTATATGGATGATATCCTTATTGCTGGGGACACGAAGGATCTGTGTCGGTCAGGTTCCCTCCAGGTCCTAGCATGTTTGCATCAGCTTGGTCTTAAAGTTAGTCGTGAGAAACTGCAGTGGTGTCAGCACCAGGTAAAATATCTTGGGTTCATGTTGCGGGCGGGAGAAAGAGCAATCGCCCCCAAGCGAGCAAGCCTTATTCAATGCATGCCTCGCCCCACTACTAAGCGGGCCCTGAGAGGTTTTCTAGGTGTGGCTGGGTTTTGTCGAGCTTGGATTCCAGAATTTGGGTTGTTAACCGGACCCCTTTTTGAGCTCCTAAAAATGACTTTCCCAGAGCCCCTGGACTGGACTCCCGAGGCTGTAGAAGCCTTTCAGACACTAAAATCATGCCTGAGTTCAGCCCCTGCCCTGGGACTCCCTGACTACAGTAAGCCGTTCTATTTGTACATTAATGAATGCCGCGGAGTGGCCTCAGGTGTTTTGTGCCAAACTCTCGGTCCTCACTATCGACCAGTAGCCTATTATTCAGGTGTCCTTGATCCTGTCATTCTAGGTCAGATACCCTGTATCCGCTGTATAGCTGCGGTGGTAATGCTGCTTGAAAAGTCTCAGGATATCCTCTTGGGACATCCCGTTGTTGTTCGGACTCCGCATGAAGTTGTGCGCCTCCTTCGTGGAGCAGCCACCCAAGCCTTATCTGTGGCACGCCTGACTAAATATGAAGTTGCTTTATTGGAAAATCCGCAGGTACTTGTGGAGCGCTGTGGCTCCTTGAATCCAGCTACCCTGCTTGAGTCCTCTCCTATGACTGACCAAATCCACGATTGTGACGAAGTAGTTCGGGAAACTGTTGCTCCGCGATCTGACCTTCGCGATGAGCCTTTGTCCTCTTCTGATCTAACTTTATTTACAGACGGATCCTCCTTTATGGACCAAGGGGTGCGCCTCACCGGCGCTGCTGTTATTACCCTAACCTCTGTGCTGTGGACCGGCTCACTCCCAGCTTCTTGCAGTGCGCAGGCAGCTGAGCTTGAAGCCCTTACACAGGCATTATTACTCGGTAAAGGGAAGCGTGTGACCATCTATACAGACTCTAAGTATGCCTTTGGGGTCTGTCATGCTACAGGTGCCCTGTGGCAAAGTCGTGGGTTCCTCACTTCAGCGGGTCGTCAGGTTGCTAATGGGGATCGTATAGAACGCCTATTACAGGCCCTCTTGCTCCCAGCCCAGGTGGCTGTCATGCATGTGCATGCCCACACCCGAGGAAGTGATTCCCCGAGTTTGAGCAATTGCCGAGCCGACAAGGCCTCTCGTTAGGCAGCTCGGCATGCCCCCCTTGTATGTGTAGCTCCTGTTATGACCCTGGCCCCCACGTCTATGCCTGGCACTCTGTTGCCCTCCCTGATTACTGATAAGGAAAGAGCTGAGTGGCCTCGGCAATATGAGGCACTGGAACGGGACGGACTCTTTTGGGTCCCTGATGGACTCCCTATTTTGCCTGCTGCTGCACTGCGACCAGTTTGTCTGGGTCTTCACCAGGAGACTCACTTTGGTGCAGATGCCTTGGCAGCCACAGTTCTTTGAGTTTGGTTTGTCCCAGGTATCCATCCTGTTGCCAAACGTGTCACAGCCAGTTGTGTTACTTGCCAGAGCTTCAATGCTCACCTTGGTTATCGGGTTCCCTTGGGGGGGACGCCCTTGGGTCTATTCCCCTTTTGAGGGATTGCAGATTGATTTTGTGACACTTCCGAGGGCTGGTCGTTTCCGATATTTACTAGTCATTGTTGATCTCCCGACTAGGTGGATGGAGGCTTTCCCTTCCTCCCGAGCAACTGTTCTTACGGTGGTGAAATGTCTCTAGCGGGAAGTCATTCCCAGGTTTGGGCCACCTGCTGTTATTGATTCTGATCAAGGATCACATTTTACTGAGTCTGTTCTATCTGAAATTTATCGACCTGTCTCTATATGTTGCCAACTTGGACTTCCCAAGCGTTTAGTACAGTGCTCTGCACACAGTAAGCGCTCAATAAATACGATTGAATGAATAAATGAATGAATCGACCACTTGGAATTGAATGTTCTTTACGTGCACCATACCAGGGCGATGATGCCCTGCGAGCCTACGTTTTGTCTCTCCAGGGAATTCTAGCTGAGCTACAGGCTGCTGGAATCCTCCATCAGCGCACCCCTCTCACCAATCATCTGCATCCGTTCATCGCTGGAGATTGGGTTTGGGTTAAGCGCATGGTTGGCAACGGTTCACTTAAGTCATCCTGGGAGGGGCCCTACCAGGTTCTCTTGTCTTCCTTTTCTGTAGTTCGTGTTGCCGAGCGCCCCTCATGGATCCATCCATCACTCCCAGGTGAAGCCAGCTGTTTTTGATGCTTCGCCTCCTGATTGTACTCCCCCAACGGTTTCTGCTGACTCTCAAGATTCCGACCCACCCACTGTCCCAGCTTTACGGCTGCGTCGAACTTCTACCGGATGGGCCTCGGTCCTGTGAGATTTTGTCTGGTTGCTTATTTGTGTATCTTGCCGCTGGTTTGGTTTTTTTGCTGTGCTGTGTTTTTCAGGTCCTGAAGGCCTGCCTCTGATGTGCTTCATCTACCCTGATGCTTCTACAAACCCCGACCACACCTCTGTCCAAAGCTGAAGTCACAGACATGCAGCGCCGTCTGGACTCTGTGTTTCGCTGAGGAGGGGGATTGTTATGTGTGCTCAGTTGTGCCTGGATTGTTGTGTGTGCTCAGTTGTGCTTGAATTTTTCTGTTGGATTTTTCTATCTTTTCTTTTTGCCTGGATGTTTTTGTCTTTTCCTTGTCCTTTACTTTAGGCGCCGGCTTTGCGGAAGGCCTTTGTTATCCCGAGGAGGGTCGTATGTGATCCTCCCGGTGGCCATGGGCCTCGGAAGGATCAAAGTGGGGTTTTGCTTTTGCTCATGTGCTTCCCGTGCCTCCTTCGTCTCTTTTGCTCCATTGTTGCCCGGGTGGTCCGCGAGATTAAGGTTGAGATGCTCCCATTGTGCGGCCGCCCTTAGCGGTCCCCGCCATAATGAGAGGGGGACACGTAGGGAGCGGGGGAAGGCGCTGAGCAAGGAACAAACAGGGAACAGGCAGTATGTGCACACAAATCGCACCCAACGTCTCAAGGCCAAACAAACTCAACAACAGGAGATAAAGAGACCAGGGCAAGTACAACAAGCTTGCACCTGCAAGGCTCGGAGGCAACCTCAAGGCCATATCCGCAGCCAGCGATGGTTGGCAACAGGTGGCTGGGGCGAGCCAGAGCAAACGCTTCGTGACTGGACAGAGCTGTTGTTAGGCTAGTGGCTGGAGGGCGGTGTGTGCTACATGGCAAAGCCTCGATACGCCATCCCCCGAGAAAACCCTGCCCCCGGGCAACGGAAGGTATAAGAGACGAACAAGACAAGGGGGGGGGGGGCGCCTCTCTCCCTCTCTCTCTCTCGCTCTCTCTCTCTTTCAACCATGTAACCGCTGATAGCAAATAAACGGCAACCAAGCTTTGAACCTCTGGCTGACTCTTCCTGGTGTGAATGCGTGGGCCGCGTCCGGAGATGTCTGAAGACCCGGAGAGGGTAAGAACCCGAGAGTTGCCCCCGAAACCCCGGGGAGCAACGGACATCAATATAAGGAAATGAAATTATAGATATATGCAGGACTTCTGTGGGCAGGGAGAGGGTAGCAGAGCAAAGGGAGTAAGTCTGGGTGATTCAGGAGGGAGCAGGAGAAGAGGGAAACTGGAGCTTATTCTGGGAAGCCCTCTTGGAGGAGATTTTCTTCAATAAAGCTTTAAAGGCAGGGAAAATAATTGTTTGGCGGGTTTGAAGAGGGAGGGCATTTTAAGCCAGAGTTAGGATATGAGCCAGAGTTAGGTGGCAAGACAGACAAGATTGAGGCCCAGTGAGAAGGTTAGCACCAGCGGAGCAAAGTGTGCGGGCCGGGCTGTAGAAGGAGAGAAGGGAGGTGAGGTAGGAGGTGGCAAGGTGATGGAGAGTTCTAAAGTCAGTGGTGAGGAGTTTTTGTTTGCTACGGAGGTGGAAGGCAACCACTGGAGATTTCGGGGGAGGGGGTGACATGCCCTGAAAGTTTCTGTAGAAAGATAATCTGGGCAGTGGAGTGAAGTATGGACTCAGGTAGAAAGAGATAGGAGGTTGGGAGGTCAGAATGGAGGCTGATGTAGTAATGTAGTCAGGATAGGATGATTGATTATAGTAACATGAAGGTATCTTGGATGGAGAGGAAAGTGGAGATTTTAGCAATGTTGCAAAGGAGAGATCGACAGGATTTTGTGACGGCTTGGATATGTGGGTTGAATGGGAGAGCAGAGTCAAAGATGACTCGAAGGTTGCAGACTTGTGAAATGGGAACTATGGTGGTGCCATCTACAGTGATGGGAAAGTTTGGGAGAGGACAGGGTTTGGGAGGGAAGCTAAGAAGATCTGATTTGGACATGGTAAGTTCGAGGTGACAGGAGGAGGACATCCAAGTAGAGTTGTCCTGAAGGCTGGAGGAGATATGAGCCTGGAGAGAGTGACAGAGATCAGGGGATTAGATGTGGATTTGGGTATCGTCTGCATAGAGATGGTAGTTGAAACTCTGGGAGTGAATGAGTTCTCATTCATTCATTCATTCATTCATTCAATTGTATTTATTGAGTGCTTTCTGTGTGCAGAGCACTGTACTAAGCGCTTGGGAAGTACAAGCTGGCAGCATATAGAGACGGTCCCTACCCAACAGCGGACTCACGGTCCAGAAGGGGGAGACAGACAACAAAACAAAACATATTAACAAAATAAAATGAATAGAATAAATACGTACAAATAAAATAAATAGAGTAATAAATATGTAAAAACATATATACATATATACAGGTGCTGTGGGGAGAGGAAGGAGGTAAGGCGGGGGAGATGGGGGGGGAGGAGGGGAAGGGGGAGAGGGAGTTTTCCAAGGGAGTGACTGCATATGGAGAATAGAAGGGGCCTGATAACCGAACCTTAACGGATCCCCATACTCAGGGGATGGGAGGGAGAGGAGGAAGCCATGAAGGAAACTGAGACTGAATGGCCAGAGAGATAAGAGGAGAACTGTACAAAGAGCACTATTTTAAGTGCTTGGGAGAGTACAGTGTAACAGAGTAAACACAGACGTTTCCTGCCCACAGTGAACTTACAGTGTAGAAAGGGAAACAGATATTAATATGATATATAATTTAAGGGCATGTAAATAAGTGCTGTGGAGTTGAGGGTTGGGTGAATATCAAATTCCCACAGGACACAGATCCAGACATGCAGATGATGCTGAATGGAGAGCGAGCTGGGGAAAAGAGAGCTTAGGGAAGGCCTCCCCAGGGAACAGCAGCACTGACCTTTTGTCAGTCCAAGCACAGAACGAATGAGCTGCGTAGGACAGTGAGAGTTATAATTATTATCCATTAGTAGCGTTGAGATTGACCACTAACGGGGGCAAAGTATAGGAAATGCAGTACTAGTATTGCTGTAGTACGAAGCATTATTACTATTTCATTACTACTATTGGTAGGTCTACAAAACTATTGCTACTATTCTGTGTAGTTTTGAGCATTCCAGGAGAGAGCCTGAGCACGAGGCACAATCCAGTAGGAACAAGTGAGGAAAGGTCACAGAATTGGAAAAAAAGAAATGTGAGATTCCTTCTGATTGGCTATAGTCTTCCAAACTGATTGACGAATTTGCTTGAAATAAAGGTGGTTAGGAAGACCAATATGAGATTGATGCACTCTACCACATTGTGTGCAGTTCAGGAGTGATGCTTACTGCAGTAATAGCTTTGATCCCTAAAGGGATTGTCTATGTGTTTAAGCTTGACCCTTGGTATCCCAATCTTGGTAAAGCCTTTGCTTAAGGAGAACAACACTTCCCCCAGTTATTACCCACCTGGCTGATCTATCTATTTCAGAAGTCTCCCAATAATCCACTGTGATTTTCATTTTTTGGATACTGAGATTCACTTGGTATTGATTTCATTTTATTTTGTCCTCTCCTGCCTTCTTTATGTTTCCTTTCAGTTCCCCTCACAGCAACTGCTTCTTTAACCTACTGTTGCCCAGTTTCTTCACTTCACTACTTCATAAAAACTGTTGCTTTGATTGTTCACACTACAGGGAATGAGTTCAAGTCTAAGGTTTTCTCAACCTAGTAACCCCCCAAAAAATCACAAATTTCTACTTCTAGACTTTTAGGAAGTTAAGAATGAATACGAGGCCTGCGGATGGGTATGAATAAGGTCAAAAGTGCTAAAGTTGGCTGATAGATTTGTTTGGTGAAGATGGTGGGAAATTAATTCGGGAAGGCTTGTCAGAGGCAGCGGGATTTTATGAGAGCTTTGAATGTGGGCAGAGCTAGGGTCTATTGGACCCCAATCACCTCTACTTAGTCCCTCCCCCTTCTGGCCCCCTCTTCAACTCTCCAATCCTTCCCAGCAATATCTCCAGAGGAGAGCTTCTGCCTCCTCTCAAATGTCATCCCCACTTCAACATTGTTGAGGCAGTGTGGCTCAATGGATAGATCACAGACCCATAAGTCAGAAGGACCTAGGTTTTAATAACAATTCAACCGCTTGTCTGCGGTGTGACTTTGGGCAAGCCACTTCACTTCTCTGTGCCTCAGTTACTTCATCTGCAAAATGGGGATTAAGACTCTGATCCCCACATGGGACAACCTGGTCACCTTGTATCCCCCCCAGGGCTAAGAACAGTGCTTCACACATAGTAAGCACTTAACAAATGCCATTATTATTATTATGATTATTATCCCCTCCACATGAGCATCAGACCCCATTCCTTTGTACCTCATAAAAACTCTTGCCCTCTCCCTTCTTCCCTCCCTAACAGCCACTTCACTGTGCACTATCCAATGGCTTCTTTCCCACTGTTTTCCAACATGCCCATGTCTCCCCTAACCTAAAAAAACCCTCTCTTGATTCCATGGCCCCCTCCAGTTGTAGCCCCATCTCCCTCTTATTAGTTCTTACCAACATCCTTGATCGAATTGTCTACACCCACTGTCTCAAAATCTCCTCTTCTAATTCGCTTCTTGACCACCTCCAATCTGGCTTCTGTCCCCTTCACGCCACAGAAACCATCCTCTCAAAGATCACAAATGATCTTCATCTTGTCAAATCCAACGGCCTCTACTCTATCCTAATCCCCCTTGCCCTCTCAGCGGCGTTCAACACTGTTGACCACTCTCTTCTTCTGGAAACGTTATCGAACCTTGGCTTCACTTACTCTGTCTCGTCCCGGTTCTCCTAGTATTTCTCTGGCAGTTCATTTTTAGTCTCCTTCACATGCTTCTCCTGGGGGTTCCTCAAGGTTCAGTTCTGGGTCCCCTTCTATTCATCATCTACATCCACTCCCTTGGAGAACTCATTCACTCTCATGGCCTCAACTACTACCTCTATATAGACCCACATCTACATCTCCAGCCCTGATCTCTCTCTGTCTCTCCAGTCTCGCATCTCCTCCTGCCTTCAGGACATCTCCACTTGGATGTCCACCCATTGTGTCAAATGAAACATGTCTAAAGCAGAACTCTTTATCTTTCCACCTAAACCCTTTCCTCCCCATAATATTCCCAACACTGTAGATGACACCATCATCCTTTATTCATTCATTCATTCATTCATTCATTCATTAAATCAATCATATTTATTGAGCACTTACTGTGTGCAGAGCACTCTACTAAGCACTTGGAAAGTACAATTCAGCAGTAAAGGGAGACAATCCCTGCCCAGGTTAGTCTTACAGTCTATTATGGGAGACAAACATCAAAAAAATTAAACAGGCATCAAAATAAATAAATGGAATTATAGATAAATACACATCCAAAGAAGTAAGCATGCAACAAGTTTAAATAAATAGAACTATAGATATATACATTTATATATAAATGCTGTGGGGCAGGGAGGGGAACAAGAGCAAAGAGAGTGAGTTGAGGGAATGCAGAAGGGAGGAGGAGCTGAGGAAAAAGGGGGCTTAGTTTGGGAAGGCCTCTTGCAGGAGGTGAACCTTCAGTAGCACTTTCAAGGGGGGAAGAGTTATTGTTTGGCAGACTTGAGGAGAGAGGTGTTCCAGGCCAGAGGTACGATGTGTGCCAGAGGTGGACGGTGGGACAGGTAAGAACAAGGCACATTGAAATGGTTAGCACCAGAGGAGTAGAGTGTGTGCGCTGGATGAGAGAGAGGGGAGGGGAGGTAAGAAGGGTTAAAGGGATGGAGAGTTTTGAAGCCAACAGTGAGGAGTTTTCATTTCATAAGGAGGTTGATAGGCAACGACTGGGGATTTTTGAGGAGGGGGGTGACATGCCCAGAACGTTTCTGTAGAAAGATTATCTGGCTAGCATAGTGAAGTATGGACTGAAGTGGGAAGAGGCAGGAGTTTGGGAAGTCAGAAAGGAGGCTGATGCAGTTATCCAGGCAGGACGGGATTTGTGATTGTACTAAAGTCGTAGCAGCTTAGATGGAGAGAAAGGGCAGATCTTGGCGATGTTGTGAAGGTGAGACTGGACGGATTTGGTGATGGATTGGATATGTGGGGTGAATGAGACAGCGGAGTCAAGGATGACACCAAGGTTACTGGCCTGTGAGATGGGAAGGATTTCTGAAGTTATCCTTGACTCTTGTCTCTCATTCAACCCACATATTCAATCCATCACTAAATCCTGTCGGCTCTACTTTCACAGCCTAACTAAAACCCTCTATTTCCTCTCCATCTACACACACACAAAAAAAAACCAGATATGCAATCATTTATCCTATTCAACCTGGATTACTGTATCAGCCTTCTTGCTGACCTCCCAGACTCCTCATTCTCCCCACTCCAGTAAATACTTCACTTCGCTGCCTGGATCATTTTTTTACAAAGATGTTCAGGTTATGTCACCTTGCTCCTCAAAAATCGCTAGTGGTTGCCCATCCACCTCTGCATCATACAAAACCTCCTCACCATTGACTTTACAGCACTCCAACACCTTGCTCCCTCCTACCTCACTCCCCTACTTTTCTCCTACAACCCAGTCTGCACACTTCTCTACTGTTAGCCTTTTCACTGTGCCTCGATCTCTCTTATCTCACCACCAACCCCTAGCCAATATCCTGCTTCTAGCCTGGAATGCACTCTCTCCTCAAATCTGACAGACAACTGTTCTCCCCTTCTTCCAAGTCTTACTGAAGGCACATCTCCTCCAGACTGAGCCCCACTTTCCTCTACTCCCACTCCCTTCTCTATCACCTAGGTTTGCTCCCTTTGCTCTTCCCCTTTCCAGCCCCACAGCACTTATGAACAAATCTGTAATTCATTTATTTGTATTTTATATTTCTGCCCCCTTTACCCTGTAAGCTCATTGTGGGCAGGGAATGTGTCTGTTTATTGTTATATTGTATTCCCCCAAGCACCTAGTACAGTAGTCTGCACACAGTAAGCGCTCAATAAATTCAAATGAATGAATGAATGATTTGGTGAGGTAGCGAGGGAGTTCAAGTTAGGGGAAGAGGGAGAGTGATTATACCTAGGTGGAGGGGTAGAGAGTAAGATACAGCTAGAGGGTTATCTGGAGAGTAATGAAATGAGAAAGCTGGAAAATAGTGAGTGAAGATAATAAGTAGGTAAAGTGGGGAGAATTGGTGGAGAGTCCTGAAGATGCTTGTGAGGTGGTTTCTTTTGCTTCAGAGAAACAAAAGAAGTCAGTGTAGGGCCATAAGGAGAGGAGAATTATGGGTTGGGAGACACCTTAGGAAGACGAAAGTCACAAAAAGCTGTTGTTTGGAGATTTCAAAATGGGAAACTGAAAGCAAGGAAGGCATAGGAAACATTTTCAGGGCAAGATAAAACAAAACTTCAGACAATGCTGCAACCCAAATGAAAACTGAGAGTCATTTTCTAAGGATAGATCAGAATGGCACACTGCCATCAAGAAGGGAATGATTCTGAGCAAGAGCTTCCTTTGAAGAAAGAGACAAAGAGGTGAATAAAATAATTGCACATTGCTAATGTGCAATGTGGCCGGGACCTTCTGTTCCCTCCCTCTCCCTCCAGGCTTGTATCTCCTCCTGCCTTCTGGACATCTACATCTGGATGTCTGCCCACCACTTAATACTCAACATGTCCAAGACTGAGCTCTTGATTTCCCCCACTCCCCTGAAATCCTGTCCTCTCCCTGACTTTCCCATCACTGTGGACAGTACAACCATCCTTTCCATCTCACAGTCCCTCAACATTGGTGTCTCTCTCTCATTAACCCCATACATTCAGTCTGTCACCAAAACCTGCCAGTCTCACCTTCACAACATTGCCAAGATCCTCCCTTTCCTCTGCATCTAAACTTCTACATTGTTGGTACAATCTCTCATCCTATCTCAACTGGATTACTGCATCAGCCTCCTTTCTGGTCTCCCATCCTCCTGTCTCTCCTCACTTCAGTCTATAATATACTCTGCTGCCCGGATTATCTTTCTACATAAACGCTCTGGGCATCTCACTTCCCTCCTCAAAAATCTCCATTGGTTTCCTATCAACTTTCACATGAAGTAAAAACTTCTGACTATTGACTTCAAAATTCTCCATCACCTTGCCCCCTCCTACCTCACCTTACTTTTCTCCTTCTACAGCCCGCTACTCTGCCTCCCACCTCCTCACTGTGCCTTATTCTTTCCTGACCCACCGTCGACCCCTGGCCACGTGCTTCTGCTGGCCTGGAATGCCTCACATCCACCAAAATAGCTCTCCTCCCCTCTTCCAAGCCCGAATGAGAGCTCACCTCCTCCAGGAGAGTTTCCTAAACTGAGCTCCCTCTTTTTCTCTGCTCCTCCTCCCCTCCCCATCGCCCCTACTCCCTCCCTACTCCCCCACTCCCCCTTCCCCTCTCCTATCCCTTTTCCCTCCCCATAGATCTTGTGTATATTTGTATGAATTTATTACACTATTAATTTTATTAATTATGTGTACATATCCATAATTAATTATGTGTATATATCCATAATTCTAGTTATCCATTTTGATGCTATTGATGCCAGTCTACTTGTTTTGTTTTGTTGTCTGCCTTCCCCATTTCGACTGTGAGCCCGTTGTTGAGTAGGGATAGTCTCCATTTGTTGCCGAATTGTACTTTCCAAGTGCTTAGTACAGTGTTCTGCACACAGTAAGTGCTCGATAAATACGATTGAATGAATGAATGAGTGGGACTGTGGAACCCTCATTGACCTTTTTTTGCCATTGTTGGACTTAACCCTCAGGGGGATCTTCTTCAAATATGAAGGAATGTACATATAGTAAGCACTATGTTGTATTGTACTCTTCCAAGCACAATGTGCAGTGCTCTGCACATAGTAAACACACAATAACTGAGTATATATGTATAATATATATATGTATTTATAATATATATAGCTCAATCGATCATATCTCTATATATGACTACATATAGACACATCTTTATCTAACTAGCTATCTATACCTATATAGTATTTGTACAGCACTTATTACATGCAGAGAACTGTACTAAGCACCTGGGAGAGTTGAGTAATTAACTTGTACCTACCCTAGTGTTAAAGGACAATGTTGGACACATAGTAAGTGCTTAACAAATACCATTAAAGATTCTGAAAACAAGAGGCTTATAATGGCGGAATAAAGGCTAGGAAAGGAGAAGATTAGAATTGAATACATAAGAAAAAATGAAATAAAAATCAGAAAGATTTCATAAAAAGACAAGACCAGTGATCAATACAAAACCAACAAAGTATTGTGACCAAAGGATCAGCGTTTTAGACCCTTCGTGTCTCAGCTAGGGCTGGTAAGAGCCCAGAAATCACAACAGCCACATCCACAGACACCACGACAATTGAAAAGTGATTACAGGAACTTTAATGCTGCTTCCTAATGCTGGCCACCTGGAGGGGAGCTTGATGGGATTACGAAATGGTATGGGGTTTGTACAGTCTCTCTTTCTCAGGTAGCAGCCCAGTGGCAACAGAGCAATGAGAACCTCAATTTGATGCTTCTTTTCCCTCTCTGAAGGCAGATAGAAAGCAGAACTAACCTCCTTTCTGTTGGGAACAGGTGTAGATTGAGGGGAATTGAATCAATCAGTCAATAACATTTATTTAGCATCTACTATGCACAAAGCATTGTAATAAGTCCTTTTAATAAGACAGTTTCTGTCCTCTAGGAATTTACTGAATATAGTCAGAGTGCTCACTCTGAACCCAATGTTGGACAAATGGAGGAATATTTCATTCTCCATAGATTCTGAAAGCAGGAGGGGCTCACACCTGGGATGCAGACCTGACTGTATGAGTTGCTTTTTGCTTTTCCCCACAGAAACTGAGGAATAGAGGACAGATTTACCACAGCTCAAAGGGGATAATCCTTTGGTCCAGGCTGTCCAGTCTATGTGAGCCCAAGCTGAATGTGGTGACACACTGTTGCTAAATACCTTGACCAAGGCAAGAAAACAATGTCTATTAATCAGTCAATCAATTCTATATATTGGCTGCTCACTGTGATTATGCATTTATTCATTCAATCATATTTATTGAGCAGCTACTGTGTTTAGAGTACTGCACTAAGCACTTGAAAAGTGTAATTCAACAAAAAATAGAGGCAATGCCTGCCCAACAATGGACTCACTGTCTAGTAGGGGGGAGACAGACATCAAAACAAGTAAACAGTCATCAACAACATCGATATAAATAAATCCAATTATAGATATATACACATCATTAATAAATAAATAGAATAATAAATATGTACATATGTACACAAGTGCTGTGGGGCAAGGAGGGGGGTAGAGCAGAGGGAGCGAGCACTTAACTGAGGGCTTGGGAGAATACAATATAACAGAGTTGCTAGTTACATTCCCTGCTCAAAGAGATCTTTCAGTGTAGAGGGGGAAACAGAAATTAACAAAAACGAATAAATTTAATTATGGATACATACATAAGTTCTATGGGGATGGAGGGGGGCAAAAAAAAAGAATGCAAATCCAAATGAAAGGCCCACTTGGAAGGGAGTGGGAGAAGAGGAAATGAGGGCTTAGTCAAGGATGGCCTCTTGGAGGAAATGGGTTGTTAATAAGTTTATAAAGTGGGAAGAGTCAATGTCTATCAACAAATATGTGGATGCTGAGAACAGTCTTTAGAGTTTGGACAAGATTTGGCTGTTTGGAACGTGGCTTGAGTCTTGGCAAGGACTGGGTGCTCTAATGAATGCTGCCTCTCTTGTCTCAGGCTTGGCAGTTTGCCCTGCAGGAAGACTCTTCTCGTTCTAGTGGTGAATCCAAAGGATGGATCCCACGGAGATTTTTGGGGGGATCCTGATTCATTCATTCAATCGTATTTATTGAGTGCTTACTGTGTTCAGGGCACTATATTAAGCGCTTGGAAAGGACAATTCGGCAACAGATAGAGTCCCTACCCAACAACGGGCTCACAGTCTAGAAGGGGGAGACAGACAAGAAAACAAAACAAGCAGACAGGCATCAATGGCATCCAAAAGTCACTTCACTTCTCTGTTCCTCATCTGGTACAACTCAGCAATGGCATCCATGGCTTTATGGTCCCCTTCTTCTTCCAGATCAAACCGACTCAGTCTCTGCTTCTCCAATAATTCATGGAAAGCTCAGATCTATTTGTGTGAGTCATCTGCATGCCCAGCATCGCTGAGGAGAATCTCACTCTCTTCTCCCTTGGCCACCTTCAGCTCTTCCATGGCTGTGGTGCGGTCAGCCAGATGTTTCCCGATTATGTCCTTCCTTTGCTGATCTAACTCACTCTTGAAACGGGAGACTTCTTCCCAGAAGACTTTGTGCAGTCTCATTAGGAGCTGTTCCTTGTGACTAACAGAGAGCTTCCCTTCTATGGCCAGGGCCTCCAACGTTTGAGAAATCACACTCAATCTGCACTACATCTCATCCTGTAGCTGTGACTTCAAGGATTCGATCATTCTCCCCATGTGTTCCCAGTTCACTGTTTGGGCCTGGATGTTCATTGCCTACACAGTCTGAGATTCACTCAATAATCCTTCAGCAGCAATAATCTCTTCGGTGAAGTTCATCCAAATTGCTCCTGCTTTGCCACGTGAACACTTTGGCTGGTCGAGCAGAAACTGGAGGGCTTTGTCTGTCTGTTCCCAGAAAGCTTCCATATTATCAATGATATGTTCAGGATACTCCCTCCCTTTTCTTTCAATATCTTCCAGTGTGTTGTATTCAGAATATTCAGAATTACCGACAGCTGATATCTCTGTGTTGTACAATCTAGAATGAAGTTGCTTTTCTAACTCTTTCAAATCCATTTGTTGCTTTGAGAGGATGTTTTTGTAAAATTCTTCACTGGTCTTCTTTTTAGGGAAAATGTCATAAAGGTGGTTTTTGAAGATATGGACGAACATCATATGTTTTTCTTGTCTCAGTTCTGTGTCCAAAAGCAGTAAGCCTTTCAAATGAAGACTATAAAGACATAAGCTTATGTAGAAACTCTCACAGAGCAGCACCTCGGGGAAGCGGGTGACTTTGCGGAACATCCTGTCGTGGAAGCAGTCATTGCTGGCCAACGAGCGGATGGTAGTGGAGGAGCTACAGTCATCTTTGTGCCCGTGGCTGAGGGAGCCGAGGCTGGTGGGCAGAGAGAGGTCCAGCAGCTGGTTGGGCAGAGCCGCGTCTCTGGGGTTCTTGTGCAGGGACGGATTAGACAAACCGTTGGCCAGAGGCCTGAGCTTCTGATTGATGGGATAGACTACTTTTGCCTTCATGGCAAAGGTTGTGATGCTACTGTTGAAAGGTGACTCGTTTGCCTCATGTAATATGTCTTCTTCTGGTATCTTAATTTCCCACCTCCCCTTCCGGGGTACTTAGGTAGTTTCCAAAAGATGTTCATCGGAGTCCAGATATTTGAGAAGTCTCAGAGAATCATTATTACAGCCTGCTCCCCGCATGCCCAGTGCTCACACCACCCACGTACTCGTGATCAACTTCAGAATTTTAAGGAATGTGTTCCTCCTCGTGGGTTATGTCTACCTGGTCTCTGCCAACAAAAAGACAAAGTCGTCAGACCTAATTCTTGTCCACCTGGCCGTGGCCAACACCATGACCCTTCTGGCCAAGGGCATCCCAGACATCCTGTCAGCCTGGGGACTGAGAAATATCCTGAGTGGTGTTGGTTGTAAAACCCTCCTTAACCTGTACAGACTGTCCTGAGGCCTGGCCATCTGCACCACCTGCCTCCTGATCTTATTCCAGGCCCTCACCATCAGTCCCAGCACCTCCTAGTGGACAGGACCTAAAGCTAAATTACCCAAGTGTATCACCCCAACTTGTCTTCTCTCCTGGATCTTCAATATGCTGGTGGATGCTACTACACCCATACTTATGACAGGTCCGCAGAACAGCACAAGTAGACAAACTGTCAACATTCTGAAATACTATTCCTCCACTAGCATTAGTGCAATAACAATGCAATCACGCTCTCCTTTCAGGATCTGTTTTTTGTGATGCTCGTGAGTGGGTCCAGTGGTTACATGGTGCTTGTTCTGCACAGACATCATGGGCATGTCCAGCATCTTCATGGATCTCCCCACTCCTCCAGGGAGATGCCCGAGGTCAGAGCGGCCATATGTGTTCTTGCCCTTGTGACCCTCTACATCCTTCTGTATGTGAGGGAGACCATCAGCCTGGGTGTTTTAATCCACATCAGAAAAAAGTTGCCCCTGCTTCTGAGCACACACACACATGATTTTGATATTCTCCTTCTCGGCTGTAAGTCCATTCTTGATGATTCTTAGTAACAGGAAGATAAGAACCGTCAGGAAGAGGAATTTACCTGTTTGTGTCACTGACCTCTCCCCAGTCCCAGGAAAATGAAATGTTCATTCCCTGTGTCCTGTATTGAATTAATCATGTAGTCCTGGGAACTACAGGCTCAAAGATATGCCCCATTGAGTTGGAGACCATGTTTGGCTGGCCAAAGTCTGTAAATTCATCATCTAGCTTAGGCCCCATCCTCCCTGATGTCAGGGAGATGTGGCAGCCCGATCTCTGCACTAAACCGACTGGATAGAGCTCCGCCCTTGGAGTCAGGAGGTCATGGGTTCTAATCCCAGCTCTGCCACTTGTCTTCTGGATGATCCTAGGCAAGTCACTTCACTTCTCTGGGCCTTAGTTCCCTCATATGTCAAATGGGGATTGAGACTGTGAGCCCCATGTAGGACAGGGACTGTGTCTAACCCAATTTGCTTGTGTCCACCCCAGTGCTTAGTACAGTGTCTGGCACATAGTAAATGCTTAAAAATATCATCACTATTATTACTATTATCATTATTACTATTATATATGAACTCTTCAAAGTATGCAACCTTAGCTTTATCCTTGACTCTTTATACCTTACAACTATTCTAGACTGTGAGTGTGCTGTTTGGTAGGGACCGTCTCTACATGTTGCCAACTTGTACTTCCCAAGTGCTTAGTACAGTGTTCTGCACACAGTAAGTGCTCAATAAATACGATTGAATGAATGAGTGAATGAACTATTCCTTTCAATCTGTCATTACATCCTATCTTTTGCCCTCATAATATGTCCTGCATCGATTCTTCGTTGACAGTCCAAATGATCACGGTCCTAATCTAGATATTCTTCATATCCTGGCTAGACTACTACTATTAAAGAAGAAGCGTGGCTTAGTGGAAAGAGACCGGGCTTGGGAGTCAGAGAGCATGGGTTCTAATCCTGGCTCTGCCACTTGTCTCCCGTGTGACCTTGGGCAAAGCACTTAACTTCTCTGTTAAGTCAGTTACCTCATCTGTAAAATATGGATTAAGACTGTAAACTCCACGTGGGACAGCCCGATTACCTTGAATCTACCCCAGTGCTTAGACGAGTGTCTGACACGCATTAAGTGATTAACAAATACCATAATTATTACCATCTGATTCTCCTCATTTATCTCCTTGCTTCTACCCTCTTTCCTCTCTAATCTATACCTCATTCTGCTGTGCTGGATTATCTTTCCAAATGATCATTCTGCAAATATTTCTCCAGTCCAAAAACTGTCAGTGATTACCTTTCATTCATTCATTAATCGTATTTATTGAGCACTTACTGTGTGCAAAGCACTGAACTAAGCACTTGGAAAATACACAAGTGCTGTGGGGAAGGAAA
The DNA here is from genome assembly GCF_015852505.1 of Tachyglossus aculeatus. NCBI lineage: Eukaryota > Metazoa > Chordata > Mammalia > Monotremata > Tachyglossidae > Tachyglossus > Tachyglossus aculeatus. The sequence continues at coordinate 180,151 of NW_024044885.1, forward strand.
AGGGGTAGGGCAGAGGAGCGAGTGGGGTTGATAGGGAGGGGAGGAGGAGCAGAGGAAAAGGGGGCTCAGTCTGGGAAGTCCTCCTGGAGGAGGTGAGCTTTTAGTAACAGATTTGAGGGCAGAGGTGTTCCAAGTCAGAGGTAGGATGTGAGTCAGGCGTCGACGATGGGACACACAGCAGCAAGACACAGTGAGAATATTAGCACCGTAGGAGTGGAGTATATGGGCTGGATGTAAAAGGAGAGAAGGGAGTTGAGGTAAAAAGGGGCAAGATGATGGCGAGCTTTTAAGCCAACAGTGAGGAGCTTTTGTTTCATACAGAGGTTGCTAGGCTACCACTGGAGATTTTTGAGGAGGGGGGTGACATGCCCAGAGTGTTTCTGTAGGAAAATTATCCGGGCAGCAGAGTGAAATATGGACTGAAGCAGGGAGAGACAGCAGGATGGGAGATCAGAAAGGAGGCTGATGCAGTAATCCAGCCGAGATATGATGAGAGATTGTACCAACAAGGTAGTGGTTTGGATAGAGGAAAGGGCAGATCTTGGCAATGTTTTCAAGGTGAGACCGGCAGGTTTTGGTGACGGATTGGATATGTGGGGTGAATTCATTCATTCATTCAATCGTATTTAATGAGTGCTTACTTTGTGCAGAGCACTGTAGAATGTGCTTGGGAAGTACGAATTGATAACAACGGGAGAGCAGAGTCAAGGATGACACACGCTTGTGAGATGGGAAAGATGGTAGTGCCATCCACAGTGACAGGAAAGTCAGGGAGAGGACTGGGCTTAGGAGGGAAGATAAGGAGCTCAGTTTTAGACATGTTGAGTTTTAGGTGGCTGGCGAACATCCAGGTGGAGATCAATCAATCAATCAATCGTATTTATTGAGCGCTTACTGTGTGCAGAGCACTGTACTAAGCGCTTGGGAAGTACAAGCCGGCAACACATAGAGACAGTCCCTACCCAACATCGGGCTCACAGTCTAGAAGGGGGAGACAGAGAACAAAACCAAACATACTAACAAAATAAAATAAATAGAATAGATATGTATAAGATAAATAAATAAATAAATGACATCTCCACGTAGATGTCCTGCTAACATTTCAAACTGAGAAACAAGTGGATAGAGCATAGGCCTGGGATTCAGAAGGACCTGGGTGCTAATCCCAGCTCCACCACTCGTCTGCTATGTGATCTTTATGAAGCCACTTTCTTTCTATGTGCCTCAGTGATCTCATCTTTAAAATGGGGATTGAGACTGTGAGCCCCATGTGGTACAAGGATGGTGTCAAACTCGATTTGCTTGAATCCAGGCCAGTGCTTCATACAATGCCTGGAACAGAACAAATGCATAACAAATATGACAATTATAATTGTCATATTACAATTGTCATAGTAGTAGTAAGTAGCAGCGCTTAGTACAGCGCTCTGCACATAGTAAGTGCTCAATAAATATGATTGTCGATGATAGTACAGTGCTCTGCACACAGTAAGCGCTCAGTAAATGCTATTGAATGAATTACAATTATTACTCAGCATGACCCAAACCTAACTTCTTTATCCTCCTTCACAAAAGCAGTCCTCCTCCTAACTTTCCTTTCTCTGACATTAACACCACCATTTTACCTGTCCCAGAAGCAGACACCCTTAGCGTATCTTGGAATCCTCATTATCATTCACATCCAGTCAACTACTAATTCCTATTTGGTCTTATTCCAAGGAGCTCACATATTCAGCACATTTACTCTTGAATGAACCATCTAATTGTCTCAAAAATTAACTTCCCTTCTCCTTCTATACCTGGGGCACATGTGCACGAGTGACCTTGTTCAGGAACTCGGTTAGCAGGCCAACTGCCCAATTCCTATCCTTTGTTGTTTGACTGAACTGTGCATTGAATATGGTCAGAACTAAATCTTTCCGACCAAAAATGTTGTTTCTAGAAAATGTTTCCCTGAAGCAGCATGGCTTAGTGGATAGAGCATGGGCCCGGGAGTCAGAAGGACCTGAGTTCTAACACTGGCTTTACTACTTGCCTGCTGTGTGATCTTGGGCAATTCACTTAACTTCTCTCTGCTTGTTACCTCATTCATAAAGTGGGGGTTAAGATCGTGAGCCCCGTGTAGGATAGGGACTGTGTCCAACCGGATTAGCTTGTATCTACCCTATGTTTAGCACAGTGTGTGGCACATTGTAAGTGCTTAACAAATATCATAATTATTATTATTATTACTATCATAATTATTACAACAAATATACTTGAAATCCTATGCTGTGTAGTTTGTAATTATACTCTGGGCTCTAGGGGGAATTATTCTTCAGACTGCTAGAGTCCTGAAAGGTTCTATTTAAGGGTGGTGGATGCATAGTTGAAGGGAGGGATGACAGTGGAACGAGGCTTGTTTGAAACTTATGGTGGTAACAAAGAAGTGACCAGGTTGATGGGCAGAGGCCAGCACAAGGAAACCACCTACCAGATCCGGGGAGAAGATTGAGCATGAAGGTAACACGATAAGATAGGTCACAGTTGGTGCAGAAGTCCAAGAGACACCAGCATGGAACACTGGCAACCAATGGATGTGAAGAAGGGTGTATGTAGGTGGGTGGATTGTACCTATCGGGATGCTTTCTGCATCAGTTACAGAGAGTTTATTCATCAGACTACTATTGATGTTGTGCCTTTCCTTGATATGTGATGGTAATAAAGCTGTTTCATGCAGCCTATGAGTATCTCCTTGAGCCGGCTTTGTGACATTGATCAACTGAAGCTAACATCTTGTTGCAGCTAGCAGGATCCTGCTAAGATTCTATTATGGGGAAACCTATCCCCGGTGGCCAAGAGCACCTATAATGTTCTTCCCTCTACCCCTTCCTCCCTCTGCCATAGTAAAAAAAAAAACAACTGAGCCCCATGGTTGTTACAAAAATAGACTTTATTGCTACTTTCCCCCCTTACCTTGGGTTCACTTTAACAGGAGCTATTCAACCTGGCAATCAACAAGTGAGAGAACTCAATACAGGTTAACAGATTCCCTTATTTATGGCCAAATGGGGTGATCAGGTACCTTCCCCTTCCCTGTGCCTTGCTGCCCTTTGAATTCCTTGAGGGGCCCCTGCTGCCTGGTCTCAACTAGTTTTAACTAGAGGTTCATAGTATATTTTGTCTTCCACACATCCTAACTCAAGTTCTTTTCTTCAGGTGACAGTATCCTTTCCTCCACAGATGGTCTTTTGCTCATTTGGCACGCCTGGCTTTTCATCTTATATCTATTTTATATATCTACTTTTAAGCATTTACTACATGTCGAGAAGTGTTATAAGCACTGGGGTAGATGCTTACTAGGTTGTACATAGTCCTTGTCTCTCATAGGGCTCACAGTGTAAATTGGAGGGAGGAGGACTTAACATCCACTTTACATATGAGGAAACTGAAGCAGAGAGACGTTAAGTGAATTGCCCAAGGTCATGCAGCAGGTACATGGCAGAGTCTGGATTAGAACACATATCCGTGGCCTCCCAGGTCTGTGGCCTTTCCACTAGGCCATGCTGTTTCTCCATATCTGCATCCGTGGCATTTCATCTGCCACACCATCCACCGGGATAACTGGCTTCTGTCCAGCTTGTTCTAATGAATGTTTCACTAAGGTCTCTAAGGTCCTTTATAAATTGGCCACCCACACCTTTAAAACCTGAGAGTTTGTTTGCCAGGCACCCACGTCTAGTTTCACGGTTCCCTTGCTTTCCTCTGCATGATTTAGGCAGGCTTGCAAACTTTCAATTTCTTCTCTACCCATCTCCATTCTCTTTTCAAACTTACTCCTAGCAACCCTCTGCCATGCTTCTAATTCTGCGTTTAAGTCTTCCTGATTCCTAATATTCCCTTTAAGCGCTTAGTACAGTGCTCTGCACACAGTAAGTGCTCAATAAATACGATTGATTGATTTAGCCACTCGCTGTCCCAGCGAATGACAGTCCACCCATTTTTCTTCATGAGCTCTCTACTCTGCTATGAGGGTCACCATTTCCATCAAATAATCCAAGTCATTTAGTAAGAGCATGCAATATACTGACAAACGAAGGTAGGATGGAGCTGGAGGATTAAGTACAAAGTGCAAGAGGAATCCCGGGAGAGAGAGAGAGAGAGAGAGAGAGAGAGAGAGAGAGAGAGAGAGAGAGTATTTGGCTGCATGGTCTGAAACACAGAATCACACTTCTGACACCATTTATGTTGTGTCTCAGTAAGGTCTATTAGGGATGGGGGGGTTAGTGATTCAGCTTTACTAACAGTAACACAGTAAGAAAGCATTTACTACCATACAGAAACATTAATAGTAAAGCATCCTGCTTCTCAACCCAAGGACAATGAGATCTCTGACACCATTTAAGCTCTCCACTCAGGGGCTTTGAGAATTTCTCCTACTGCACGATGATTAATCTCTGTCAGTTTTCAGTCCCAGGACAGACTGAGACCAGCATAAGCATCCCTGGTGAAAAGGTGTCCTCGTTCCTGGGCCATTTCTGTTTTCCCTTTGGAGGACAGTCAGCAGCAGCAACCGGCATTTTCCCCCTAAACTTTATACTTTGCTTGTTGACTGTTAAATCGAGCTTCTTCTGCATGATGGCCCTAACCTACGAGTTACAGTCCCATAGTATTCTGCCCTTAAAATACATCCTTCCAGGTCCCCTACGCATCACAGGAAGTGAAGTAAGGAAGGGCATTAAGATTACCATGTTTTTGATGTGAGGTACAAACTGTACAGTTACCAACTCGTACAAGCCACCTTGGCACCGAAGCTGTCTTTATCAGTCAAAAAATCCAGAGGACGCTAGAAGCCTCCAGGCCCCGACGGTTGTACTTCTTCTTTCAAAGGCCCAAGAGAAACGGCCACACTGAATCCACAATTTTGAGGTAAGGTTTAGCCGAGGGCTGTGTGGACAGAGCAGGGGGCAGGGGTTAGAAACTCAAAACTACATTTCCCAGGGGACAGAATGCTGCTTCCTTTTCTTAAAACAGGAACAGGAAAGAAAACCCTCCTTCAGAAACCACAATTCATAGAAAGCAGAGGTCTAGAGTATTTAGTGCCCCATCAGAGCAGTATCTGGAGGTTTAAAGAGATGAGTTAAAATTTCACTTTCTCTGCGTTATTCTGAGAGTGGTAGGAATACTGATACGATCCAAGGTATTAAAACAAAGGGATCCGATTCAAACACTCAAAGGAAGATTTTTCTGATTTCCCTTTTCAAAACATCCCTGTTCTCTTTGTCTTCTCTGGAAATCTGTAGGTTCTCCCACAAAATGGTCAACATCAACAGAATGACTGAATTCTTCCTCACAGTGTTTTCTGATATCAGGGAGCTGCAGCTGTTTCATGTCATGCTGTTCCTCCTGCTCCATCTGGCCGCCCTGACAGGGAATCGCCTCACCATTGCCATTGCCACCCTTCACCTGTACTCTCCACACCCCTACGTACTTCTTCCTGAAGTACTTGTCCTCCCTCAATCTCTACTACATCTCAGTCAACAGTCCCTAGATTTTTCATCAATTCCTTGAGCAACCACTGCTCTATCTTTATTGGCACTGTGTAGCTAGGTATTTTTGGTGATTGTGTTTGCTTCTTCTGAGATGTGTGTCCTCATGGTGATGTTCTGTGTTGCCATCTTCTGCCCTGCACTCTGAGGTCATAATAAATAGAGGGGCATGAGAGCAGTTGACAGCTACTTCCTCCTTCACTGGGATCCTGTTTGGAGCACTGTACTAGGCTGGGACACTACCAATAAGCGTCTGTGACTCTAACAAGGCTCAGGAGTACATTTGTGATGTCTCCACTTTGCTGCAGGTCTCTTGTTCTGAAATACACATTGTCAGTGACATCAGCATGGCCATAGGTTTGGGCTGGGGATTGATTTGCTTTGTCTCTATTATGGTCACAATTTCCAAACACTCCTTCACCTGTAATTATTGAAAGGACATAATAAATGTTGTTCCTCAGTTGGCTTCTGGGTCCCCTGACACAGACTAAAGAATTAGAAATTTGTAAACAGAAACAAATACACTTTGGAACTTTAAGCCTTAGTTATTATCAGTTGGATAGATGAGCATATTCAATAATTAAGCCTTGGTATTCTGCAGTAGATTCCTGCACAACCTTGGAGAAAAGTACTAAATTTCCTGACCAACTCTGCAGGTTCCGGGATAGAGAACCTACTGCTTTAGAGGATGGACATTCACCTAGTGTAAAGAGCATAGGAGACCTGGATTCAACCCCAGTTCTGCCTGTTGCCTATTGTGTGGCATTGGGCAAGCCATTTAACCTCTTTGGATTGTTCCCTCATATGTAAAATAGAGATTACACGTCTGCTTTTCCTCCTCTTTAGAATATTAGCTCCCTGAAAGACAGGGAATGTTATCTGATCTAACTGTATTTTATCAACCGCAGCTCTTAGCCAGGCTTTGTATATCAGTAAGCACTTACCACATACTTTCAGTGCCTCAGTTTCCTCAACTATAAAATGGGGATTCAATACCCGAGAATAAATAATAATAAAGAATGATGGCATTTGTTAAGCACTTACTATGTGCCAAGCATTGTTCTAAGCACTGGGGGAGATACAAGGTAATCAGATTGTCCCATATGGGGCTCACAGTCTTAATCCCCATCTTACAGATGAGGTAACTGAGTCACAGAGAAGTTAAGTGAATTGCCAAAGTCACACAGCTGACAAGTGGTTAAGCCAGGATTAGAACCCATGACCTGTGACTCCCAACCCCAGCTCTTTCCAATGAGCCAGCTGCTGAGAATCTCCTATTTGACTGTGATCCTCTTGTGGGATGGATTATGTTCCATCTGATTAACTTGCACCTACCTGAATGGTTAAAACACTGCTTGACACATAGTAAATGCTTTATAAATACCTTTAACCATAATAAAAGGAAAATAAATTTTAAAATTAAAATAATAAAAATAAATAGTAATAATAAAAATAATAGAACAAAAAATAATAAAAAAATAAAATCTATAGTTATTGAGACACTTTCATGGGAAAACAAGTCACATCAATCATTTGGAAACTTTCCAAGGTGAATATTTACAGCAAGTAAGCTTTACTCTACCTGGACCCAATCTTTCTCTCTCTTTCTCTCTCTCTAACCATCTGTTGAAAGGTGGAAAGGAAATTAATAGATTACCCATACCAACAGTAAATGCTCAAGTCAAAGTGAAGGAAAGAATTTTAAGAAGAAAAAGCTTTGAAAGAAACCTGTAAAAACTGAAAGAAGGCATGAAGTTGAATATTGGTGATTGCAGGCACATTCATTCAGAGGAATTTTAGAAAACCCAATTTCATTCATTCATTCATTCAATCGTATTTATCGAGCGCTTACTGTTTGCAGAGCACTGTACTAAGCGCTTGTGAAGTACAAGTTGGCAACATATGGAGACGGTTCCTACCCAACAGTGGGCTCACAGTCTAGAAGAAAACCCAATTTAATTCAAAAGAAATATTTTATAGAGGAACAATAAAACAAGACTGAATTTGTGCAAATTTAGGTGGGGAAATTTAAAAAAGACCAGTTTTCTCTCTTCTTTCCCTAAAACTATCTCCCTGGGACTCTTCTCCTATTTATGTCCGTTCTGGATGATGGTCTGTGTGCCGGTCCTCCTTTCTTTCTCTAACCCTCTGGCCCCTCAGTGTAGTTCACCTCAATTTCCCTTCTCGTTCTGTATTTTCTCCACTCAATGATTCTTTATTTCCCTGCTCCTTAAGTCCCTTGTTCCTCTGTGTTCTCTTCATCTGTAAAGGAGCTGCATGGCATATTGGGTAGAGCCCAGGCCTGGGAGTCAGAAGGTCATGGGTTCTAATCCCCGGCTCTGCCACTTGTCTACTGTGTGACCTTGGGCAATTCATTTTATTCCTCTGTGCCTCAGTAACCTCAACTGTAAAATGGCGATTGAGACTGTGAGCCCCACACGGGTCAGGGACTGTGTCCAACCCGATTTGCTTGTATCCACCCTAGCGCTTAGTACCGTGCCTGACACATAGTAAGCACTTAACAAATACCATAATTTTGACTGAGACTGTGAGCCCTATGTGGGACAGGGATTGTGTCCCCCCTGATTCAGTTGTATCCACCCCAGTGCTTAGTACACTGCCTAGAGCACAGTAAGCACTTAACAAATAACATAATACTAATTATTATTTTTATTATGGTCTTTTCATTGCAGCCTCTCCCCACTTTAGTTCCCTCTCCTCCTCTCCCTTTCCTCCATACTTCCTCTAAGATGTGCCATGCCAGTTCACTATCAGTGTCCATAGTGGTAGACTCTTCCCTAGTGCTGTATTTTTACAAGAAGGCTGACATAGCTTCTCTGAGGGGAAAATGCAAGTTTTAAAGAGGGCAGGCATCCAGATATGTTCCACATCCTCCCTCTTCCCGGCACTTCATCCTACTTCATATCCAACATCCCACTACTCTCCCTCCCTTCAAAACACTCCTAAAATCACTACTCCTCCAAGAGGCCTTGCCTGATTAAGTCCTCATTTCCCCATCCACTCTCCCTTCTTCATCACCTATGTAGTTACCTAGGTACTTTTTAAGCACTTTTTAAGCACATCAACATCATAGCACTCGTGCTATGTGCTATATAGCCTTATTCTCTTCTGTTTCCCTTAGCTGAAATTTATGGTAATGTCTCTCTCCTCCTGTAGACAATGAGCTTTCATGGGTGGAGATCAATCAATCAATCGTATTTACTGAGCGCTTACTGTGTGCAGAGCACTGTACTAAGCACTTGGGAAGTACAAGTTGGGGATCATATCTACCAGCTCTATTCTTTACTATTCTATACTTTTCTAAGTACCTAGTACAGTCCTCTGCACACAGTAAGAACTAAATTAATACCATTGATTGACTGATTAATAAAGAGACTACTCCCTTTCTTAAGGCTCAGTTTCAGCATTGCTAGTGAAGAAGGGGAGGGGAGTTGGGAAGAAGCAGGCTGGATCATGGTCCTACCCAGATTCATCGAGGAAATTTGTGGGCAAGCACAAGAAAACTCCAAGGTACCCCCTGAGTGGGACCAAGCTCTAGCCACCTCCATAGTGCCCATCCACTGAAACCCGATTTTCTTGGAGGTAGAAAAGCTTGTGTCCTGACACTGTGCCTCCCCCACAACCTCTTCCTACCTCCCCCTCACCTCTCCTCTTAACTCCCAGAAAAGAAGAAAACTATGGGATTTTATGGGGATTAATGAGGAAGCAAGAGAAAAATTTCCAAGAAGGTGCTCCTAGACCCAATCCTGAGTGGAAATTATTATCTGCTTTCCCCCCCTCTTCTATAATAATTAAAATAACAATTGTGATATTTGTTAACTGCTGCTGAGCACTGTACTAGGTTCTGGGATACATAAAAGATAACCAGGTCCCACCTAGAGCTCACAGTCTAAGTAGAAGAGGGAACAGTTTTGAACTTCCATTTTACAGTTGAGGAAACTGAAGACAGAGAAGTTAGATGAATTGCCTAAGGTCACACAGCAGATAATCCTGGTGGAACCAGGAATGGAAACCAGCTCCTCTGACTCCCATGCCCATGCTCTTTCCACTAGACCACACTGCTTCTCCCTACAACCCACTCCTTACAACAACACAGCCCTCACTATTCTTCATTCTGAGGTAGGTATAAGTTAATTAGAGTGGACATGGCCCCTGTCCAGCTTTGGACTGACAATCTAAATAGGACTGAATCTCCATTTTAAGGTTAATGAAACTGAGGCAAAGAAAAGTTAACTGACATACAACACGTGAGTGGCAGATCTTGGATTAGATCTGACTCTGAAGCCTGTGCTCTTTTGACTAGGCAACACTGCTTCACATCAAAAGGTAATGAAACACCTTCATGTTTGTAAGGGGAGAAAAATGCCTCTGTCCCTTCCCATCCTTAGCTCCAGTGATTACATCAAGACTCACCCCCACCACATCCTCTCCAATGCTTCGCATAGTTTCAAAAATCCTTTTTTAACCAGAGTTTTCACATTTACTAAAGAAAGACCGTGAAACTGGTAATCTCAAGACCAGGGAAACCGAATGACTGCTGCCATGAAAGCAAGATATGGTAGGAATTGAGTGTCCACTAAACACTCCCCTCCCCACTGTCCACACTGCTCCACCCAGTGATCAGAACTAGAGAAGATTGTGTCAATGACAAGAGGTGCTCAACGGGCAGATTTTCCCTCCAATCAGATCCAGTCGCGGGGTGGAGAGGGGAATTGGAGAAAAGGACAGGAATGTGCAATGAGCAGTCCCTTTCACCCTTAATTTAGGAAGGGGAGGACAAAGCCAGGAGAGTCACCCCCATGGTGTCCTCCCCCCCGAAGGAAGTGTAAATATTTAGTTGAGTCAATCAGAGACAAATACTGGGGAGATAGATAAGCCAGGTATTTGGAGAAGACCACTGGCCATCCTGGAGGTGAAAGGTTGCAAGCCATGTGCCTGGTGAAGCAAGTCGTAGAGAAAACTAGTGCTGGGACCCTGAACAGACACAGAACATAGGGTAGGATTGGAAACTATCACGGGTAAGGGTTAGGATTCCATGGAGATTTAGGATCCAGTGGCTAGGACTCCAGAAGAGTGAGGTTCCTGCCCAGAAGGGAAGAAAGGACACTGAAAGGACACATCTGAAGGAATTGGACAAGGTGAGAATGGAACCTGGGGTGCCCCAGGAGAGGGAGGGGAAGGGCCAGAGGAACGAGACGCCTGGGATGCCCAAGACATGTACAGAGGGTCCTGTGGGGAGAAGCCCTTAGAATGGTGCTTGAGACATAATAAGTAATTAGTAATTGGTAAGTAATTAACAAATACCATAAAAAGTACTAGATCCAGAGAAATGCTGTTTGAACTTTATTTGTTCTCATTGGCACCAGAATCAAGAACTATTAAACAATCTTAAGAGCTCAAATCTTGATGCCTGTCAGTTGTAAGCGTTAGAGGAAAAGCTCCAGCTGCCAGGGAGACACGTGGACCCGGGGAGGTTTGGGGAGAGGGGGATAGAACCTTTTCCATGTGCTTTCTGGTCCCAGCCCAGGACAGAAGTGGTAGACGGATCCCTTCTTAGTCTCCATGGAGATGCCAGAGCTTCAGTTGAGGGGTGGTAGAAGTGATAGGAGTGCAGGGACCTGGGGGTACACCGAGCAGAATTTCATCGAACCAGCTTTTTCAAGAATGGAAGAACTGTAAATTCTTTAGGAACCAGAGGAAGCTACCTAGGATCTGAGCACTCCCAAAATGACTCGGGGACTAGTCCAGCTGGAATTTAAGGCTGAGAATACCTGATAAAGTCATAGAGGTATGATTGTAAACGAAATTTTTAATTGGAGGAATCCAAACTACGAAGATTTACAGGAAGGCTTGAAGGAATCAAAGATTAGAAAGCTGCAACCAAATGTGTACTTTCAGAGAGTGTACCTTCATTGTAGACAGATAATTTAACTGTTTATGACTATATTGTACTCTCCCAAACACTTAGTACAGTGTTTTGCACCCAGCAGGTGCTCAATAAGTATGATTGAATAAATGAATTAGAGAGATCAGATGACATCTGGAGGGTATGGTAGGATCGATAGAAGACTTCGGGAAATTTGGGAGACTTAAACTTGTTAGCAGATGGAGAACAGTCAGAGGAGAGAAGAGCAGCATGTCCTAGTGGTCTAGTACAGCATGAGCTTGGGGGTCAGAGGGCCTTGCATTCCCCCTAAAGTCCCTGCTGTATAAATCAACGAATCAATCATATTTATTGAGTGGTTACTATATGAAGAGCACTGTACTAAGCGCTTGGAAGAGCACAGCATATTCCCTGCCCATAATGAGCTTACAGTCTAGAACGGGGAGACGGATGTTAATATGAATAAATAAGTAATTTATAATATATAATTTAAAGACATGTACATAAGAGCTGTGTAATTGGGGGTGGAGTGAATATTAAACGTCCAAAGGTCACAGTGTCAAAGTGCATAGATGATGCAGAAGAGAGAGTGAGCTGGGGAAAGCGAGAGTGAGCTGGCTTAATTAGTAAAAGCCTCTAGGAGAAAAAATGATCTTAATAATGCTTTTAAGGTGGAGAGAGTGGTGGTCTAGCAGATAGGTAGGTGGATAGAGTTCCAGATTAAAGGAAGGATGTGGGAAAGGGGTCTGCAGTGAGATAGATGAGATTAGGGCACAATGAGTTAACTGCCACTAAAGGAGCAGAGTGTGCAGTCTGGGCTTTAGTAGGAAATTAGTGATTTGAGGTATGATGGGGAAAGGTGTTTGAATGTTTTAAAGCAAAAAAAAAGTTTCTATTTGATGTTGCAGTGGATGGGAAGCCATTGGAGGTTCTTGAGAAGTGGGGCAACCTGACCTGAATGTTTTTGTAGAAAAATGATCTGGGCAGAAGAGTGAAGTAGGGACTGGAGTGGGGAGGACTGGAGTATGATAGGAGGCCGGAATGCCAGGGCCAGGGAGGCAGATGCAGTAGTCAAGGTGGGAAAGGATAAGGGCTTGGATCTGCATAGTTGTGATTTGGTTAGAGAGGAAAGTGTTTATTTTAGCAACATTGTGAAGGTAGCATCAGCAGGATTTGGTGACAGATTGAATATGTGGGTAGAATGAGGGAGATGAGTCGAGGAAAACACCAAGGTTACAGGTTTATGAGATGTGTAAACTTAGGCAAGGCACTTAACTTCTCTGTGCCTTGGTTTCCTAACCTGCAAAATGGAGATTCAATAGCGTTCTTCTTTCTACATAGACTGTGAGTTACATGTGGGATCCATTGATTTTGTGTCTACCCCCAGGGCTTAGTACAGCGCTTAATACATAGCAATCACTTAAACAAATACCAAAATTATTTTTGTTGCTATCATTACCAATACTAATAATAATAACAATAAAATGAAATCAGAAAGAAACATATAGAGGGAAGGAGAAAATGATTTTTATTTTATTTTAGTTTTATTTTGTGTGAGTGGAAGAAATTCAAGGTAATCAATCACATTTATTAAGCACTAAGTGTGTTCACAGCATTGTACTAAGTGAGTGGGTTACAATATAATAGACTTGGTAGACATGTTCTCTGACCACATGGAGCTTGCAGTCTAGAGGGAGGAATCAGATATTACAATGTATTATGGCATGAAATAAAATAAAATGAAAGAAGGCATAGCTAGAGGAATCATTTTTAAGAAGAAGTGGGAAACCCCATCCCATCCTGTCTTCTACCACCCCGTCAAGAATGAGAACAACTCCTCCAGCATGAGGCATCATATAACCTCAGGAAAGCTGATCGCCACAATAGTCATTGCTCTGGACTTTGAATTGCTAGAAGAAGTTCTGCTCCTCTAGCCACAGCTCCCTACTGACTTCTATTTTTATTTTGGGAATTGTGTATTCAATAATGATGGCATTTATTAAGCTCTTACTATGTGCACAGCACTGTTCTAAGCCCTGGGGAGGTTACAAGGTGATCAGGTTGTCCCACGGGGGACTCACAGTCTTAATCCCCATTTTACAGATGAGGTAACTGAGGCACAGAGAAGTGAAGTGACTTGCCCGAAGTCACACAGCTGACAATTGGCAGATCCAGGATTTGAACCCATGACCTCTGACTCCAAAGCCTGTGCTCTTTCCACTGAGCCTTGCTGCTTCTCTTGTGTATTTGTCCTTATCCCTTACATTATGTGGATTTTTTGGTGTTTCATCGCTCCTAATGTGTCTATCTGCAGTCCTCCCCACTCACCATCCTAGATTCATAGATTTTGAGCCCCTCAAAGAATCAGTGTCAAATTTCCACTTGTATATTCTTTCCAATTACTACTATTAAGTAGTAGTATTGTTAAGTAAGGACTGGAGTGGGTAAAGACAGGAGGTTGAGAGGTCAGCAAGGAGCCTGATGCAGTAATCCAGCCAGGGTAGTTTGAATGATTACATTAATGTAGTAGTAGTTTGGATGGAGAGGAAAGAGTGGGTGTTAGCTATATTGGGAAGGTGGGACCGACAGGATTTCGTGATGGATTGAATATGTCTCCTTGTCTTCTCTCCCAAACCCTGCCCTCTCCCTGACTTTCCCATCTCTGCTGACGGCACTACCATCCTTCCCGTCTCACAAGCCCGCAACCAGTCATCCTCGACTCCGCTCTCTCATTCACCCCTCACATCCAAGCCGTCACCAAAACCTGCCGGTCTCAGCTCGGCAACATTGCCAAGAGCCGCCCTTTCCTCTCCATCCATACCGCTACCCTGCTCGTTCAAGCTCTCATCCTATCCCGTCTGGACTGCTGCATCAGCCTCCTCTCTGATCTACCATCCTCGTGTCTCTCCCCACTTCAATCCATACTTCATGTTGCTGCCCGGATTGTCTTTGTCCAGAAAGGCTCTGGGCATGTTACTTCCCTCCTCAAAAATCTCCAGTGGCTACCAATCAATCTGCTTATCAGGCAGAAACTCCTCACCTTCGGCTTCAAGGCTCTCCATCACCTCAACCCCTCCTACCTCACCTCCCTTCTCTCCTTCTACAGCCCAGACCGCACCCTCCACTCCTCTGCCGCTAATCTCCTCACCGTGCCTCGTTCTCACCTGTCCCGCCGTCGACCTCCAGCCCACGTCATCCCCCTGGCCTGGAATGCCCTCCCTCCGCACATCTGCCAAGCTAGCTCTCTTCCTCCTTTCAAGGCCCTACTGAGAGCTCACCTCCTCCAGGAGGCCTTCCCAAACTGAGCCCCCTCCTTCCTCTCCACCTCGTCCCCCTCTCCATCCCCCCGTCTTACCTCCTTCCCTTCCCCACAGCACCTGTATATATGTATATATGTTTGTACATTTTTATTACTCTATTTATTTATTTATTTTACTTGTACATATCTATTCTATTTATTTTATTTTGTTAATATGTTTGGTTTTGTTCTCTGCCTCCCCCTTCTAGACTGTGAGCCCACTGTTGGGTAGGGACTGTCTCTATATGTTGCCCACTTGCACTTCCCAAGCGCTTAATACAGTGCTCTGCACACAGTAAGCTCTCAATAAATATGATTGATTGATTGATTGATATGTGGGTTGAATACCAGAGAGAACTCAAGGATAATGTCAAGGTTACAGGCTTGTGAGACAGGAAGGATGGTTGTACCATCTACAGAGATGAGAAAGTCAGTGGGAGGACAAGGTTTGGGTGGGAAGCTAAGGAGTTCTGTTTTGGACATGTCAGATTTGAGGTACCGGGAGAACATTCCAGTAAAGATGCGTTGAAGGCAGGAGGAAATGCAAGACTGGAAAGAGGTAGAGATTAGCGGAGGGGATGCAGATTTGGGCATCATCCACATAGAAATGGTAGTCCATTCATTCAATCGACTTTATTGAGCACTTACTGTGTGCAGAGCACTGTACTAAGCACTTGGGAAGTACAAATCGGCAGTATATAGAGACTGTCCCTACCCAACAACGGGATCACAGTCTAGAAGGGGGAGACAGACAACAAAACAAAAGAAGTAGACAGGTGTCAATACCATCAGAATAAATAGAATTACAGATATACACGTCATTAATAAAATGAGTATAGTGAATATGTACAAATAAAATAGAGTAATAAATATGTACAAATATATACAGGTGCTGTGGAGAGGGGAAGGGGTAGAGCAGAGGGGGCGATAGGGAGGAGAGGAGGAGGAGAGGAAAAAGGGGGGGCTCAGTCTGGGAAGGCCTTCTGGAGGAGGTGAGCTCTCAGTAGGTCTTTGAAGGGAGGAAGAGAGCTAGTTTGGCGGATGTGTGGAGGGAGGGCATTCCAGGCCAGGGGAAGGATGTGGGCCAGGGGTCGACGGCGAGACCGGCAAGAACGAGGCACTGTGAGGAGGTTAGCAGCAGAGGAGTGGGGTGGGAATGCTGGGCTATAGAAGGAGAGAAGGGAGGTGAGGTAAGAGGGGGCGAGGTGATGGAGAGTCTTGAAGCCATGGGGGTGAATGAGTTCTACACGGGAATTAGTGTATATGGAGAATAGAAGGGAACCCAGACTGAATCTTGAGGGACCCCCACAGTTAAGGGGTGGGAGGCAGAAGTGGAGACGGTGACTGAGAATGAATGAACAGAGAGATAAGAGGAGAATCAGGACAGGACAGGGTCAGTGAAGCCAAGGTTGGATACCCCTTCCAGAAAAAGGGGGTGGTCCACATTACCAAAGGCAGCTGAGAGGTCGAGGAGGATTAGGATAGGGTAGAGGCCATTGGATTTGGCAAAAAGAAGATCATTGGTGTCCTTTGAGAGGGAGGTTTCTGTGGCATGAAGAGGACAGAAGCCGGATTGGAGGGGGTCAAAGTCAAAGAATGGGAGGAGAGGAATTTGAAACAGCGGGTGAAGATGAATGGTAGAAGAGAAATGGGACGATAACTAGAGGGTGCCATGAGATCAAGTGAGGGCCTTTTTAAGATGGGGAGGCATGGACATGTTTGAAAACCGTGAGGAAGGACCCATTGGAGAGTAAACAGTTTAAGATGGCTGTAAGGGAGGGAAGAAGGGAGGGGGCGAGAGTTTTGTTAAGGTGTGAAGTAATAGAGTCCAATGTGCATATGGAGGGGATGGGCTTTGAGAGGAGGCAGGATACCTCCCCTGGAGGAGGGGAGAAGCCCCCGAGAAACTTCAGGGAAAGATGGGAGAGTTGAAGGAGGAGCTGGGAGGTTGGGGCGGGGAGGGGCAGGTGTGATTTTAGGGAGCTCATACCTGATGGCGTCAATTTTCTTAATAAAGTAGTTGACCAAGTTACTGGGGGCAAGGGATGGGAGAACCGGGGCAGGGGGGACATGGGCCTGAGGAGGGAGTTAAATGTCTGGAACAACTGGTGAAGGTGATAGGCATGGGTGTCAATAAGGGTAGAGAAATAGTTTTGCTGGCAGAGGCTAGGGCAGAGTTAAAGCATGGAAGGATAAATTTAAAGTGGACAAAATCGGCCTAATATTTAGATTATGCAAGCAGTACTCCGTGGCTCAAGGGCAAAAGCAACGGAGGAAAACTGTGCAGGTGATCCAGGGTTGTGGGTTAGTGGTAAGAGATTGATGAAGAGATAGGAGAGCAAGTGAGTTGAGTTCAATACAGAGGGTGGTTTTGAGACTATCTATTTGGTCATGAAGGGTGGGTATTTGGGGTATGAAGGCTAAGTGAGGCATAATGAGTTGAGAAAACTGGAGGGGATCCACAAATTGGAAGTCTCTGTGGAGGAATATTACAGATTTAAAGGGAAGAGATGTGTGGGAGAGGAGGTAAGTGAAGAAGTTGTGGTCAGATAGAGAGATTTCAGAGTTGGTGAGGTTTGAGATTGTGTAGTGGTTAGAGATGATGAGGTTGATCGTGTGCTCAAGCTGATAAGTGGGCAACGTAGGCTGGAGCAGGAGATCAACGGAGTTGAGGAGTAATAGAAGGCAGGAAGCTGAAGGGTCATCAGGAACATCTATATGTATATTGAATTTCTCAAGGATCAAAATGGGCATGGATAAAGAGAGAAGGAATGTAAGAAAGGGATCAAAATAGTTAAAGAATTTGGAGGTGGGACTTGGTGGGCGGTAGGTGACAGCTACTAGAATCTGGAGTGGGTGGTAGAGGCAAATGATATGGGCTTCAAAGGATGGAGGAGGTGGAATGATGAGAAATGGCATTGGGGCTCACGAAGGAAGTCAAGACCTCCTCCTTTCCCTGTGATTCTAGGGAAGTGGGAGAATATAAGTCCCCTTCTGGATAGAGCAGAAGGGGAGACCATGTCGTCAGGGAAGAGCCAGATTTCATTGATGTTAGGAAGGAATAGTGACCAGGACAAGAACAGGTCAGTAATGAAGGGACGCTTCCCCATGATGGAGTAGGGGTTCAACAGACCACACTTGGCAGCAGCTGTGGAGGGGGTAGTTGGGGAGAGGACAGCTTGAAGGCTGGGGAGGGTGTGGACGGGAGTGAGTTTACGGGGGACAGAGCAGGAGGAGGAGGAGGAGGTGTGGCGCTGGGACAGGAGGACAGGGATGGGGCTCGGGGAAAGGAGTGGAGGGGGCCCAAGGGGAGGGGAGGAGTTCGGTGGTAGAGGAGAAATGGTGGGAGAAGAGGAATAGGATGGGCTGAAACGAGTTGGGGCGATTGAAGGGTCATGGTAAGGTCGGTGAGGTAAATGACATCAATTACAACTTAATGAACGACAGCAATAACAACTTAATCTACTGATACCCAGAGGGGATGTTTGAATTGTTGCTGGTTGGAGGAGGTGGGTGGGCAACAGTAGCACAATGGTTGGGGATGAGATGTTGCTAGGCTTTGCCAGTGATTAGAGCAGGCACCATGCTGCCATGTAGAAACCTGCAAGTAGTTGGTTTCTCAACAGGGATGCTGAGCCTTGCTGAGATCCAAGAAAGTTGTCTGAGCCTCAAGATGCCCACTGTTCATGATGGCCCACCTACGAAAGAGTGGGAGGATAGCAGAGGACATGGATTTCCACCACACTGTTCTCCATTTGGAGTTCATTGTCAGGAATTTATTTCGGGTACCCCATCCCCTCGTGAAAATCCTGAAGTTGAAATTGGACCCTTGGAGGAAATGCCCAAAAATCTGCTTTAAAATTTCTTTTAATCAGTGAAACAGCACTTACTGTAGGTGGAGAAGTGAGATAATCAAGCAAGCAGTCATTGGTATTTTTGAGTGCTTACTATATGCAGAGTAATGTACTAAGTGCTTGGATGAGTACAATCCAACAGAATAAGCTAAGCACTTGGAAGAGTTCAATACAGTAAAAGAAAGAGTCCTGGATCTCAAGGATCTTAGAGACTAGTGGGAGAGATGCACAGAAATAAATTATTTCTACTTAGGAGAAGAAAGAAGGCACAAGGGGAAGGAAAGCTGGAAGGCAAATAATTGAATGAACGAATACAAAGAGTAAGTAACCTGATACACATACAGTAGTGCTAAGGGTGGTTTGGTTTTCAGAAGTGCTAAGGTGAAGAACTTCGACTCCGTATTTGTACTCATTCCTCCCTAACTACAATACAATCTGCACACTTTGCTCCTCTAATACCAACCTACTCATCATGTTTTGCTCTCTTCTCTTTTGCCACTGGCCCCTTCCTCACACCCTCCCTGGAACTCCCTCTGCCTTCCTACATGACAGATCACTGATCTCCCCATCTTCATAGCCCTTCTAAAATTTCATATCATTTAGGACGTTTTCCCTGACTTATCTCTCACCTCCCCATCCATTTTTTTCCCTTGTGTCACCTACACAATTGAATCCAACTCGACTATTCTTTGGCACTTTTTCCATGTAAATACAGCACTGTGCCTTTTCTGGAAGGATCAAGACAGCCTTATTTACACTTACCCAACCCTGCCAACCATGTCCCTATTGTGGTGGAGTATAATGAGTGATTAGACAGGTGGGAGAGCAGCATGCTGTAGAATACGTATCATGGTTTTTTAGATGATCTGGGTCATTTATAAGCTGAAGTGACTGCAGCATAGTACCATAATGCAGAGAAAAGACTGACTGTAAGATTTAATGGCAATCCAAACACAGTCCTGACAGGAAGGGTCAGTAGCAGTTGAAGAACTAGTCCAGGAAACACTAGAATCAGTCGCAATGTTGGGACTCAGTCTGTCAAACTCAAAGCCGCTCAATAAATATGATTGATTGATTGATTGATTGATTGATTGATTGATTGTTCCTGAAAATTATCTTTGATGGTTCTTTGTGTTCATTCCATTTGTCCAGATGCCTGGGAATGGTATGCCACATGCACTGCCAATCTATATTCAAAATTCTGCTTAACATTTACACAACTTCCCAAGTGAAAGCAGGCTCAGGTCAGAATCAATCACCCACAGGATCTTCCACTGGCAAAATATTTCTTTCACTCAAATCTCAGCCATGTTAGGGGTCATCTTCTCACAGCATTAGGAAGGCCTTCATCCTTCAGGTAAAATGCAACTACCATGACCAGCTTGAAATGCTTCACAACCTGTGTCTGGGGCAGGGGCTCCATATGGTCAATTTAAATCCAATCCCAGGGCCTAAGGATTCCCTCCTGCCACCCAGCCCTTTTGCTGAATCACAGCGAGGATCATGATAGGCACTTCCAGACACCAGCTCACCTACTGCTTAGCCTACTTCATTTCTGCCCACTGTGCCATGCCACCTCCCCCAATCATGCGATTGTATCTTCCGTGGTGGGTGGTCTTCAGTTTCACTTCTATGTAGCCAATGAACAAGGGAAAATTTCCCCTTCAATAGCACATAAGGGGCCCCAGTGGATCCTATCAAGATCCCACCCTTGTACATAACTCCCTTGGGGGAATCCTCCTCTAGTGCCCAGTCCTGCTGGACAAGGACAATGGGGAGATCTGTTTCTGCCAGACATTCTATGAAGCCCACACCTAGTTCTTTGGATATCGGTCCTGCTTCCAAGCTGCCCTTGGCCCAGGCTTTGATGTCCCCCCAACTGGCTGGTAACACACAATGCTTCCATGTCATTATGGATTCAACAGCTAATAATGATAACAATAATCATATTAATAATTGTGGTATTTGGTGAGCACTTACATGTGCCACAGGTGCTATACTAAGCTCTGGGGTGAATAAAAGCAGATTGGGTTGGACAGGGCCCCTGTCTCATATGGAGCTCACAATCTCAACCCCCATTTTACAGAAGAGGTAATTGAGGGCCAGAGAAGTAAAATGATTACCCCAAGATCACACAGCCGACAAGTGGCAGAGCTGGGAATATGACCCACGACCTTCTGATTCCCAGGGGCCTGTGCTCTATTCACTATGCAGCAGGCAGTCTCAATCTCTCCCCTTGCCCAATCAGTGGAACCCAACCCCACAAGGTAAGGTTCATCCAATCAATTAGTGTTTGCTACATGGTTGGGGTGCTCAATACTTATGTGTTGGATTGGCTAGCCAGGTCTTCTCACAAATCAGCCCATTCCCCAGAGCAACAAGACATTTTACAAAGGGGTTAGAGGTTGAGGAGAAGCAGCGTGGCTCAATGGAAAAAGCACGGGCTTGGGGGTCAGAGGGCATGGGTTCAAATCCAGACTCCACCAATTGTCAGCTGTGTGACTTTGGGCAAGTCACTTAATTTCTCTTTGCCTCAGTTCCCTCATCCGTAAAATGGAGATTAAGACTGTGAGATCCCCGTGGGGCAACCTGATCACCTTGTAACTTCTCCAGGGCTTAGAACAGTGCTTTACACATAGTAAGCGCTTAACAAATGCTATTATTATTATTATTATTATTATTATCATTATTATTATTATTATTATTATTATTACCACAACTGAAGCCCCTTTCCAAATACCATGTCCCACTGACCCAAATTTTGCATTCTATCTAGTTAGAAAATCATAGGCAGACACAGGATCAATCAATAACACAGGATCAATCAATAACTCCTCATCCTGGCTCTTAGCTACTGCACTCCAAGCTACCCAGGGTCTGCTGCTGTGGTTCAGCTTCATGAGGGTGCTGGGCCAAATGTTCTCATTCATAAAATAGGCTGGGTTGAGTGCATTGTTGCCATCTTTCCTCTTGCTTTTCCATGAGGACCCTCACCCCTCTCATTTGTCTGGCACCGCACCTAAAACATGTGTCATTCCTGGTGAAATCATGTGTCCTGTATGCCTCTAGGGAACAGACACAATTTCCAGGTCTCATACTGATAGCGGCCCCCTTTCTCTCTATTGTGGTTCCCAGACAGAACGCTCAGTTTTATTTGGAAAAGTTATGTTGGCTTCCTCAGGCCCATCTGACATCCTACCATCATCTCCCAACAGCCTGTAGTTGCATCTTAACAAATTTGGTTAGTGCATTCTATAACTCTTGTACCTAGGCTTGCATTTCCAGCAAATCCCCCCAATACTCCAACCTGTCACAGGTCCCAGTCCCTGCTATTTGGGTTTCAAACCATCTCTTCCTCCTTAGCTGGGAAAGCCCACTATGCTTACCAACCTCCACATAATGACCAGGAATTTCCGAGACTGGGCAGTCTGTGACAAATTCAGAAATGCAAAGCTTTATTCAACTCCAATTCTGATTAAAGAAGGAAACACACACACACACACACACACACACACACACACTCACACACACACACACACACACACACACACACACACCGAACTTAACTTCCAGTCTGACTGTTTTGCCCCCAATTTCGTGAAGATGGTCCCAAGTCAGGGGAGTTTGGGGAGTTTCGGGTGGCTTGAGGGGGCCGTGATGGCTGAGAGTGGCAGCGTGGACTACCGGTGCAAGTCTTAGCTGGTTCGCAGTTCACCTCAACATGGCCCATGTCACATTCTGGTTTTAAGCTCATGGAGGTAGCATTCTCATCATGTCATCTCATCTCTGTCCGGCTCCTATTTACTGGAGACAATTACTTTTTATCTGCCTCCCCCTTGGGCCTCCCAGCAGTTCGCTATTTTGTGTGTTGCAGCAGCTCCTAGGTGGCGGTTGTTGATAGGTCCGGGCCTGTTATTGTAAAACATGAGGCATTACCCCAAGTCTGATCTGTCCAATGAACCAATACTTCATTCTTCTGGGCAGGGTGTTATGATCAACTGACTCTGGTCAAATGTCCTCCAACATTCAAGCCCACACATGTATCCCGTCCACCAGGGCCTGAGTTGCCTAGCTTGTGGTTTCATCCTCCCTACTCCTGCACTCAGTCCATATTTCACTTTGATGCCCAGATCATTTTTCTACAAAAATGTTGAAAGCATGTTGTGGGCAGGGAGAAGCAGCGTGGGTCAATGCAAAGAGCATGAGCTTTGGAGTCAGAGATCATGGGTTCTAATCCCGACTCTGCCACTTGTCGGCTGTGTGACTTTGGGCAATTCACTTAAGTTCTCTGTGCCTCAGTTACCTCATCTGTAAAATGGGGATTAAGATTGTGAGCCCCACATGCGACAACCTGATCACCTTGTATTCCCCCAGCGCTTAGAACAGTGCTTTACACATAGTAGTGGCTTAACAAATGCCATCATTAATAATAATAATAATAACAATAATAATAATAATAATGACGGCATTTATTAAGCACTTACTATGTGCAAAGCACTGTTCTACGCGCTGGGGAGGTACAGGGTGATCAGGTTGTCCCATGGGGGGCTCACAGTCTCAATCTCCATTTTACAGATGAGGGAACTGAGGCACAGAGGAGTTGTGACTTCGCCCTAAGTCACACAGCTGACTACTGGCAGAACTGGGATTTGAACCCATGACTTCTGACTCCAAAGCCCATGCTCTTTCCACTGAGCCATGCTGCAAAGCTCCAATGGTTGCCCATACACTTCCACATCAAACAAAAACTCGTCACCATTGGCTTTAAATCACTTTACCCCCTCCTACCTCACCTCACTACTCTCCTAATACAACCCAGCCTACCCACTTTGATCCTCTAATGCTAACTTTCTCACTGTACCTCGATCTCACCTATCTCACCACCGACCCCTTGTTCACGTCCTGCCTCTAGAATGGAATCCCCGCCCTCCTCAAATCCAACAGACTATTACTCTCCCCCACTTCAAAGCCTTATTGAAGGCACATCTCTTCCAGGAGGCCTTCCCTGGTTAAGGCCCCCCTTCTCTTCTCCCACTCTCTTTTGCATCTCCCTGACTTGTTCCCTTTGTTCTTCCCCCTTCCCATCCCTGCAGGACTTATAAACAAATCTGTAATTTATTTATTTATATTAATGTCTGTCTTCCCCATCTAGACTGCAAACTCATTGTGGGCAGGAAGTGTGTCTGTTTATTGTATTATACTCTCCCAATTGCTTAATAAAGTGGTCTGCACACAATAAGCACTCAATAAATACGATTGACTGAATGAATGAGTGAATATAACCCAAACCATGTCTTTTCCACTTCTTTCGCTGTTTGTGCAAAACTGCCCCCCACCAAGACCCATCACATCTTGGGTCCTAACAAAGTCTTCTGCAACTTTTTCTGATCAGCAGAAGCATATTCCACCTTTGCTTGCTTACTTTTACCAACCAACATATAAAGGCATTCCATTCCCCTACCCCTCAACACCCAAAATTACTTCTTTAGTCACTGCTACCCTCACCTGCGGAGATAGACAAGTGACCACCACTTGATGAGCTACCGAGTTCTCCATTCCACCTCCCTTGGAGGGCTGGTGGTAAGGTGGGCATGAAGCCTCTAGTGGGGCAGAGATGCAACACAGAGCATCTTAGGTTGTTGGATTAAGCCCCAGTTTGGGTTTCCTCCCTCTCAGGGTCCTCAACTCCTCTTTCAGTCTCTGAATCTCCAATTCCAATAATAATAATACTTAGGGTATTTGTCAAGCCCGTACTATATGCCAGGCACTGTACTAAGCACTGTACTTGGTACAAAGTTGGACATAGAATCTGTCCCATGTGGGGCTCATGGTCTCAATCTCCATTTTACAGATGAGATAACTGAGGCAGAGAGTAGTTACGTGACTTGCCCAAGATCACACAGCAGACAAGTGGTAGAGCCAAGATTAGAGCCCATGACCTTCTGACTCCCAAGCCTGTGCTCTATACACTACGGCAGGCTGCTTCCCACTCTAATACAGTCAGCTCCCTTTGGCTCTCCAGAAGATGCTCCCCTCAGGAATGAACATTTATTAGTCCTTGTCCTATCAGTTGGGTCTATGGCTTCTCTTTGGTAACTGAGCAGGAAGTTGGCACCACTCAGTCTCCAATGAAACCCGTTCATCACTCTTAGTCCTACCTCCGATGAATTGATTTCCACTTTGTGTCCTGACCTGCCAACTCAGAACCACGTGGTCTGGGGAGGATAATGACAACAGAAGGGCACCCCCACACTTCCAAGTCACTGGGGAAATACAGAGCACTAAGGGTCAATCCCAAGATGTGATTGGGCAGGGGTTGAAGGAGTCCTACAGTGGTAGTGGCTCCAGAAGTCACTAAGGGCTGCACTCTGGGAAAGGGGCTGGGAGCCACACCTCAACATCAGGTTGTATGTGGGAAGGGACAGTAGTCTTGGACCACTGGAGCAAATTTGACAGTGGAGCCAAGCCCCAGGACTCGTAAGGGGCATAGGCGGCCAATGGGTAGAGACACTGAATTTAGGCAAAGAGGCACCTTTTGAAAACTGCAGGGGCACTCTGAAGTGGCAGCAGGTCAAACCTTCAGTGTCACAAGTGAGAGGGGGCGGGGGAGAGGAGAGGAGGTCTCATCTCCACAGCAATGGCATCTTGGAGCCCCCTCTCCACATGTTGCAGAGCCAACTGTGGACCATAGGGATAACACAGCTTGAATCTCCCTTTCCACACAATACAACTCAACCCAGAGAATGGTTTGGAGCCAGAAAAAAAACCCACTGCGGCAACCCAAGAATGCCCTGTAGTAGCAAAGCTCCATTTGAGGTCTTCACGTGTGGGCTCCATGGTGGAAATATACCAGGGCTCATGTCTCTGCTACAGAGCCCGAGACTGAGGCAAGCAAGAGTAACAGAGACATTGGGTATTAAAAAAACCCCTAAAATAACCTAGAATGGATACCAGTGAGATTTGATTCTGAATTCTTGAATGCAGGATCATCATCATCATGAATAGAATTTATTGAACGCTTACCACTTGCAGATTACTATACTAAGTGCTTGGGAGAATGGCACCGCCCTCCTCAAAAATCACCAGTGGTTGCCTATCAAGCTTCGTATCAAGCAAAAACTATACACTATTGGCTTCAAAGCACTTCCTCACCTTGCCCTCTCCTAACTCACCTCCCTTCTCTCTTTCTACAGCCCAGCCCACACATTCCTCTCCTCTGCTGCTAACCTCCTCACTGAGCCTCATTCTCCCCTGTCCCATCGTTAACCCGACGTCCTACCTCTGGCCTGGAATGCCTTCCCTCCTCACATCCGCCAAACTAACGTACTTCCCCCCTTCAAAGCCCTACTGAGAGCCTTCCCAGAATGAGCTCCACTTTTTCTCTGCTCCTCCTCCTTCCCCATACACCTGAATCCCTCCCTCTGCTCTATCCCTCTCCCCATCCCACAGCGCTTTTTTATATATCTATATATCTATAATTATGTGTATTTATATTGATGCAACCATGGAGATTTTTGAGGAGGGGGGGGTGACATGCCCTGAACTATTCTTTAGAAAAATTATCCGGGCAGCGGAGTGAATTGTGGGCCGAAGTGGGGAGTGGCAGGAGACTGGGAGGTCAGAAATGAGGCTGATGCAATAATCTAGTCTGGATAGGATGGGTGATTATACTAACATGGTAGTGGTTGGATGGGGAGGAAAGGGCAGATGTTGTGAAGGTGACACTGGAAGGATTTGGTGATGGATTGGATATATGGGGTGAATGAAAGATCAGTGTCAGGGATGATACCATGGTTGCGGGCTTGTGATATGGGAAGGAATGTTGTGCCTTCCACAGTGATGGGAAAGTTCGGGAGAGGAAAGGGTTTGGGAGGGACAATTCAGAAAAGAAGAGGCTCACAATGGAAGAATAAGGGCTAGGGAAGGAGGAGGTGTTCAGAATTGAATACACATGAAGAAATGAAATAAAAAACAAGAAATCATAAAAAGACAAGACAAGTGATCAATATAAAACTAACAAAGAATTGTGACTAAAAGATCACCTTTTCAGTCGCCTCAGCTAGGGCTGTTCAGAGTCCAGAGGTCACAGCAGCCATATCCACGAGTACCACAACATTTGCAAAGTAGTTACAGGAACATTGATGCAGCTTCTGCATGCTGGCCACCTGGAGGAGGGCCTGACGGGATTCCAAGGTAGTATAGGGTTTAGGAAGTCTCTCTTTCCCAGGTAGCAGCCCAATGGTAAAAAAGCAATGAGAACCTCAAGCTGATGCTTCTTTTCCCTCTCTGAAGGCAAACAGAAAGCATACCTAGCCTCCTTTCTGTTGGGAATAAGTCTGTAATGGGGGCAATTGAATCAATCAGTCAATAACATTTACTGAGCATCTACTGTGTACAAAACATTGCACTATGTTCTTGGAAGTGTACAGAAGAAATAATGAAGCACACAGCCTGTCATTCATTCATTCAACCGTATTCATTGAGCACTTACTGTGTGCAGAGCAGTGTACTAAGTGCTTGTCCTCTGTCTCAAGCACCTCCTGGCACAAATAGCAGTTTTTACCCCCCCAAAAAATTAGCACAAGCACCTGGGGCCTGTAACAGCACAGCAATTCTTTTATCTTCAGAAAGTTTCCCCGAGGTGTGGCAACCCACCCCCAGTAATGAATGAGGTATTCCTCCATCTCCACTGGGTCAGTTTCACCAGTTTCCCACCTGCCATGGCCCATTTGGCTTTGACCACTGACATGCCTACCAAGGAAACAATTAATTAATCAATCAATTAATCCATCATATATATTGAGGAGTTACTGTGTATAGATCATTGTATTAAGCACTTGGGAGAGTATCATTTAATAGAGTTGGCAGACACATTCCTTGTCCACTAAAGTCTTACAATATGTAGGGGTAGAAAGACATTAAAATAAATTATGACTATGTACACAAGTGCCATGCTACTGAGGTGGGGTGAAAAAACCAAAATGCCGTCCAAATCCAAAGACTGGGGAGGAGGACTGCTTTTGTGAAGGAAGGTAAAGATGTTAAGCTTGGGTCATGCTGAGTAATAATTATAATTTTCATAATTGGTAAGTGTTTACTCTGTTCCAGGCTGGCAGAGCCGGAATTAGAACCCAGGTCCTCTGACTCCCAGGCCTGGGCTCTTTCCACTAAGCCTTGTTGCTTCTTTAATAGCAGTAGTCTGGCCAGATATGAATAATAGCTGCATTAGGACTGTTGTCATATGGATTGTCAATGAAGAATGGTTGCAGAACATATTATGAGGACAAAAGATAGGATATAGTGACAGATTGAATTAAATAATTGTTAGCATATAAAGGGTCAAGGATAATGCTAAGGTTGCATACTTTGAAGAGTTCATATATAGTAGTAATAATAATAGTAATAGTTGTGGTATTCGTTAAGCATTTACTATGTGCCAGGCACTGCACTAAGTGCTGGGGTTGACACAAGCAAATTGACACAAGTGGGGTTGACACAAGTCCCTGTCCCACATGGGGCTCACATTCTCAATCCCCATTTGACATGTGAGGGACCCGTGGCATGGAGAAATGAAGTGACTTGCCTAGGGTCACCCAGCAGACAAGTGGCAGAGCTGGTATCAGAACCCATGACCTTCTGACTCCCATACCTGAGCTCTATCCAGTTGGTTTGGTGTAGAGATCGGGCTGCCACATCTACCTGACATCAGGAAGGATGAGGCCTAGCTAGACGATGAATTTACAGAGTTTGGCCAGCCAAGCATGGCTTCTAACGCAATGGGGAACAGCTCTGAGTGTTTCGTTCCCAGGAATCTCTGATTTATTGACCACAGGGCACAAAGAATGAACACTTCATTTTCCTGGGCGAGGGGAGAGGCCAGTGTTCCAAACACGTAAATTCCTCTTCCTGAAGGTTCTCATCCTCCTGTTACTAAGAATCATCAAGAATGGACTTACAGCTGAGAAGGAGAATGTTAAAATCATGTATGTGTTCAGAAGCCAAGGCAAAGTTTTTCTAAAGTTGATTAAAACACTCACAGTAATGGTCTCCCTCACATACAGAAGGATGTAGAGAGTCACGAGGGCAAGGACACATCTGGCTGCTCTGACCTCAGGCATCTCCCTGGAGGAGTGGCTAGATCAACGAAGATGCTGGACCTTCCCATGATGTCTGTGCACCATGTAACCGCTGGACCCACTCATGAGCCCCACAAAAAACAGATCCCGAATTGAGAGCACGATTGCATTGACCAGGGTGGTTATTGCACTAATGCTAGTGGAGGAACAGTATTTCAGAATATTGACAGTTTGCCTACTTGCCTACTCACCTCGTCCAGGAGGCTTTCCCAGACTGAACCCCTTCCTTCCTCTCCCCCTAATCCCCCTCTCCATCCCCCTCATCTTACCTCCTTCCCTTCCCCACAGCACCTGTATATATGTATATATGTTTGTACATATTTATTACGCTATTTATTCATTTATTTATTTTACTTGTACATATCTATTCTATTTATTTTATTTTGTTAGTACGTTTGGTTTTGTTCTCTGTCCCCCCCTTTTAGACTGTGAGCCCACTGTTGGGTAGGGACTGTCTCTATATGTTGCCAACTTGTACTTCCCAAGCGCTTAGTACAGTGCTCTGCACACAGTAAGCGCTCAATAAATACGACTGATTAATTGATTGCTGCTGCTGCGGCTGCTCCTCCTGCTGCTGCATGTCTCAGTGTTCTGCCCCAGAAGGTCAGAGACGACAGGTATTTATCATCTGTGCTCCTAGGCCATTCCAGCTTCCGTCCTCAATTTACCCACTCTCCGCACCCTCCTCCATATCTAATTTGATTGACAGGGGGCGAGGGACACCATCAGTATTCCTGGCTTGGGCTGTCAATCTAGAATTTTGGTTGTGGGGGTGGTATCCCGCCCTCACTTCCAAGTTCCGCCTGCTGGCTTAGGTGGCTATGAGATAGCATTTGACCCTGAGATGGTGGATACCCCAGGGTCACCTTGGGAAAAAACCTAACTCCAACCATAACCCTAAATCTCACCATAACCCAGCCCTAATCGCTGGTCCACCCGGAGCCCTAACCATAAACCTAAAACCAGCCCTAACTCCAAGCCTTACCTGAGCTTTATCCTTATACTTTACCCTAAAACTTACCCTTTTCCTAAATCTAAATCTCTAATACTCCTAGCCATAACCCTATCCCTAACCCTATCCCTAGCCCTAAGCCTAACCCAACTCTAACCCTAAGCCTAACTCTATTCCTATCCCTAACATTTACCAGAGCACTAGACCTAACCCTAACCCTAACCCTAACTCTATCCCTAAGCCTCACTATAACCCTAGCCCTAATCCTAAACCTAAACCTAACTCTAACTCTAATCCTAATTCTAACCCTCAACTTTATCCTAAACCTAACCTTGAACGTATTCTTATCCATAATCCTAACACTAAACCTAAACTTAAACCTAAACTATAAAGTAGCCCTAGCCATAAGCCTAAATTTATACCTAAACCTAACAGTAACCCTCCTCCTAGCCCAAGGCCTTGTACTAAAACTGACCCTAATCCTAGGCCTAGGCCAAGGCTCAAAACCAACCACGAACCCTAATAGTAACTCTCACCCTAACCTTGAGCCCCCCCAAATGCTAACCCATAGCCTAACACCAACCATAAACCTATTCCTACCCACAGCCCTAGGGACAACCCTAACCAAAACCTTAACCCTAATCTATACCTAACCCTAACCCTAAACCTAACCATAAACCCTAGCCTTAAACCTAACCCTAATGCTAGCCTTGACCCTAACCCTAAACCTAACCCTACCCCTATTTCACTGGCATAGATTGTCATGGTTTATTGTTGTATTGTACTTTCCCTAGCACTTGGTAGAGTGCTCTGCACACATTAAGAGCTTAGTAAATATAATTGAATGAATGAATGAGTGATTCCTAGTGCTAAACCTAACCCTAGACCTAGCAGTAGCTCTATCCCTAACCTAAACCTAACCTTAACCATAGTCCTAGCCCTAGTCCTAGCCTTAGCCTGAGTCCTAACCCTAACCCTAGGCCTAATACTAGCCCAAGACCTAATCCTAACTCTAACAATAAACCTAATCCTATCCATAAACGTAGCCCTATCCCTATCCCTTGCCCTAAATTAACCCTAACTTTAGCCCTAACCCCAACCCTAATTATCTCCTTAACCTTAAACCTATCCATAATCTTAGCCTTAGACTTACCCCTTACCTAACCCTATCCCTAGCCTTGTTGTAGTGCTACAACAGCTAGTGCTGGGGCTACCCCAGCCGAAACTCTATCCCTAAACTGAAATCTAACCATAAGCTTAGCACTAGGCCTAGTGATGGATTGCATATGTAGGTTGAATGAGACACTATGTGGCATCTACAAAATGATGGGAAAGTCAGGAGAAGGACAATGTTTGAGTGGGAAGATGATATCTGTTTGAGGTGACAACGGGATAACCAAGTAGAGATGTCCTGAAGCATGAGAACATATGAGACTGCAGAGAGGGAGGGAGATCAGAACTGGAGATGTAGATTTGGGAATCAACCGCATAGAAGTGGTAGTTGAAGCCATGGGAGCTAAGGAGTTCTCCAAGTGAGTGGGAGTAGATGGAAAATTGAAGAGGACCCAGAACTGCACCTTGAGGGACCCTACAATAATTAGTGGGTGGGAGGCAGAGCAGGAGCCCATGAAAGAGACGGAGAATGAGCAGCCAGAGAGCTAGGAGGAGAACCAGGAGAGGACAGTGTCAGTGAAGATGAGGTTGGATAATGTTCACAGAAGGGGAAGGTCGCCAGTGTTGAAAGTAGCTGAAAGGTCGAGGAGGATTAGGATGGAGTATACGTCATTGGATTTGGAAAGAAGAACATCACCGGTGACTTTTGAGAGGGCAATTTCTGTGGAGTGAAGGGGTTGGAAGCTAGATTGGAGTGGAGTCAAGGAGAGAGAATTGGAGAAGAGGAACTTGAGATAGCAGATCTACACCATTCGCTCAAGGGTTTTGGAGAGGAAGGGAGGAGTTGGTGCGATAACTGGAGGGAGCTGTGGGGCCAAGAGGCCTTTTTTAGGATAGGTGAGACATAGGTACTTTTGAAGGAGGTGGCAAAAAAGCCACTTGGAGAGTTGAAGTTGGCGGTAGGGAGAGAACAAGGGAAGGGGCAAGTGTTTTGAAAAGGTGTGAAGGGATGGGGTTGTATGCACAGATGGAGGAGGTCGATATGTGAAAGAATGCAGGAGACTTCCTTTTAAGATGTTGTTGGGAAAGATGGGAGAGTTGAAGAAGGGTCAGGAAAGATTTTAGGGAGATCATGCCTGATGGCTTTAATTATCTCAATAAGGTAGGTGGCCAGTCTTTCGGGGTGAAGGATGGGGGAGGCAGGGGGCCAAACGATTAAGGAGGGAGTTTAACACCTGGAATAACTGGTGAAGGTAATGGGCATGGGTGTCAATAAGGATGAAGAAGTAATTTTATCAGGCAGAGGAGAGGGGAGCCCTCCCTCCCCTCCTTCCACAGCTGCTGCCAGGTGTGGCTTTTGGAACGCCCGCTCCATTATAGGTAAGATCCCTTTCATTCTGGACCTATTCCTTTACAGCTCTATACTCCTCCTCGCCCTAACCGAAACATGGCTCTCTCCGGATTATACGGTCTCTTCTGCTGCTCTCTCCAGTGGAAGCCTCTTCTTCTCACACTCCCCTAGACTCACCGGAAAAGGAGGAGGTGTCGGTTTCCTTCTCGCTCCCCAATGTCCCTTTCGCACTATCCCTCCTCCACCTTCCCTTTTCTTCCCCTCCTTTGAAGCCCACATTATTCGCCTCTACCACCCCCTCCAGATTCTTGTAGACGTCATCTACCACGCACCCCCCGGCCCCACCTCCAACTTCTTTAACGATTTTGACCCCTTTCTCACCTTCCTTCTCTCCTTTTCCATGCCCACTCTGATACTCGGAGATACAACATCCACATGGATGTCCCCGGTGACTCCTCTCCTGCCCACCTTCTATCTTTCTTTGCCCTGACAACCTCCTGCTCCACCCCAACTCGCCCACTCACCAACTTGGTCACACCCTCGACCTCATCATCTCCACCCTCATCAACTCTGAAATGCCTCTCTCTGATCACAACCTTCTCACCTACCTCCTCACTCACTCCTCTCCGCTGTAAATCCATATTACTACCTCACAGAGACCTCCGCTCTCTCGACCCCATCTATCTTTCTCAGCACATCACACCCCACCTCGCCTCCTTTTCCTCTCTACCCAATCTTGATGATGAGATTACTGCTCTCAACTCTACCCTCTCTTCTCAACTCAACTCGCTCGCTCACCTTTCCATTAGCTGCTCTCGTACCACTAACCCACAGCCTTGGATCACTGCCACTGCCTGCCTCCTTCACTCTTATACTCGAGCTCCTGAATGCTGCTGGAGAAAAGTCTAAACCCCAAGCCAACTCTGTTCACTTCAAGTTTATCCTTTCCTGCCTTAACACTGCCCTCTTCTCTGCCAGGCAAAACTATTTCTCCTCCCTTATTGACACCCATGCCCATCATCCCCTTCAGCTCTTCCGTACATTTAACTCCTTTCTCAGGCCCCCTGTTCCTCCCCCTCATCCATCCCTCACCCCCAACCATCTGGCCTCCTACGTCATTAGTAAAATTAACTCCATCAGGTCTGAGCTCCCCAAAGTCACTCCTCCCTCTTCTCCAACACCCCCGCTCTTAACCCCTTCCACTACTCTCCCATCCTTCCCAGCAGTATCTTCAGATGAGATCTTCTCCCTCCTCTCAAGTGCTACTCCATCCACCTGTGCTTCAGACCCCATTCCCTATCATCTTATGAAATCTCTCACCCCTTCCTTAACTTCCATCTCCATCCACTCACTCTCCACTGCTTCGTTCCCCTCTGCCTTCAAACATGACCACGTGTCCCCCATCCTAAACAAAACCCTTTCTTGACCCCACTGTCCCTTTCTAGGTATCGCCCTTTGTCCCTCCTACCCTTCCATTTCAAACACTTAGAACGAGTCGCCTATACTCGCTGCCTCTAATTCCTCAATGCCAACCCTCTCCTTGACCCTCTCCAATCTGACTTCTGTCCACTACACTACACCGAAACAGCCCTCTCAAAGGTCACCAATGACCTCCTTCTTGCCAAATCCAGCGGCTCCTGCTCTATACTAATCCTCCTCGACCTCTCAGCTGCTTTCGACACTTCCTCTTCTGGCTCTCCGCTTATCTCTTCGGCCGTTCATTCTCAGTCTCTTTGCGGGCTCTTCCTCCCCCTCCCATCCCCGTAGTGTAGGGGTTCCTCAAGGGTCAGTTCTTGGTCCCCTTCTGTTCTCTATCTACACTCACTCCCTTGGTGACCTCATTCGCTCCCACGGCTTCAACTATCGTCTCTATGCTGATGGCATCCAAATCTACATCTCTGCCCCTGGTCTCTCTCCCTCCCTTCAGGCTCGGGTCTCCTCCTGCCTTCAGGACATCTTCATCTGGATGTCTGCCTGCCATTTAAAACTCAATATGTCCAAGACTGAACTCTTTATCTTCTCTCCCAAGCCCTCTTCTCTTCCTGACTGTCCCATCACTGTAGAGGACACTACCATACTTCCTGTCTCACAATTCCACAAACTTGGTGTCATCCTCGACTCTGCTCTCTCGTTCACCCCTCTCACCCAATCCGTCAGCAAAACCTGCAGGTCTCACCTCCACAACATCTTCAAGATCCCCTCTTTCCTCTCCATCCAAACCGCTACCTTGCTGGTTCAATCTCTCATCCGATCCCAACTAGATTACCCGCATCAGCCCCTCTTTGATCTCCCATCCTCCTGTATCTCCCCACTTCAGTCTATACTTCATGCTGCTGCCCGGATCACCTTTGTACAGAAACGCTCTGGGCATGTTACTCCCCTCCTCAAAAATCTCCTGTGGCCACGAAGAGAGATATGGATCAGGATTCATTCATTCGTATTTATTGAGCGCTTACTGTGTGCAGAGCACTGTACTAAGCGCTTGGGAAGTACAAGTTGGCAACATATAGAGACGGTCCCTACCCAACAGTGGGCTCACAGTCTAGAAGGGGGAGACAGAGAACAAAACAAAACATATTAACAAAATAAAATAAATAGAATATGTACAAGTAAAATAAATAGAGTAATAAATACGTACAAACATATATACATATATACAGGTGCTGTGGGGAAGGGAAAGAGGTAAGGCAGGGGGGGTGGAGAGGGGGAGGAGGGGGAGAGGAAGGAGGGAGCTCAGTCTGAGAAGGCCTCCTGGAGGAGGTGAGCTCTCAGTAGGGCCTTGAATCAATCAATCAATCAATCAATCGTATTTATTGTGCGCTTACTATGTGCAGAGCACTGTACTAAGCGCTTGGGAAGTACAAATTGGCATCACATAGAGACAGTCCCTACCCAACAGTGGGCTCACAGTCTAAAAGGGGGAGACAGAGAACAGAACCAAACATACCAACAAAATAAAATAAGTAGGATAGAAATGTACAAGTAAAATAAATAAATAAATAAATAAATAGAGTAATAAATATGTACAACCATATATACATATATACAGGTGCTGTGGGGAAGGGAAGGAGGTAAGACGGGGGGATGAAGAGGGGGACGAAGGGGAGAGGAAAGAAGGGGCTCAGTCTGGGAAGGCCTCCTGGAGGAGGTGAGCTCTCAGCAGGGCCTTGAAGGGAGGAAGAGAGCTAGCTTGGCGGAGGGGCAGAGGGAGGGCATTCCAGGCCCGGGGGATGACGTGGGCCGGGGGTCGATGGCGGGACAGGCGAGAGCGAGGTACAGTGAGGAGATTAGTGGTGGAGGAGCGGAGGGTGCGGGCTGGGCAGTAGAAGGAGAGAAGGGAGGTGAGGTAGGAGGGGGCGAGGTGATGGACAGCCTTGAAGCCCAGGGTGAGGAGTTTCTGCTTGATGCGCAGATTGATCGGTAGCCATTGGAGGTTTTTGAGGAGGGGAGTAATATGTCCAGAGCGTTTCTGGACAAAGATAATCCGGGCAGCAGCATGAAGTATGGA
The DNA here is from genome assembly GCF_015852505.1 of Tachyglossus aculeatus. Lineage (NCBI taxonomy): Eukaryota > Metazoa > Chordata > Mammalia > Monotremata > Tachyglossidae > Tachyglossus > Tachyglossus aculeatus. The sequence continues at coordinate 215,796 of NW_024044885.1, forward strand.
TTGAAGTGGAGAGAGACACGAGGATGGGAGATCAGAGAGAAGGCTAGTGCAGTAGTCCAGACGGGATAGGATGAGAGCTTGAATTAGCAGGGTAGCGGTTTGGATGGAGAGGAAAGGGCGGATCTTGGCAATGTTGCGGAGCTGAGACCGGCAGGTTTTGGTGACGGCTTGGATGTGAGGGGTGAATGAGAGAGCGGAGTCGAGGATGACACCAAGGTTGCGGGCTTGTGAGACGGGAAGGATGGTAGTGCCGTCAACAGAGATGGGAAAGTCAGGGAGAGGAGAAGGTTTGGGAGGGAAGACAAGGAGCTCAGTCTTCGACATGTTGAGCTTTAGGTGGCGGGCGGACATCCAGATGGAGATGTCCTGAAGGCAGGAGGGAGATGCGAGCCTGGAGGGAGGGGGGAGAGGGCAGGGGCAGAGATGTAGATCTGGGTGTCATCAGCGTAGAGATGATAGTTGAAGCCGTGGGAGCGAATGAGGTCACCAAGGGAGTGAGTGTAGATTGAGAACAGAAGGGGACCAAGCACTGAACCTTGGGGAACCCCCACAGTAAGAGGATGGGAGGGGGAGGAGGAGCCTGTAAAAGAGACTGAGAAAGAACGACCGGAGAGATAAGAGGAGAGCCAGGAGAGGACGGAGTCTGTGAAGCCAAGGTCAGATAACGTGTTGAGGAGAAGGGGGTGGTCCACAGTGTCAAAGGCTGCTGAGAGAGCTGGGAAGTGCAAGTCGGCAACGTATAGAGATGGTCTAAATTTTTGTTAGCTGTGGGCAAGATAATATGAAACTGTTCACCAGATCTTACAGCATCAAGAAGAGGGGACAAACTTCAAACCTAAACGTGGGGAATTCAAAACAAAAATAAACATATCTTCACCAACATGATGATGAGCATAAGTAAGTCCTTATAATACGAAGTTGTCTTAGGCCCACAATACCAGTTAATTATTGAGGAATTTGTGAAAAATTGCAGATGAGTAATGCATAATGGAGGAAAATTTAGGGACGTTTAATGGTTCATTTCTAGAAGTAACAGTGATGGTCAAAGAGGGTAATCTTCACATGTAAGCTAGTTATGGACAGGGAATGTATCCACTAATTATATTGTGTTGTACTCTCCTAATCACTTAGTACAGAGTGTGGCACATGATAAATGCTTAGTAAATACTACTGTTTGATGGTTTAATGGACCCTCTATGAAGGATATACATGGAGACCGGGCACTAAAATGGATGGAGCATTCACCTAACACCTACCAGCATTCAAGTGTGGACACTTTTTTTCATTGCTACCTCTTGAATGTGGTTTTGTGTGTATTATTATTATTATATTCATTATTTATAGGCTTCTATTTTCTCCTCAGCACATTTGTCAGACATATTAAAATGACATCTAGCATACTCCTATTTATAAATTAAAATTGGAATTTGCTATGTTCTGTCCCGGGTCCCATAAAGGGAATTCACAGTTGATAAGAGACATAACATATGACATTTTCAGTTCATACTAACCCCATTTCTGTTAACAGAATGTCATTACCCAGTTTTACCAAGAACAAATATTCTTGCCCATTACCTTCATCAGGGCCCCCTTAACATCCTTGTTCCTCAGAGTATAGGGGGTTCAGTATGGGGATCACCACTGTGTAGAACAGGACACAATTTTATTCTGCTCCAAGGAGCAGCTGGAGCTGGCTGCACATAATTGAACGTGAGGGTTTCACTGCATAGAATAACGGCGGTCAGGTGGGAGGTGCAGGATGAGAAAGTTTTCTGTCTCCCGTCGCTGCATTGGATCCTCATGATGGCACAGACGATGTATACATAAGAGATTATTATGGTGGGGACAGTGTTTAGTACTGTGATGGCAGCAGAGATGGAAGAAAAAAATGGAATCAGATGAATATCAGAGCAGGAAATTTCCATTAATGGTGGGAAATCACAGAAAAAAAATGATAAATTTAATAGAGTCCACAGAAGACTAAATTGAAGACAAAAGTGGTAAACACCAGAGCATTTAAGCAATCCCCTAAATAGGAAACAGTTATGAGCTGGACACAGACCCTATTGGACATGGAGATTGGCCACACATTGGTCATATGCCATCATGGCCTAGTAAGATGTCCTCTGAGATTCCAAAAGCAAAAGTAGAGCACAGTTGAGCAGCACAGCCAACATAAGATATTGTATCTCTCTCCACTAGGAAGCCCTTGAGCATCTTTGGTCTGACACGGCTTCATCTATCATCTCTACACTGATGACGCCCAAATTTACATCTCTGCCCCTGCTCTCTCTCCCTCCCTCCAGGCTCATATCTCCTCTTGCCTTCAGGACATCTCTATCTGGATGTCTGCCCGGCATCTAAAACTCAATGTGTCTAAGACTGAACTCCTTATCTTCCCTCCCAAACGCTGCCCTCTCCCTGACTTTCCCATCACTGTAGAAAACACTGCCATCCTTCCCATCTCACAAGCCCGCAACCTTGGTGTTATCCTCGACTCCACTCTCTCGTTCACCCTACACAGCCAATCTGTCACCAAAACCACCGGTCTCACCTCCACAACATTGCCAGGATCCACCCTTTCTGCTCCGTACAAACTGCTAACTTGCTGGTTCAATCTCTCATCCTAACCCGACTGGACTACTGCATCAGCCTCTTCTCTGATCTCCCATCCTCCTGTCTCTCCCCATTTCAGTCTATGCTTCACTCTGCTGTCTGGATTATCTCTGTACAGAAACGCTCTGGGCATGTTACTGCCCTCCTCAAAAATCTCCAGTGGATGCCTGTCAACCTACTAATCAAGCAAAAACTTCTCACTCTCGGCTTCAAGGCTTTCAATCACCTCGGCCCTTCCTATCTCACCTCCCTTCTCTCCTTCTACAGCCCAGCCCAGTGCATAGTACAGTGCCTGGCACATAGTAAGTGCTTAACAAATACCATAATTATTATTTTAAAATGCCAGACCTGTTATTGTAATAGATTAGCATATCAATCAGAGCAATTACCTCAAATGTTGAAGCAAGTGTAAATTCAATTCTCCAGGATTGCATGCAAGTAAAGTGGTTCTAAACACATATAGATTATCCCCTTTTCTCATGCAAGCCCCATGGACCTTAATTGACAGCCCCTTCAGAATGCAGGGAAAATCAAACTCTGGCTAGTTTCAGGCTAGACAAATCAAATTATGTGAATGAAAGCTCAAAAACTGTTAGGTCAGCCTAAAATCGGAGGGGAAAGGAGGAAGGAGGAGGTGCTATGTTGGGAAACATAGCTGCCCTCCTCAAACTCATTTCTCCTCAGTCCATCTCTCAAATGTGATGTATTCTATTTATTTTATTTTGTTAATATGTTTTGTTTTGTTCTCTGTCTCCCCCTTCTAGACTGTGAGCCCACTGTTGGGTAGGGACTGTCTCTATATGTTGCCAACTTGTACTTCCCAAGCGCTTAGTACAGTGCTCTGCACACAGTAAGAGCTCAATAAATACGATTGATTGATTGATTGATTGATTCAGTTGTGCACTGGAAGGACTTTCAAGAGGAGAGTGAATTGGTTGTATATTTTCTTGGGGTTCAATCAATCAATCAATCAATCGTATTTATTAAGCGCTTACTGTGTGCAGAGCATTGTACTAAGCGCTTGGGAAGTACAAGTTGGCAACATATAGAGACGGTCCCTGCCCAACAGTGGGCTCACAGTCTAGAAGGGAAAGACAGAGAACAAAACAAAACATATTAACAAAATAAAATAAATAGGATATGTACAAGTAAATAAATAAATAAATAGAGAAATAAATGTGTACAAACATATATACATGAGCACATGTCAAATGGGATGTGATATAGGCAGGACACATCATCTAAGACCTGGATAGAGGTTAATAATTATTTGAATGATGACTTTTCAGAATCTTTTCTGCCTAATAATAGTGCTGATTAATGTATTTAAATAAGTGCTTACTGTGTGCCAAGCCCTGGTACTAAAGCCCTGGGGTAGATATAGAATAATCAGATCATACTCTGTTCCTCATCCCACATAGGGTTCACAGTCTAAGAAGGAGGGAAAAATGGATAGTTTATGCCCATTTTACAGATGAAAAAACCGAGGCACAAAGAAATGCCTTCCAAAAAAAGTGTTTGGGAGTTAAATCTAATTCCTTGGAGGAAATTCCTTGATCATAAAGCAGGAGGAAAAGATGGGGAATCAATACTTCTTGATCACTAAGGGTCATTTAGTAATCAGGAATATTGTCAAGTATATTCAAGCACTTTCAACAATTTTAGCATTTAAAATGGTAGTCAATCAATCAATCAATCAATTGTATTTATTGAGCACTTACTGTGTGCAGAGCACTGTACTAAGTGCTTGGGAAGTACAAGCTGGCAACATTTAGAGACAATCCCTACCCAAAAGTGGGATCACAGTCTAGAAGGGGGAGACAGAGAACAAAACCAAACATACTAACAAAATAAAATAAATAGAATAGATACGTACAAGTAAGAAAAATAAATAAATAAATAGAGTAATAAATATGTACGAACATATATACATATACACAGGTGCTGTGGGGAAGGGAAGGAGGTAAGACGGGGCTGATGGAGGGGGGCCGAGGGGGAGAGGAAGGAGGGGGCTCAGTCTGGGAAGGCCTCCTGGAGGAGGTGAGCTCTCAGTAGGGCCTTGAAGGGAGGAAGAGAGCTAGCTTGGTGGATGTTGGGAGGGAGGACATTCCAGGCCAGGGGGACGACGTGGGCCGGGGGTCGATGGTGGGATAGGAGAGAACGAGGCACAGTGAGGAGATTAACGGCAGAGGAGCAGAGGGTGCGGGCTGGGCTGTAGAAGGAGAGAAGGGAGGTGAGGTAGGAGGGTGCGAGGTGATGGAGAGCCTTGAAGCCAAGGCTGAGGAGTTTCTGCCTGATGCACAGATTGATTGGTAGCCGCTGGAGATTTTTGAGGAGGGGAGTAACATGCCCAGGGCGTTTCTGGACAAAGACAATCCGGGCAACAGCATGAAGTATGGATTGAAGTGGGGAGAGACACGAGGATGGGAGATCAGAAAGGAGGCTGATGCAGTAGTCCAGACGGGATAGGATGAGAGCTTGAACAAGCAGGGTAGCGGTTTGGATGGAGAGGAAAGTGCGGATCTTGGCAATGTTGTGGAGCTGAGACCGGCAGGTTTTGGTGATGGCTTGGATGTGAGGGGTGAATGAGAGAGTGGAGTCGAGGATGACACAAAGGTTGCGGGCTTGTGAGACGCGAAGGATGGTAGTGCCTTCAACAGTGATGGGAAAGTCAGGGAGAGGGCAGGGTCTGGGAGGGAAGAAAAGGAGTTCAGTCTTGGACATGTTGAGTTTTAGGTGGTGGGCAGACATCCAATCAATCAATCAATCAATCATATTTATTGAGCACTTACTGTGTGCAGAACAGTGTACTAAGCGCTTTGGAAGTACAAGTTGGCAACATATAGAGACAGTCCCTACCCAACAGTGGGCTCACAGTCTAAAAGATCCAGATGGAGATGTCCTGAAGGCAGGAGGAGATGTGAGCCTGGAGGGAGGGGGAGAGAGCAGGGGCAGAGATGTAGATTTGGGTGTCATCAGTGTAGAGATGATAATTGAAGCCGTGGGAGTGAATGAGGTCACCAAGGGAGTGAGTGTAGATGGAGGACAAAAGGGGACCGAGCACTGAACCTTGGGGACCCCCCACAGTAAGGGGATGGGAGGGGGAGGACGAGCCTGCAAAAGAGGCTGAGAATGAACGACTGGAGAGATAAGAGGAGAACGAGGAGAGGACGGAGTCTGTGAAGCCAAGGTTGGATAGCGTGTTGAGGAGAAGGGGGTGGTCCAGAGTGTCGAAGGCAGCTGACAGGTCGTGGAGGATTAGGATAGAGTATGAGCCCTTGGATTTAGCAAGCAGGAGGTCATTGGTGACCTTTGAGAGGGCAGTTTCCGTGGAATGTAGGGGACGGAAGCCATACTGGAGGGGGTCGAGGAGAGAGTTGGTGTTGAGGAATTCGAAGCAGCACGTGTAGACAACTCGTTCAAGGAGTTTGGAAAGGAATGGTAGGAGGGAGATGGGGCGATAACTAGAAGGTGAGGTGGGCTCAAGAGAGGGTTTTTTTAGGATGGGAGAGACATGGGCATGTTTGAAGGCAGAGGGGAAGGAACCAGTGGAGAGTGAGTGGTTGAAGATGGAAGTTAAGGAGGGGAGAACGGATGGAGCGAGAGATTTCATGAGATGAGAGGGAATGGGGTCAGAAGCACAGGTGGCCAGAGTAGCACTTGAGAGGAGGGAGGAGAGCTCCTCTGAAGGATACTGCTGGGAAGGATGGGTGAGTAGCAGAGAGTGTTGAGAGCCGGGGGCTCGGAGAAGGGTGGGGGAGTGACTTTGGGGAGGTAGGACTTGATGGATTTAATTTTATTAATGAAGTATGAGGCCAGATCGTCGGGGGTGAGGGAAGGAGGAGCGGGAGGAGCTGGGGGCCTGAGGAGGGAGTTGAATGTACGGAAGAACTGACGGGGATGCTGGGCATGGGTGTCAATAAGGGAGGAGAAATAGTTTTGTCTGGCAGAGGAGAGGGCTGATTTGAGGCAGGAAAGGATAAACTTGAAGTGAACGAGGTTGGCATGATGTTTAGACTTTCGCCAACAGTGTTCAGCAGCTCGAGCATAAGAGCGAAGTGAAGAACTGAAACAATTATTCTGGGCATTCAGGTAAATAATTCCACTACTGACCTAGTTACCTGAGTTAAAGGATCTGGTATGAGTGTTCACAAAGGGCAGTCATCTTACGTAATTTAGGCATGACCGAATCCCTGATGGAGTTGCTATCTGTCCGATACTATTGGAACTGCAGGGCTCTGATCCCACCGTGCATGGCGTGTGGTGCCCTGTCCAAGCCAAGTCCGAAGTTTGAAGTAGCCCAGGTAAACCTGGGCAGCCTTAGGGAAATTTATCTGGGGAACAAGTCCTCAGAACAGTTGCACGGGACATGGCTCCAGATTCAGGAATACCCATAGTACCAAAGAAATTCAGTCTCTCACTTGGGATTCCAAGAAGTTCCAAGGAAAAGACCCAGATTTCTAGCTCTACCTGGACTTCTTCAGGGCCCCACCACCTTCAAACCCCCAGTCTCCCAGCTTGAGGGAGTCCACATGAACCAAATCCACCTCAGGGGGAACCAGAAACTGAGAGTCACACCAAGTATAGGGGCTAATCCTCACCACCAGAGATTACTGTGACAAGAAGCCACCACACTAAACTCTGTGACACTGAAGGAAGAACAAATTTCTAAAAGGTTGAGAAAGTCTCTGCAGTACTGGTCAACTGCTTAATTTGGGAAATTAGACAACACAGTACTTTTATCCTGTCAATGGCTCAGTGGCATGCTCACACTAATAATAGTATGTGTTACATGCTTACTATATGCCAAGAACTGTTCTAAGCACCAGGGTAGATATCAAGTGGATAGAGCATGGGCCTGGCAGAAGGACCTCGGTTCTAATCCTGGCTCTGCCATTTGTCTGCTGTGTGACCTTGGGCAAGTCACTTAATTTCTCTGTGCCTCAGTTACCTCATCTGTAAAATGGGGATTAAGACTATGTGGGAATGGGACTGTGTCCAACCCAATTTGCTTGTATCTACCCAAGAACTTAATACAGTGCCTTACACTCATTCAATCGTATTTATTGAGTGCTTACTGTGTGTAGAGCACTGTACTAAGCACTTACACATAGTAAGCACTTCTTAACAAATACCACAGTTGTTATTCTTATTATTAGGTCAGACACATCTTCTGCCTCACAAGGGATCACAATCAAAGAAGGAGGGAGAACAGGTATTTCATACTCTTTCTATATAAGAGGAAACTGAGAAACCGAGAAGTAAAGTGACTCTCCCAGGGTCACAGCAGGCAAATGGTAGAGCTGAGATTAGAACCTAGGCACTCTGACTCCCTGGCCTCTGCTCTTTACTCAGATCTCTAGAACAGTGCTTGGCACGTAGGAAGCACTTAACAAGTACCATTATTGTTGTTATTATTATTATTATTAACATCCAATCTAACATCCAGTACTCCTAACAAAAGAGACATTAAGAGCCTCCCCATTCCCTCTGTCCTCTCCCCTTATTACCCATCCTGTCTATATCCCTTTTCTCCTCCTTTTCATCCTAAATCCTCCTTCTGTTAATTCCCCGTTTTGAATTAGCACATCTCATTCATCTCCTTCATTCTTCTATCTCTTCACTTCTCAAACAATCAGTCTCTCCCCTTTCTCCATCCCCCCACACCCATTGCTTTTCATGTAATTATACATAATTGATTTGCAAATATTATTTGAAATTATCAAAGCATATACAAATCATTTAATTATTGTGTTTTCAGCCTCTTTGATATTAAGTATTTGCAGAACCTGATAATTTAATTCCAGAGGGTAGAGCTTTTATATGAACATGGTTGTTAGACTTAAACTAGAAAGGAATAATTTGGAATTCACTGCAGTTCTAGTTCATTCTACTGGTAGGATTAAATTTTGGACTGCCATACAAAATGAAAAATAATGCAATTTATGACAGATACATTTTCTTTCCATTAAAGACAAAAAGAATGGATTTTTCATTAGTGAATATGATATTGGTAAAGAAATCAGATATCTAGCCTCTGAATACTCAAACTATAGAACAGTCATTTCTTGATTCCATGACAATGATGGCAGAAATCTACAGATAATTCAAAGTGCTGTATTTTGGCTAAAAGATTGGTTCACCTATCAGTCTCTCCAGAGCTGCTAACAATTAGGAAAATGAAATAATTTACTTTTTACTTCCTCTCTAGGCTCCTGACCAAATGGCTGAAATACTGGAGAAAATAGAGGGAAAAACAAGGAACAAGTCTATTAATCAACTATTGGCTTTATCTGAAGTTAATAATCTCACCAAGGGATAGAGTCCTTCCCTTTCTTAACCTCTACTTCTAATTTCCATAGGTATATCCCTCGTGTATCATTTCAACACACATGACAATGAATCTGAGAATGATTCTTGGCAGAATGAACACTGCCAAATGTATCTAGCTGCTTGGAGGAAGAAAACAGGTAAGAGGACTGTTTTTATCCAGCTGTTTAAAATCTTTCACCTCCTTCATTTTATTTTATAATCTCAGAAGTTAATCTATGTTATTATCTATGGACAGCCCCTGCAGATTTCCAGTAGACTTACTTTCAGAGGTAAAACCTTTAGCAATTTTGACTTCTTCATCATCAGTGGTATTCACTGAGTGCTTACTAGGTACTGTACTGATTATGTGAGGGAGTAAAATAAAACAGAGTAGACAGACACGTTCCTTGCCCAAAGTGAGTTTAGAGTCTAGAGGCAGAGACAGAGATTAATATAAAAAGTATAATATAATCAATAATGCCTTTGCCCCTAAAAGACACCTAAATGATGTTTAAACAGCATAATTAGGCACGGTATTTAAGTAGTGTTATTATTCAAATACCTGATTAACCACACTTCCCCATATTCCTCTTTCAGAACTGTGGAAGTTAGAATTGAATGGTGGCAGTTGAATTGATGGCCGAATGTCTAATAACCCCAGTCACCATCACTTTAAATCATCCGAGCCCTAGAGCAAAGATGCAGTATACTGTCTTTATGTTCTGGGAAATATTCACTCCCTTCCAGCCCACTCCAGAATAAGCTTACTGTGCCATCTCTCCATAGATTTCCAAACACCCCTTTCCTTCATTCAGGGAGAATATTTGATCTTCTATTGCACTCTTCCCTCTCTAGTCAGTAGGGTGAATCCAGAATTCCTCTCTTCAGTAGGCAGGATCATAATATGTTTTATTCGAGTGTGGTTCTTGGTCTCTGCCTAAACTCACTCCACTCTTCCAAGAGCCCCAACATCACCTTGCTTGTGATATCTAATGAAGAAGACTTATGACACAGGTAAATAAATGCCTTCTCTGCCCCCATATTAAATTGCTATGCATTACTAAATATCCTAGCTCTGTGTGAGTGCATGCATAGGAACCACTATATACATGTGTGCGTTTACAAGGAAGGATTTTTTTTTCCTCAACTCCTTTCTTTTAGAACTATGTTAATGGCTCCAGTTCGGCCTGGTGGAAATTCCTTGCGGAATTACTGAGTTATGGAACTCCATGGGAAAGCAGTGCTGTGGGTGACATCTAACACTTCCAGAGTAGTGCAATTGGCTATGTGGATTGGGTAATCCTATTCCGTGATGGACAGGAACAATGGTAACTCGGTGACTGAATTCATCCTTGTGGGTTTCAGACACCACCTGTAATTGATGATCCCTCTCTTCCTAGTCTTTTAACTGATCTACAAGACTACCACGTTGGGGAATCTTGGGATGATCAGGTTAATCCAAATGGACTCCCACTTGCACCTGACCTTGTACTTTTTCCTCACTGGCTTGTCCTCCCTCGACATATGTTACTCCTCGTCTATCACCTCCAAAGCCTTGGTGAACTTGTTTGAATGGGGGGAAGCCATTTCTGTAGCTGGATGTGCTGGGCAGCTCTTCTTTTTCTCTGGCTTTGCCAGCACAGAAACTTTCCTCCTGGCAGCCATGGTGTATGACCATTATGGGGCCATCTGTAACCCTCTGCTTTATGATACTGTCATCTCCGAGAGAGTCTGTGTGGGCCTGGTGGCTGGTTCCTACTTGGCTGGATTTGCAAATGCTACCCTACTCACCAGTTGCACTTTCCAGTTGACTTTCTGCCACTCCAACTTGATCCACCACTACTTAATAATAATAATGATGGTACTTGCTATGTCCAAAGCAAGCACTGTTCTATGCGCTGGGGAGGTTTCAAGATGATCAGGTTGGCCCACCGCGGGCTCACAGTTTTAATCCCCATTCTACAGATGAGGTAACTGAGGCACAGAGAAGTTCAGTGACTTGCCCAAAGTCACACAGCTGACAGTTGGTGGAGCTGGGATTTGAACCCATGACCCCTGACTCCAAAACCCGTGCTCTTTCCACTGAGCCATGATGCTCCTACTTCTGCAATGTTCTCCCCCTTCTGCAGTTTTCTTGATCTGATACCATTATCAATGAAATCCTGCTCTCTACTGGGGTGGGTTTGATTCAAATAAGCACAGTGGTAATGCTCCTATTCTCGTATCTGTACATTCTGATCACCATGCTGAGGCTCCTATCTCCTGAGGGGAGACACAAAGTCTTCTACACCTGCTGTTCCCACCTAATAGCTGTGGTAATATTTTATGGCACCACGTTTTTCATCTATTTAAGGCACAACTCAAGTTCATCCCTGGATGAAGACCACGCTCTGTTGATTTTTTACACACAATTGTGATCCCCATGCTCAATCAATCAATCAATTAATCAATCAATCAATCATATTTATTGAGCGCTTACTGTGTGCAGAGCAGGGTACTAAGCACTTGGGAAGTACAAGTTGGCAACATACAGAGACAGTCCCAACCCAACAGTGGGCTCACAGTCTAGAAGAGGGAGATAGAGAACAAAACCAAAGATATTAACAAAATAAAATTAATAGAATAGATATGTACAAGTAAAATAAATAAATAAATAAATAAATAAATAAATAAATAAATAGAGTGATAAATATGTACAAACATATATACATATATACAGGTGCTGTGGGGAAGGGAAGGAGGTAAGACGGAGGGATGGAGAGCGGGACAAGACGGAGAGGAAGGAAGGGGCTCAGTCTGGGAAGGCCTCCTGGAGGAGCTGAGCTCTCAGTAGGGCCTTTAAGGGAAGAAGAGTGCTAGCTTGGCAGATGGGCAGAGGGAGGACATTCCAGGCCCGGGGGATGACGTGGGCCAGGGGTCGATGGCGGAACAGGTGAGAACGAGGCACGGTGAGGAGATTAGCGGCAGAGGAGTGGAGGGTGCGGGCTGGGCTGTAGAAGGAGAGAAGGGAGGTGAGGTAGGAGGGGGCAAGGTGATAGAGAGCCTTGAAGCCGAGGGTGAGGACTTTCTGCCTGATGCGCAGATTGATTGGTAGCCACTGGAGATTTTTGAGGAGGGGAGTAACATGCCCAGAGCGTTTCTGGACAAAGACAATCCGTGCAGCAGCATGAAGTATGGATTGAAGTGGGGAGAGACACGAGGATGGGAGATCAGAGAGAAGGCTGATGCAGTAGTCCAGATGGGATAGGATGAGAGCTTGAACAAGCAGGGTAGCGGTTTGGATGGAGAGGAAAGAGCGGATCTTGGCAATGTTGTGGAGCTGAGACCGGCAGGTTTTGGTAACGGCTTGGATGTGAGGGGTGAATGAGAGAGCAGAGTCGAGGATGACACCAAGGTTGTGGGCTTGTGAGACGGGAAGGATGGTAGTGCCGTCAACAGTGATGGGAAAGTCAGGGAGAGGGCAGGGTTTGGGAGGGAGGACAAGGAGTTCAGTCTTGGACATGAACTCCCTAATCTACAGCCTGAGGAATCAGGAGGTGAAAGATGCCCTCAGAAATGTAATGGAAGGAAGAGTAGCCTGTAGGAGACCTTGTAATTCAATGTAATTTCCATCGAGCCACATGGAAAATGTAAAGGTTAATTTTGCTTCATCATGTAAAATAGAGAAAAAAATAAATAATAAGAATAACTGTGGTGTTTGCTAAATGCTTTCCATGTGCCAAGCACTATACTAAGTGCTTGGGTGGATACGAGCAAATCAGGTTGGACACAGTCCCTGTCCCATATGGGGCTCAAAGTCTCAATTCTCATTTTGCAGATGAGGTAACTGAGACCCAAAGGGGGAAAGAGATTTGTACAAGGTCACACAGCAGACAAGGCAGAGCTGGTATTAGAACCCATGACTTTCTGACTCCCAGGCCCATGATATCCAGATATCCAGATATCCACTATATCTGTGAGTCAGAGGAGCTGAGTCCTAATCACGGCTTCGCCACTGCTGGGTGACATTGGGCAAGTCACTTCACTTCTCTGCACCTCAGTTACCTCATCTTCAAAATGGGGATTAAGACTGTTAGCACTGTGGGGGATATTGACTGCATCCAAACTGATTAGTTTGTATCTACTCCAGTGCTTAGAACATAGTAAGCACTTAACAAATTCAATAAAAAAATCAATGTGATAGCTAGTATGATGATTAAAGAAATAATTTAATTAACTCTTTGAAGTATTTTGCACAGTGGAACTTAAACAGCTCACGTATACCTTTATTTCACCCTTTGAAGTCAATTGAATTTATTTGTACCTTCCCCAGAGCTTAGTATAGTGCTTGCACATAGTAAGCAATTAACAAATACTGTAAATATGTGTGTGTGTGTGTGTCTGTATTTGTGTGTGTGTGTATTTTATGACATTATTTCAGTGTTTACTATGTGAGAAGCAGCATGGCAGAGTGGATAGAGCACAGACCCAGGAGTCAGAAGGTCATGGGTTCTAATCCCAGCTCTGCCACACATCTGCTGTGTGACCTTGGGCAAATCACTTCACTTCTCTCTGCCTCGGTTACCTAATCTGTAAAATGGGGATTGAAACTGTGAGTCCTAAATGGGACAGGGACTGTGTCCAACTCAATTTCCTTGTATTCACCCCAGTGCTTAGAACAGTGCCTTGCACATAGCAAGCGCTTAACAAATTTCCTCCTCCTCATCATCATCATCGTGTGCCAGTCACTGGAGTAAGTGCTGGGGTAGATACAAGCTAATCAGGTTGGGCACAGTACTTGTTCTACATGGGGCTCACTGTCCTTAATCCCCAATTTACAGATGAGGTAACTGAGGTACAGAGAAGGACAGTGATTTGCATGAGATCACACAGCAGACAAATGGTGGAGCTGGGATTAGAACCCAGTTTCTTCTTACACCTAAGCTTAGGTTCGATCTGCTATAGAGGGAGTTCCAGGCCAGCGACAGGACATGGGAGAGTGTTCAGCAGTGAGATAGATGAGATCAAGTTACAGTGAGTAGTTTGGCATTAGAAGAGACTTACATTCTAACGGGGAGGGAGAACAGGTATTTAATCTCATTTTATAGATGAAGAAATTTAGGCATGGTGAAGTTGAGTTGTCCGGAGTCACGCAGTATATAAATGGCAGAATTGGATTCAGAACCCGGATCTCTTGACTCCCAGTTCTTTGCACTTTCCACTACGAAATGTAATTTCACCAAATTAATATAATGTGCTGTACTAATGTAGATGCAACATAGATGCACTCATAAATAATAGGTAGTGTATATTCACCATAAGCCCCTCTTTTTAAGAAACTTACCTCCTTATCCAAGGTCAATTGATAAATCAATGATTAGTAAGCACTTACTTTGTGCAGAGGAGTGTAATAAGCTTTTGGGAGACTCTAACACAATAAAGTTGGTAGACATGATCCCTGCCCACAAGTAGCTTACAGTCTATACAGGGAGACAGACTTTAAAATGAATTGCAGATGGATTTGTAGTAGCTTACAGTCTATACAGGGAGACAGACTTCAAAATGAATTGCAGATAGATTTGTACATAAGTGCTGTGGGGCTTGGGAAAGGGTGACTCTGAAAGTGCTTAATGAGTACAGATCCAAGTGATTAGGTAATGTAGATGGGAGGGCTTAGACAGGGAATGAAAGGTCTCTTGGGGAAGATATTAGTTTATTAATCATTTAAAGAGGCAGAGAGTTATGGCCCATCAGATATGAGAGAGGAAGGAGTTCCAGGCCAGAGAGAGGATATGGGCAAGAGGCCAGCAGGTGTCAATACCGTCAGAATAAATAGAATTACAGCTATATACACATCATTAATAAAATAAATAGAGCAGTAAATATGTACAAATAAAACAAATAGAGTAATAAATATGTACTGATGGAAATTGCCGGTTTAAAAATGCTAACTGTGTCTGTAATAGTGGAAAAAATACATTGACTTCAAAATTGGGGTTATGAAAGCAAGCAGTAAGAATGAGCACATTAATAATCCTTACTGTTATTACTTCAGTTTTCAAAATTCCAATATCTGCTGCCCAAATAGCTTTTTAGTGGTGATTTTAATTTGTAAAACGTTAGGAATATAGAACGACAGATATAATATTCCAATTATTTATTAATAATCATAACCATCAAAAGTATTTATTGAGCCCTTACTATCAATCTATCAATAGCATTTATTGAGTGCATACTATGTGGCAGAACATTATATTAAGATCTTGGAGAAATAAAATGCCACATATTTGGTGGATGCATTCCCTACCCACAAGAAGCTAGTGAGATAAACATCTTAAAATGCTTTCCAGTTGATGTTAGCAAAAAATCATTTCTATTCAGTTTCCTTAACTGTAAAAAAAAAACACACATGGGAAAAATAACTGAAAATCTCATTTTGCAGCTATTTTCCCTCATTTCTTTAGGAAAGCATAGAAAACACATCTCCACAGGAAAACGCTGAACCTTCAAGAACCTAATGCCAAATGTCTGTAATGTGCTCTAAAAGGTAGTAACAATAACAATAATAACAATAACAATATAGTGCTCTAAAAGGTATAGCAATGGCACAGCCATAAGTGCAGGTATTTCTTTCTCATGAGATCCTACCCATGCATGAGAATGGGACTGAAAAGATTTTAGTGGCATCACGGAGATTTGAAAATATTTTAAGCTAAATACACTTAACCCTGATTTGAGCAGTAGTAATAGTAGAAGTTGTAGTAGTTGTAGAAGTAGTAGTAGTAATAACAGCTAGTACAGCTCTATGAAAGTACAGCTGGAATCATTATGTCATGCAGTCAGCCAGTCAATTGTATTTATTGAGCTTTTACTGTGTGCAGGGCACAGTACTAAGTGTTTGGGAGAATACAATACAACAATAAACAGATACAGTCCCTGCCCACAATTATCCTACACTCTAGAGGACACTGCCAGTGTTCTTTATTTGCCAACATAAATCCTTCTGGGATGCTCATTAAATAACAGGACCTAGAGAAGAATGGGATTTAGGAATTTAGAATTTTGCTGGCTTTCCAGCACATGGCCTGTGAGCCCAGCCATTTATTCTAGACTGTAATCTTGTTGTAGGCTGGAATGTATCAGTTTACTATTGTACTCTCCCAAGCGCTTAGGCCAGTGCTCTGCACACATTTAGCACTCAGTAAATAAAATTGAATAAGTGAATGAATGAATGGTAGGAGAGAGTTAGAGATGCCTTGGAGCATTAAACACAATCAGCATTGAAGTATTGTTATATTGTACTCTGCCAGACAGTACAGTTCCCTGCACACACTGGACCTTTTATCGATCGACTTTGTTAATCATCGAGAGAGAAGATTGAAGATTGAAGAGAAAATTGTCCAGAAGGAACCAAACCATGGTGACTGAGTTCATCCTTCTGGGATTTACAGATCATCTGGACTTGCAGATTCTGCTTATTGTGATATTTCTAGTAATTTATCTCATCACCCTGATAGGGAATCTTGGGATGATGGGGTTAATCAAGATCAGCTCTCGACTCCACACTCCCATGTACTTTTTATTCAGTCGCCTCTCTTGATGACATCTGTTATGCCTCCTCTATCGCTCCCAAGATACTGGCAAACATCTTGGTGAAGGAAAAAACCATTTCCTTTACTGGTTTCGTCACCCAGATGAATTTCTCCAGTGCTTTGGCGACTACGGAATGTTTCCTATTGGCGGCCATGGCCTTGGATCATTTCGTAGCCATCTGCAATCCACTGCTCTACACAGTCATCATATCTAACAGAGTCTGCAGTGTATATTTATGGTTCCTTCAATTTCACTGATACAGACCACTATGACTTTGCAAGCCTCATTCTGTGACGTGTCATTAATTACTTCTACTGCACTGATCCATTTCTACTATCTCTTTCCTCCTCTGACATTCATTTTAAAGAGAAACAGACCTTCATTATTTCCACATTGAATCTTGTGAGCACTCTGCTGGTTGTCTTTCTCTCATACTGTTGCATTTTTGTTGTGGTCCTGAAATTCCCTTCAAGAGAGGAGAGGAGCAAGGCTTTTTCTACCTTCCCGACCTTCCTGACCTACCTGACCATCATTGTTTTGTTTTATTGGGCCCTCTTCTCTGTGTACTTTCAACAGCCGTATGCAAATCATGTCTTGCCTTATGAAAAAGCAGCCTCTGTGTTTTATAGTCTCATCGTTCCCAGGAAGGATACCTTGAGAAAAGTGATAGAGAGGAAAGTTTTGGGGTGAATTAACGTGACCAGCAGCAATATTATAAATCAATACACTCATATTCTTTTTTAATTTTCCCTGAAATTACTGGTTATTAAAATTGTATCAATGGAATTTTACATTTTAAAATTAAATGCATTGGGATGACATTCTTTGCAAAACTTCGGGTTAAGTACAAGTTGCACTGTGGTACTCACCCTCTGTCCAACACCATACCTTTGTGTGTACAACTGTTTTTTTGCAACACTGCATTGCACTGGTTTCTGTCAGACACATGTTGTCAGACGAATGTTATCAAACTTTTCTGTCACATTCTAGCTAAAATGCCGAGTGAAAACATGCATCAGAGGAGAACATGCACATTGCATATGTGAATGCATCTAGTGTGGATTCATTTTCTAATCGTTACAGATTAAACTCTATGCCAGTGATGAACCTCTTTGGTTGTATTTGAAGCTTCCTGGGTGAAGCTTAAGGCTCTGCAGAGTTACTGGATCTTAACCCCCACACCCAACCTATATTCCAAGACTATTCCAACCTATATTCAAGACTATTACTGTCTTTTAATGTATTAATGTATTTAATGTATTCATGTATTTAATGTATTTACTGTCTTTTAATGATAACTAAAACATAATAATTGTGCTACTTGTTAAGCACTTATGTGTCTAGCACTGTATTAACTGCTGGAGTAGAGACAAGAACAATCAAGTTGAACACAGACCCTGTCCTACATGGGGCTCATAATCTAAGTAAGAGGGGGAATGGGAATTGAATCCCCATTTTACAGATGAGGCAACTGAGGCCCAGAGAAGTGCCCAAGATCACAACCTGACAAGTGCTAGAGTTGGGATTGGAACACAGGTCCTCTACCTACCAGTTCTGGGGTCTTTCCACTAGGCTTGCTGCTTCTCGATCATTTCAGAACTCATACTTATACCTTTCATGAGAAAGAAATTTATTTTCACAAAACCACATTAGGCTGTAAAGCCTCCACAAGTACATATAAGTTTACTGTTTCCTCTTGCCAGATGAAACTGTAGATTGGTGTCGATGAATACTCTGACTCAAGCTCTCATCTTTGAGGGGCTTTATAAAGTGGAAAAACAATATGTACTACATAAAAGCCCTTTGGTTTCTCCACAAAAGAAGTTAGCAATAGACTGTGAGAGGCAAATAATTGTGACATGAAATGCTTTCTCCATAGGCTCATGTCAGGGACGAAACTGTTTACTCCTACCAGTTTTCAGTTTCTGTTAATAAAGTCCCTTCACTAAGCAGAACCTTGACCTAAAGATTCAATTCATGTCAGAAACTCAGAGGTTCTGCTGATCAAAATTTGTGCCCAAATTAAAGAAACATTGGTTAAAGGCAACCTTAGTGAGTTAGGATCATTGTCAATATGTAAGCAGATGTTCCGTAGTTCACTTTCAAAAACACTCTTCCATATCTATGAGGATTATGGACTTTTCCCTAGGTCCAATAAGGGAATGGGGGAAGCAGCAGTGTCACGTAGTGGATAGAGCATAACCTGGAAGTCAGAATAAGTTGGGTTCTACCCCGGCTTCTCCAGTTGTCTACTGCGTGACCATGGGCTAATCACTTAACTTCTCTGTGCCTCAGTTACCTCATCTTCAAAATAGGGATTACGACTGTGAGTCCAAGTGGGATATGGACTGTGTCCAACCTGAATAGCTTGTATCTATCTCGGCATAGTAAGCACTAAACAAATACTGTAAAAAAGGTATTTGGGGGAATTTCCTTGGGACATAATAATAATATTAATAATAATAATAATGGAATTTATTAAGCGCTTACTATGTGCAAAGCACTGTTCTAAGCGCTGAGATAGATACAAGGTCATCAGGTTATCCCACGTGGGGCTCACAGTCTCAACCCCCATTTTACAGATGAGGTAACTGAGGCACAGAGAAGTAAAGTGACTTGCCCAAAATCACAGAGCTGACAAGTGTCAGGGCCGGGATTTGAACACATGACCTCCGACTCCAAAGTCTGTGCTCTTTCCACTGAGCCACGCTGCTCCCCTAATATTTTATTTATGATGAAAGGAAATATTTGCTTTGGGTGGAATCTGACTACTGTATGAGTTAAGTGCCATTTTTTGTCCTTGATTTGTGGATACAAGCAAATTATCAAAATCATTCAGATATTTGGGGGGTACTTTAGCCTCAATTATCTGGAAATTTCAAGTCCAATACATGACATTTTCCTGAAAACCCCCCATATCTGAGACCAAAGGAGTCGGGAGACTTGAATTATTAGCTAATACAGATTCAGCAATTCCCTAAAATAGTTCCAGTTTACAGTTGATGAATGAATTTTTTTTAAAAAAATGGCTACATGGCCATCTGTAAATCCCTGATTTACACGGCTTTTATGACCAAGAGGTTTTCTAAAGAGCTGGTGATTGAAGTTGACACCTATGGATTCCTGTACTCTGTGATCCAGACTGTCCTGACTTTCCAGCTCTCCTTCTGTAATTCCAACATCATTTATCATTTATCATTTCTACTGTGCTGATCCACCACTTCTCACCCTCTTCTGTTCCGATACTCTTGCAAAGACGAATATCAGCTTTTGATTTTCTCTTCCTTTAATCTCTCCAGTTCACTTCTGACCATCCTCGTCTCTCCTATGTTTGCATCCTGGTTTCCATCCCGAATATTCCTTCTTTTGAAGAAAGGTGCAAAGCTTTCTCCACCTGTGCCTTTCACCTCAAAGTAGTCACCATCTTCTGTAGGGCATTATTCTTCATGTACCTGTGACAGCCTAGGATAGGGGATTTCTGGAAGTACAATTAGGAGGTTTCTGTGTTTTACAATCTTGTCATCCCTATGCTTAACCCTCTATTCTATAGCCTGAGGAACACGGAAGTGAAGGCTACACTGACAAAATTTCTAGATGGGAAAGTGTCACAATGAATATATTTGGTTAATAAAATAGTGTTAACCTAGGAATACTCTATCTTAATACTTAGAAGCACGTGGGTTAGTGAAAAGAGCATGAGCTTGGGAGTCAGAGGATGTGGATTCTTATCCTGGTTCTGCCACTTGCCTGCTGTGTGATCTTGGACAAGCCATTTAACTTCTCTGTGTTTCAGTTACCTCATCTGTAATATGGGAATTAAGACTGTCAGCACCACGTGGGACAACCGATTACCCTGTATCTACCCCATAGTTTAGAGCAGTGCTTAGCACGTAGTAAGTGCTTAACAAATACCATAATCATTATTATTATTATTAATCTTTAAGAGACATCAAGAACTAGGAAACTACAGCAAGAAGTACATGATTTCTGATATTCCTAGCATATCCACCATTTCTAGACCAGCACTTTACATGGTGTTTGACAATTAGTAAACATTTAATAATCCTCTCCCAATTAAGTCCCCTTTCCCCTGGGTCCTTCTCCCTTCTGCATCGTCTATGCACTTGGATCTGTGACTTTTGACATTTGATATTCGCTCCATCCTCAACCACACAGCACTTATGTACATATCTTTAAATTATATATTTTTTATATTAATGTCTGTTTCCCCTCTAGACTGTAAGCTCATTGTAGGCAGGGCATGCCTTTCAATTCCATTGTACTGGACTCTCCCAAGTACAGTGTTCTGCACATAGTAAGCACTCATTAAATGTAACTGATGAATAAGGAACATAATTATTAAAATCTTTTGGGATCTAAATGCAAAGGGAGATGAGTAGAGAGAAATATTAAGAAGTAGTCTGGAAATGCATGATCAACAGTCATGTACAATTGCAACTGTCCCACAAACATGACCACACAGGGATTGCAAATCAATGCATAACACAAATGTTTAGAACACTGACAGGACAGTACAAATTTCCTCTAAACGCCAAATCCTGAAAGCAATGCTTTTAAATAGTGGAAACATTTCTGACTCATTTTCAAAGAAATAAATATAGTCTTTGAATGCATCTACAAAATGTCCATATTTTTGTAGTCTTCAACTTAACAGATGAATATTTTCCATTATATGTTACTGTGAAAAATAAACAGTTTCATAGACATTATCATCTAATTAGCATTATGCTAAGAAAATATATTTCTTTGTTCTATGGGACTTTGAACACCATTTTCAGGATCTCCTGTAGTACTTTATCTCCTACAGGACTATCTCCATTGAATGTTATTATGGCAGTCCAGAACTCTCATGTTATACTGTATTTCAAAGAATAAATGACTGAAATGGGATCTTGTCTACATCTGAGTTTAATGTAATTATATCACAGAGTCTCCAGAGGAATATATCAAAGCGATATTTTGCCTACTCCCTTTTATCTCCTCGCCCAGCTTCTCTACCTTGCCTCCCTTTTCCCAGGAGAATTAGCATGACCTAGTGTTTAGACTATCGACCTGGAAGTCAGAAGGACCTGGCTTCTAATCCCACCTGCCATTTGCTGCTGTGTGAACTTGGACAAGTCACTTCACTTCTCTGTGCCTCAGTTACTTCATCTGTAAAATGTGGTTTAAGACTGTGAGCCTCATGTGATTAAGACTGTAAGACTATGTCCAACTGATTAGCTTGTGTCTACTCTAGTGCTTAGTACAGTGCCTGGCTCATGGCAAGTGCTGGACAAATACCATAAAAAAACAGGACAAGGGGCCACTGTCTGACCCTACCTGCTAGTCTCACCTCCACAACATCGCCAGGATCCGCCCTTTCCTCTTCATCCAAACCGCTACCTTGCTGGTTCGATCTCTCATCCTATCCCAACTGGATTACAGCATCAACCTCCTCTCTGATCTCCCATCCTCCTGTCTCTCCCCACTTCAGTCTATACTTCACTCAGCTGCCCGGTTTATCTCTGTACAGAAACGCTCTGGGCATGTCACTCCCCTCCTCAAAAATCTCCAGTGGTTTCCTTTCAACGTACGAATCAAGCAAAAACTCCTCACTCTCGGCTTCAAGGCTCTCCATCACCTCGCCCCCTCCTACCTCACCTCCCTTCTCTTCTTCTACAGCCCAGCCCTCACCCTCTGCTCCTCTGCCGCTAACATCCTCACTGTGCCTCATTCTTGCCCGTCCCGCCATCGACCCCCGGCCCAGGTCCTTCCCCTGGCCTGGAATGCCCTCCTCCACACATGCACCAAGCTAGCTCTCTTCCTCCCTTCAAAACCCTACTGAGAGCTCATCTCCTTCAGGAGGCCTTCCCAGACTGAGACCCCTTTTTCCTCTCCTCCTCTCCATCCCTCCTGCCCTACCGCCTTCCCCTCCCCACAGCACTTGTATATATTTGTACAGATCTATTACTCTATTTTACTTGTACATATTTACTATTCTATTCATTTTGTTAACGATGTGCATATAGCTTTAATTCTGTTTGTTCTGACGATTTTGACACTTGTCTACATGTTTTGTTTTGTTGTCTGTCTCTCTCTTCTCGACCGTGAGCCAATTGTAGGGTAGGGACCGTCTCTCTATGTTACCGACTTGTACTTCCCAAGCACTTTGTACAGTGCTCCGCCCACAGTAAGCGCTCAATAAATACGACTGAATGAATGAATGAATGAATGGAGCTCACTTGAAATTTCAGCAAATCTTTCCAACAGGTATTCCATAAATCAGATAGCAAGTGTGGTACCAATATCCCTCTATCCACCTTATCAAGACAGGTAACCCATCTAGAAGAAGGTGAAGAGATCCCCTCTTCTTGAAAGGTAAAATCTGCACCCCCAACTTTAGGCAAACCTACCAAGTCAGCTAACAGTTGTTCAGCAGAAGAGAAGGAACTTGATCTAGTAGGGAGAAGTGTGGCCTAATAAGAAAATCACAAGCCTGGGAGTCAGAAAGGCCTGGATTCAAATTCCGGCACTGCCAGTTGTCTGCTGTATGACCTTGGACAAGTCACTTCACTTCTTTTTCCATCAGTTTCCTCAACTGTACAATGAGGAAACCTGTTCTCCCTCCTACTTAGACTGTGAGCCCCATATAAACAGGGATTGTGTCCGACTTAATTAACTGGTACCTACCCCAGAAATTAGAACAGTATTTGACACATAGTAAGCGCTTAACAAATACTATTTTTTAAAAAGGAGAATAAGAAAGGACCATGCAGAACATTTCCCTACCTGCTGCCCTTATTCCAGGTCTGTTCCCTACCCATCTGAGGCAAGATTAGCTATTGTTGACTTCAGCCTTTATTCTTTAATTCCGTATTACAAGAAGTTCTGAAGATGGCTTATATTTATTTCATATGTATTTTGATTTCATTTCTCAACCTTGTGAAATGGAGAAGTAAAAGTATAATTTCATTTAAATCAGTCCTGGAGATTAGAGCAGAGAGTCTCTGAAAGTTACTAGGAATGAGTAGGAGCAGGACAGTTCTAAACATACTCTTTCCTCTACTTAATTTCGTAAGTGGAAATGGGGTTAAAGAGAGTTGGGAAGATGATAGGGAAATTTTGGGAATTCAATGTTAATAATAATAATAATGGTATTTGTTAAGTTCTTACTGCTACCGCTACTACTAATAACATATATTAAGCGCCTACTATGTGCAAAGCACTGTTCGAAACACTGATAAATACGGTTGAATGAATAAATGTATACAAGGTCATCAGGTTGTCCCATGTGAGGCTCATAGTCTTAATCTTCATTTCACAGATGAGGTAACTGAGGCACAGAGAAGTTAAGTGGCTTGCCCAAGGTCACACAGCAGACAAGTGGCAGAGGCAGAATTAGAACCCACGTCCTCTGACTCCCAAGCCCAGGCTCTTTCCACTAAGCCATATGTGCCAAGCACTGTTCTAAGTGCTGGGGTAGATACAAGGTTATCAGGTTGTCCCACGTGAGGCTCACAGTCTTAATCCATATTTTACAGATGAGGGAACTGATGCACAGAGAAGTTAAGTGAGTTACCCAAGTTCACACAGCAGACAAGTGCCAGAGTTGAGATTAGAATCCACGCCCTCTGACTCCCAAGTCCACGGTCTTTCCACTAAGCCATGCTGCTTCTCATTCCTGATGGTTTCAATTTTGACAGCAAAGTAGTTGACAAGGTCATTGAGAGCGTTGGAACACTGAGAATTCAGGAGGGAATTTAATGTCTGGAATATTCGTTGGGTGCAGTGACAAAGGGAGTCATGGGGAGAAGTAGTTTCAGTGCTTTGAAGAGAAGGCAGAGTTATTGCAAATACGAATATGAAGTGGCCAAAGATGGATTTCTAATGAACAGTTTGTGAGCCCCTTGTGAGACTCACATGAAATAGCCATGGATTTTTCCCTGCATTTCCAGGTAAGTCATCACGTGGAACTTGAATCAAAGAGAGCTGGAGGATTTAAAGTTATGTAATCATGGGAATGTTCCAAAAGCAGGTACCTCAACTCTTCTCTCTCTCTCGTTCTCTCTCATACCTGCACACATACATACAATCACACACAAACACACACACACACACACACACACCCCACACAACCAGGGTTGCATAATAATTATTGTAGCATTTATTAACCACTTACTCTAAGTTCTGGGATAGCTACAAGATAATCAGATCGGACAGTCTCTTTTCCAAACAAGATCCATTATGTAAGGGGAAGGCAGAACTAGCTATCTACTCCCCACTTTATAGCTGAGGTATCTGAGGAATAGAGAGGCTATGCAGCTTCCCCAAATTCACATAGCAGGCCAGTGTCAGAACTGGAGACTGAATTCATTCATTCATTCAATCGTATTTATTGAGCGCTTACTGTGTGCACAGCACTGTACTAAGTGCTTGGGAAGTACAAGTTAGCAACATATAGAGACGGTCCTTACCCAACAACGGGCTCACAGTCTAGAAGGGGGAGACAGACAACAAAACAAAATATATTAACAAAATAAAATAAATAGAATAGTAAATATGTACAAGTACAATAAATAGAGTAATAAATCTGTACAAACATATATACAGGTGCTGTGGGGAGGGGAAGGAGGTAGGGCGGGGGATAGGGAGGGGGAGATGAAGGAGGGGGTTCAGTCTGGGAAGGCCTCCTGGAGGAGGTGAGCTCTCAGTAGGGCTTTGAAGGGAGGAAGAGAGCTAGCTTGGCAGATGTGCAGAGGGAGGGCATTCCAGGCCATGGGGGGACGTAGGCCGGGGGTCGATGGCGGGACAAGCGAGAATGAGGCACAGTGAGGAGGATAGCAGCAGAGGAGCAGAGGGTGTGGGCTGGGCTTTACAAGGAAAGAAGGCAGGTGAGGTAGGAGGGGGCGAGGTGATGGAGAGCCTTGAAGCCGAGAGTGAGGAGTTTTTGCCTGATGCATAGGTTGACTGGTAGCCATTGGAGATTTTTGAGGAGGGGAGTAACATGCCCAGATCATTTCTGCACAAAGATGATCCGGGCAGCAGCATGAAGTATAGGTTGAAGTGGGGAGAGATAGGAGGATGGGAGATCAGAAAGGAGGCTGATGCAGTAATCCAGTCGGGATAGGAGGAGAGATTGAACCAGCAGGGTAGCGGTTTGGATGGAGAGGTAAGGGCAGATCTCTGCTATGTTGCGGAGGTGAGACCGGCAGTTTTTGGTGACGGATTAGATGTGAGGGGTGAACGAGAGAGCAGAGTCGAGGATGACACCAAGATTGCAGGCTTGTGAGATGGGAAGGATGATAGTTCCAGCAACAGTGATGGGAAAGTCAGGGAGAGGGCAAGGTTTGTGAGGGAAGATAAGAAGTTCAGTCTTGGACATATTGAGTTTTAGATGGCGGGCAGACATCCAGATGGAATGTCTTGAAGGCAGGAGGAGAAACGAGCCTGAAGGGAGGGAGAGAGAGACGTAACAGAGATGTAGATTGGAGTGTCATCAGTGTAGAGATGATAGCTGAAGCCGTGGGAGCGAATGAGTTCACCAAGGGAATGAGTGTAGATAGAGAACAGAAGGGGATCAAGAACTGACCCTTGAGGAACCCCTACAGTAAAGGGATAGGAGGGGAGGAGGAGCCCTAAAAGAGACTGAGAATGAACGGCCGGAGAGATAAGAGGAGATCCAGGAGAGGACAGAGTCTGTGAAGCCAAGGTTGGATAGCATGTTGAGGATAAGGGGGTGGTCCACAGTGTCGTAGGCAGCTGAGAGGTCGAGGAGGATTAGGATAGAGTAGGGGCCGTTGGATTTGGCAAGCAGGAGGTCATTGGTGACCTTTATTAGGGCAGTTTCAGTGGAATGTATGGGACGGAAGCCAGATTGGAGTGGGTCGAGGAGGGAGTTGGTGTTGAGGAATTCGAGTTAGCAGGTGTAGACGACTCGTTCAAGGAGTTTGGAAAGGAATCGTAGGAGGGAGATAGGGCGATAACTAGAAGGGGAGGTGGGGTTAAGACGGGTTTTTTTTAGGATGGGGGAGACGTGGGAATGTTTGAAGGCAGAGGGGAAGGAACCAGTGGAGAGTGAGTGGTTGAAGATTGAAGTTAAGGAGGGGAGGAGGGATGGGGTGAGAGATTTCATAAGATGAGTGGGAATGGGGTCAGAAGCACAGGTGGCCGGAGAAGCACTTGAGAGGAGGGAGGAGATCTCATCTGAGGATACTGCTGTGAAGGATGGGACAGTAGCAGAGAGGGATGAGAGCCGGGGTGTTGGAGAAGGGGGAGGAGTGACTTTGGGGAAGTCCGACCTGATGGAGTTAATTTTACTAATGAATTCGGAGGCCAGATCTTTGGAGGTGAGGGAAGGAGGAGGGGGAGCAAGAGGGGGCCCGAGAAGGGAGTTAAATGTATGGAAGAGCTGACGTGAATGGTGGGCATGGGTGTCAATAAGGGAGGAGAAATAGTTTTGTCTGGCAGAGGAGAGGGTAGAGGTAAAGCAGGAAATGATAAACTTGAAGTGAACAAGTTTGGCTTGGTGTTTAGACTTTCGCCAGTAGCGTTCAGCAGCTCGAGCATAAGAGCAAAGGGGGCGGACAGTGGCTGTGATCCAGGGCTGTGAGTTAGTGGTACGAGAGTGGTGAAGGGAAAGGGGAGTGAGTGAGCCGAGCTGAGTAGAGAGGTTTGAGTTGAGAGCAGTAATCTGATCATAAAGATCGGGTAGAGAGGAAAGGGAGGCGAGGTGGGATGTGAGGCGCTCAGAAAGGTGGATGGGGTCGAGAAAGCAGAGGTCTCTGTGAGGTAGTAATATAGATTTACAGGGGAGAGGAGTGTGAGTAAGGAGGCAGGTGAGAGGGTTATGATCAGAGAGAGGGATTTCCGAGTTGCCGAGGGTGGCAATGCGGTAGGAGATGATGAGGTCGAGGCTGTGACCAGGTTGTTGAGTGGGCGAGGTGCGGTGGAGCAGGAGGTTGGCAACGTCAAGGAGAGATAGAAGGTGTGTGGCAGAGGAGTCACCTGGGATATCCAAGTGGATGTTGAATCTCCGAGGATCAGAGTGGGCAATGAAAAGGAGAGAAGGAAGGTGAAGGAAGGAAGGAAGGGGTCAAAATCTTTAAAGAAGTTGGAGGTGCGGCCGGGGGCGGCGGTAGATGATGGCTACGAGAATCCGGAGGGGGTGGTAGAGGCGAATAATGTGGGCTTCAAAGGAAGGGAAGGAAAGGGAAGGGGGAGGAGGGATAATGTGAAAGCGACATTAGGGGTCGAGAAGGAAATCGACACCTCCTCCTTTTCTGGTGAGTCTGGGGGAGTGGGAGAAGAAGAGGTCTCCACTGGAGAGAGCAGCAGAAGAGACCGTGTCGTCCGGAGACAGCCATGTTTCAGTTACGGCGAAGAGGAGTAGAGAGCTGGAAAGGAATAGGTCCAGGATGAAAGGGAACTTACCTGTAATGGAGCGTGGGTTCCAGAGGCCACACTTGGCAGCAGCTGCGGAAGGAGGGGAGGGAGGGGAAATGGTGCGAGGGGTGGGGAGGGTTTGGATTGGGATGAGTTGGTGGGGGCCTGGGCAGGGAAAGTTGGAAGAGGGGTGTCGATGAGAAAGGAGAACTGGGATGGGGTTGGGGTGGGGAGGGGTGGAGGTAGGGGGCTGGGAGGGAGGAGTTGAGGGTTGGCGCTGGCACAGAGGGATCCTGGGTACTGGGTGAAGGGAAGGGGTGGTGGTGGAGGAAAGGGAGGGAAAGAGCTGGGTGGGAGTGGGGAAGGAGAAGGTGAGGAATAGGAATGGCAGTTGGGAGCAATCTCTGAATCTCCTGGATCTGTCCATATCCAGGCTCAGACTCTTCCCACCAGGCTATGCTGTATTCCCAGCCAAATTCCTGAGGGAAGCTTCCTATTGGCTGAATAATCTCTGAGGCTCACTCAAACACCCTGTCATTCAGCTCACATGTTCTTTACTGAGGGCCTATGGTCCTTTACCTTTTTCCTGAGAGGACCACCTACAGGATTCTTGACTTTCCTCCAGAGCAGGGTCCCAGTAGGTGTAGTGTCTCTGGGATGGGGGCAGACCATTGTTGGGTTCTTGATGACCCCCAGCTCTTCCTTGATCCTGCTTTCATGGACCAGGAGCACATGCATCATCCAAGTATCTGAGCTAACTTCCACTCCGAGCTCTGAGATTCAAATGAGGTACTGAGTGCTGTGTTCTGGCTTGCTGGACCATTTTTATGGCATTTGTTATGTATTTATTATGTGCCAGGCACTATACTAAGCACTGGGGTAAATACAGGATAACTCGGTTGGACACACTGCATGTCCCAAATGGGATTCACAGTCTTAATCCCCATTTTGCAGATGAGGTACCTGAGGCACAGAGAAGCCTCTTAATAAAATCCTTGAAAGCAAAAGTGAAAGTTATCACCACCCATCTCCTTATTGTTCTCTCTAAAACAGTTCAGCTTCTCCCAGGTACACAAATACATGCACCCTCAATCTATACAACAATCTAGATAGTAGGCAGTGTGGTATAATGGTTAGAGCACAGGCCTGTGCATCAGAATGACCTGGGTTCTAATCCTCATGCTGCCACATGTCTGCTGTGTGATCTTGGGCAAGTCACTTAACTTCACTGTGCCTCAAGTCTCTCATCTATAAAATGGAGATTAGGAGTGTGGGCAGGATTGTCTCTCTTTATTACTAAATTGTATTGTCCAAGCTCTTGGTACAGTACTCTGTACACAGTAAGCACTCAATAAACACCACTGATTGATCAACTAATTGACAGTTCCTGTGGTGTTGTAACAATTCCAGGAAACCATCCTGGCACCCTGTCTGATCCCTGGAGATGCCAAAGGATCTGGTAGCTGGGAAATTTAAAGCTAAAGGGGAGAAGGGACGGAGGACCCAATATCATCACAATTACCACCCCAAATGCAACCATGTACAGTTAACGGGGCCTGGAAATGCACCATGTGCACAAAATCAGAAGCAGTGTTATTGAGCACAGGATTATCTTTCTACAGAAATGCTCTGGACATGTCACCCCCCTCCTCAAAAAATCTCCAGTGGTTGCCTATCATCCGTCGTATGAAACAAAAACTTATCACTATTGGCTTCAAAGCGCTCCATCACCTTGCCCCCTCCTACCTAACTTCCCTTCTCTCCTTCTCCAGTCCAGCCTGCACACTCCCCACCTCTGCTGCTAACCTCCTCACTGTGCGAACGAGTGTTCTCACCTGTTCTGTCGTTGGCCCCTGGCCTACGTCCTACCTCTGGACTGGAATGACCTCCCACCACACATCTACCAAACTAGCTAGCTCTCTTTCCCCCTTCAAAGTTCTACTGAAAGCTCACCTCCTCCAGGAGGCCTTCCCAGACTAAGCCCCCCTTTTCCTCTGGTCTACCCCCTCCCACTTGTGCATATATGTACATATTTATATTCTATTTATTTTATTAACGAGATATATATGTATAATTCTACCTATTTTAATGCTATTGATGCCTGTCTACTTGTTTTGTTTTGTCATTTGTCTTCTCTTTTCTAGACTGTGAGCCTGTTGTTGGATAGCAATTGTTTCTATCTGTTGCCAAATTGTACTTTCCGAGGGCTTAGTACAGTGATCTATATACAGCAAGTGCTCAATAAATAGGACTGAATGAATGAATGAGCACTAAGGCTAGGCCAGTTTACTAGGAACTTGAGAATCCCTTAGAAAAATTAAAAGATACATCCCACTCCTCAAGTTACTTAAAATGGGGTAAGATTATGTATCCTTCCCTTTGCTTAAAACCACAGAGGGCGACTTCTCCTCTAGGCTGTAAACTCGTTATGGGCAGATAATGTGTCTGTTTATTGCTAGGTTGTACTATCCCAAGAGCTTAGTATAGTGTCATGCACACAATAAGCACTCAATAAGTACGATTGAATGAAATATACTTGAGTGAATTCACGTAGTTCTGGGCTTCTCGATCGGGAGTAATAGGACTCAACATACGATTGATTATATATTGGGCTGGGAACGGGTTACTTCCTCGTTTTGAACCCCTCAAACACTTAGTACAATTCATTCATTCACTTCATTGTATTTATTGGGCGCTTAATGTGTGCAAAGCACTGTACTAAATGCTTGGGAGAGTACAATATAACAGCAAACAGGCACATTCCTGCCCATGATGAGCTCTAAGTTTAAAGGGGGGGACAGACATTAATATAAATAAAGAAATAGATAAATGAATAAATTACAGATATATACAGATAGTACAATGAGTGTTTGCTCATTTAATACCCCTTCTCCTACTATTACTACCACCTGTTCAAACACAGAATCACTCCTGTATAATCACAGTGGGTGTTGCCATGCCCTCTACTCTTTCCCAGGTCACCTTTTTGAGACACATTAAGAAGTCCATTCAGGATGAGGGGAGGAAGTGGGGCAAGGATCGCTGGTAGCAAGTGCCCTCTGCCTCTCCCAGTCATACTCCCAAATGTTTCTTTCTCTGCTAATGTGCCAAACGCTAATCACATAATGTCCTGGCACATGCACAGGGCAGAAATCGCAAGCCCTGCCTCACCTGTTTATGGAATGTCTTCCTAGGTGTCGCTCTAAAATACTCATTTTTTCTACCACCCTCATGGCAGAATCAGGTTCATTTTTCTTCATTGGACAAAGCTCTAGGAATTATAAACTATAGCACTGCTAGACTCTAAGCTCGTTGAAGGAAGGAAATGTATCTGTTTATTGTTATAATGTACTCTCTCAAACGCTTAGTACAGTGCTCTCCACACAGTAAGCATCCAAGAAATATGACAGACTGACCTACTGGCACTGCTCCTGTATACTTCACATACTGGTATCTGGTAGTCTGATACAATTAGCAACATATAAAGTGCTTAAATAATGCTGAACAGAAAGCAGTAAGTGGACTGTATTTTATAAATACAGCAAAATCTCTGTGGCCGAGATGTAGCGAACAGCTTACATATTTTCATTTCTAAAAATGAGAAATGATATTTAAAATTGAACCATACTATAAAATTTACACCAGTTAAATCTGATAATTCCAGGGTACTTGAATTCATCATTCATCTATGATTCCAATTTCCCGCAGTTGTTCAGTACTTTATGCTAAAACCAGAGAGATGACTCTCTAATACAACATCTAATCTATGACTTCTAGATCGTTGTCTACCTTACAGGAACAGGATACAAGCTATACGTTATTGGTAAATTTTACATTTTTCAACTGTAAATGATTTCAACCTGAAACTGGGCTGATCAATTTTGGAAATTTCAAATATTTATTACTAAGTGATCCATTTTCTGTACTAGATTTTGTGACATCCTGAATCTCCTTTCTTAATAGAAGAGAAAATAACTTAAAAAAATAGCTAGCTAAGCTAGGTAGCTGACTCAAATCATGGTTAAGAAATTAACACTGACGTTGCTGTGACTGTCTAGTGAAAAGAAATAAAACCTAACTGGCCTTTCAAGATGGAAAATTTCTGCTCCTGGGCTGCCACCTATGGCTCCCTACATTATTTATTTCTCTCTTGACTGACAGATTTAATCTGAAGTGTGTTACCGAAGACTTTGTCTTTATCAAGCACTTATTACAGTGCTTTGAGCACAGTAAGAATGCAATAAATGCAATTGATTGATTGATTTTGTATATGGAAAAGACTTCCCAGAAATCTCTCCAGCCATTACTAATTCACAAAAGGTCAATTCAATTTAACGCCATGAATTTCACTACCTCTTCTTTGAGAACTGGACCAAATTTTCTAGTCTTGTAAAAATTGATCTCATTAACTATATTTTGTCCTTTATTTTCTGTCCCGAATCAAATCCGAAGTAGAACTTGGAAAAGAAATGATTGAAGGTATGTTCCTAATGGACAGGGAACATATCAACCAACACTACAATATTGTACTCTCCCAAGTACTTAGTACAGTGCTTTGCACACAGTCAGCACTCAATGAACATGATTGATTGGTTGATTTTTAATTATGGTATTTCTTAAGTGCTTACTGCATGCCAGGCTCGGTAGTAAGTACTGGGATTGATATAAGATAATTAAGTGGGACATACTCCCTGTCCTAGGTAGGGCTCACAGTCTCAATACTCCTTTTTTAAATGACATAGCGGAGGCATAGAGAAGTTAACTGTCTTGCCTGAAGTCACACAGCAGACAGGTGGTAGAGCCAAGATTATAACTCAGGTCCTGGAGGAGCACTGTGGTTTAGTGGATAGAGCAAGCCAGGAGTCAGGAGGTCCTGGGTTCAAAACCTGGCTCCACCACTTGTCTGCTATGTGACCTTGGATAAGTCACTTAACATCCCTGTGCCTCATCTGTAAAATGGGGATTAAGACCGTGAACCCCTTGTGGGACAGGGACTGTGTTCAACCTGATTAGCTAGTGTGTACCCCAGTGCTTAGTATAGTACTTGTAATATAGTAAGTGCTTAATAAATCCCTTAAAAAATTAAAGTGATCCTTCTGACTTCCAGGCCTTTGCTCTATCCAGTAGGCCATGCTGCTTCTCTGATTGATTCATTGATTCCATTCTCTTTTTTTAGCCAAAGTTTTAATAAGAAAAAAAAATTCTTACCTGGCAGATTAAACACCTGAGCCCAACAGTGTCAGCCTAAGCCTGTAAAGCATGAGCTCCTGCAATCTTCTTAAATTAAGCTTGATTGTTGGCATCTTAACACTGCTGATGTCAGCAGTCAGGATGGACAGCAAAGAAAGCCTGAGGTGCCTTTTTAAGATAAACAGAGAGTGAGTCTAGAAAATATGTTTTTAAGCAGTTAAAAGAAAGAGAAATCAGAAAATAATTCTGCTAAAGGATTCTTTAGCTTTAAGTTGCTTTCCATGGAAGTGTCTAATTGGGGTAGTTCATTACTCATAATTATTTGTGGTGTAATTACAAGTTTTGTGATCTGGTGAATTTAGCATCCTCTGAAAACCTGACTTTTAATTATGCTCAATGTAGAGCCAAGGAAGTGCAAGGAACAGTTTGTTTGGAAGGATAGGTTAATGGCAGAAGCAGTGGATTAGGAGCTAAGGGTTTTGATTCTGCTCAGTGATCACACCTGAACAGATGGGATGAGGTTAACGTTGCTCTGCACCTCTGTAGATTTGGTGAGATTTGGTTATATAACACTTTTTCATAATATGGGCTCCTTGGAGGCAAGTGTTCTTAATAGTTGGAAAACATTGTTGTCTTCATAAGAAAATCAAGGGAAACTGGGGATAACATTGTCCAACCTCAAGAGGGTATAGTTTAAAAATATCTTCTCTATTGCCTCCTCACCATATGATGAGAGAATTCTACAATTCCATAGCAAGAAGAGAAACCAAAGGGTCCACTTAGTCAGTCCCCTGATTTTGCACACTATAACTCTGAAACCACTCTGGAAAGGTGAAAATTCATTGTATTTTTAGAGGCCTTGAGAATACGTCAGTCCCTAACAGTACAAAAATACCAAACATCGAATCACATAATAATAATAATAATAATAATAATAATCATCATCATCATAACGATGTTTGTTAAGGGCTTACTTTGTGCCAAGCACTCTTCTAAGCGCTGGGGTAGACACAAGGTAAGCACAGGCCTGGGAATCAGAAGGTTACAGGCTCTAATCCCAGTCCTGCCAGATGTCTGCCGTGTGACCTTGAGTAAGTCACTGCACTTTTCTGGGCCTCAGTTCCCTCATCTGTAAAACGGGGAATGAGATTGTGAACCCCACATGCGACAGGGACTGTGTCCAACCCGATTTACTTGTACCACCCCAGCGCTTCGTACAGTGTTTGTCACATAGTAAGCGCTTAACAAATACCACAATTATTATTATCATTATCAATCCCCGTTTTACAGATGAGGTAGCTGACACACAGAGAAGTTAAGTTTCTTGCCCAAAGTTACACAGCTGATAAGTGTCAGAGCCGGGATTAGAACCCATGACCTCTGACTCCTTCCACTGCTCCCCTCTGCTCTTTCCACTAAGCCATGCTGCTTCTGTGCACATGATTTCATGCGATTTCATAGGCATTATACCAGAGAAACGGTGTAATGTGATAAGTTTGTTGTGGGCAACCAACTCATATGTATTCTCTCATGCACTTAGAAGAAGCATGACGTAGTGAAGAGAGCATAGGTCTGGGAGTCAGAAAGAAGGTCATGGGTTCTAATTCCGATTCTGCCACTTGTCTGCTGTGTGACCTTGGGCAAGTCACTTCACTTCTCTATGCCTCAGTTAACTCATCTGTTATAATAATAATTATATTATAAATTATTTCAATTATATTGATTCATTATTATTACAGTACTTATTAAGTGCTTACTATGGCCCAAGCACTCTTCTAAGCACTGAGGTAGATACAATGTAATCAGGTTGGACACAGTCCCTGTCCCATGGGAGGCTCACGGTCTTAATTCCCATTTTACAGGTGAGGTAACTGAGGCACCGAGAAGATAAGTGAGTTACCCAAAGGCACACAGCAGGCATGTGGAAGACCTGGTATTAGAACCCAGGTCCTCTTACACTCAGACCCATGCTCTTTCTTCTAGATCATGCTGCTTCTATGAACTCAAGGCACTTCCTGAGATGTTTCGCAATAACTGTGGACTGAGTATTATTAATCAGTCAAACAGTTGGATTTATTGAGCACTTACTGTGTGCAAAGCACTGTGCTAAGGACTCGGGAGAGCATAAAACAAAATAGATGGTAGACATATTGATGCCTGTTTACTTTTGATGTTTGTCTCCCTACCTCTAGACTGTGAGCCCAGTGTGGGCAGGAAATATCTCTTTATTCATTCATTCAATTGTATTTACTGAGAGTTTATTGTGTGCAGAGCACTGTACTAATCGCTTGGAAAGTACTATTCGGCAACAGAGACAGTCCCTACCCAACAAAGGGCTCAGAGTCTAGACGGGGGATACAGACAGTCAATACCATCAAAATAAATAGGATTATAGATATAATCTCTCTTTATTGCTCTATTGTATTCATTCATTCATTCATTGAATGAATGAATGAATGATTCTTGCTTTCAAAGGGCTAACAATCTAACAGAGGAGATAGACATTAAACTAAATTCCAGATATGGGAAACTGCAGAATATATAAAAATATGAGTTGTGGAATTGGGGTGAATAGTGTTTAGGAGGTACAGACTCAAGTGCCTAGGTGGCACAAAATGGAGGGCCAATTGTTGGGAAAATGAGAAGTTAGTCATAGAAGGAGATATGATTTTAATTTTTTATTCTATTTATTAAGCACTTACTATGTGCCAGGCACTATACTAAGCTGGGATAAATACAAGCTAGTAGAAAGCAGCATTGACCAATGGATAAAGCATGGGTCTCCTAGTCAGAATGAACCGGATTGTAATTCCAGCTCTGCCACTTTTCAGATATGGGACCTTGGGCAAGTCGCTTAACTTCTCTGTTCCTCAGTTACTTCACCTGTAAAGTGAAGATTTAGAGTGTAAGCCCCATGTGGGACAGGGACTATATCCAACCTGACTAGCTTTCATTTACCTTGGTGCTTAATATGATGCCTGGCACATAGTAAGTGCTTAACAAATACCATAGAAAAAGAAGATCCGGTCTCTTATGGGGATCAGTCTTAATCCACATTTTACAGATGAGGCAACTGAGGCACAGATAAATTGAGTGACTTACCAAGGTCACCCAGAAGACAATTGGCAAAGCCAGGATTAGAACCCAGGTATTTCCTACCCCTAGTTCCTTGCTCTTACTAGGCCACTCACTTCTAGCATGTCCTAACATCATATTGACAGTTGCAGGACAGTGCATTATGCCCAGTGTGCACTCAGTAAATACTTTTATTACTAATGATTCTTATTAGATTTACCCTGGGCAGATTTGGACTTAAAATGCAATTTTCCATCACCCCTCTCACTCCCTACGTTACTACAGTCACCAGTAGCAGCAGCAACCTCATCATCATCATTGTTATTTCAGCCCAGAAGCATTTATTGTGTGCCTACCGCATGGAGATCATTGGGCTACACACTTTGTGAACTTCAGTAGATGTAGAAGAAATAGTGCATGATCTCAGGGAGCATTCAGTCTAATGGGGTGAAATATGCAAGCACACATAGCATGCATACAATGGGAGTGAAGGGTAAACAGCATGGCGTAGTGGATAGAGCCTGGCTCTGCCACCTGTCTGCTATGTGACCTTGGGCAAGTCACTTCACTTCTCTGAGTCTGAATTCCCTCATCTGTAAAATGGGGATTGAGACTGTGAGCCACATG
The DNA here is from genome assembly GCF_015852505.1 of Tachyglossus aculeatus. Taxonomy (NCBI): domain Eukaryota; kingdom Metazoa; phylum Chordata; class Mammalia; order Monotremata; family Tachyglossidae; genus Tachyglossus; species Tachyglossus aculeatus. The sequence goes on from NW_024044885.1 coordinate 252,570, forward strand.
TGGGACAGGGACTGTGCCTGACCTGATTTGTCTGTATCCCACCCCAGCACTCACTACGGTGCCTCGCACATAGTAAGTGCTTTAAAAATGCCATAATTATGATTATTATCATTATTAAGGAAAAACATAGATTTTCTTAGGGATATTTTTTCCATCCTTTTGTTTAAGCATGTTTACTACCTACCCTAGCTGATTCTGCATGGGGCAAAAGTATTTTCTGAAGGTAATTTTTTGCGGGCACTCAAGTCCCTTCAGTAGACGTCTTCTTCATTTTCTGCTTTTTTCATTCAACTGTATTCTTTGAGGGCTTACTTTGTGCAAAGCACTGTACTAAGAGCTTGGGAGAGTAAAATACTACAGTAAACAGACACATTCCCTGCTCACAATGAGCTTACAGTCTAGCGGGGGAGACAGATAATATGACTAAATAAATAAACGAAATATAAATCACTGCAATGTACAAAAATGGTGTGAGGCTGTGAAGGGGAATGAATGAGGGAAACAAGCCAGAGTGATGCAGAAGGAAGTGAGAGAAGAGAAGGAAGGCTTAGTCAGAGAAGGCTTCTTGGAGGAGATGTGCCTTCAATAAGGCTTTGAAGGGTAGGGGAGAGTAATTTCTTTGTTTCTCTCAACTTCTCTCTAACTTCCTACTGTATCTCTCTCTTTACTCTCCTATCTCCAATACATTACCCACGCCCTCTATTCTGCATGAAATGCCCTTTCCTCTCAAAATCACCAAACCACAGCTCTCCTCACTTTGAGGGCCCTCCTACAAAGCAGCCCCTCTTCCTAGAGATATTCCTTCACTAAATCCCCCTTTCCTGGCCTTTTCCTGGCCTTTACTTCCCAGTAGCCATAGAAACAATTGAAAATAAAATGAAATGAAACCATGACTAAATATATAAATAAGTACAGTGCTAGATGAATAATAGATCTACTAAATAAATATTGAAGTGATAATGATGAGATGATTTGCTGTGAATATTTTAAAAATCCGAAGACAAAAATACTGTTGTAATTTTAAGGCAGAAACATAATTCTATATGCATTTCATTTCAGAAGGGAAAGCATGAAGGTCGAGAACATACAATAAGTTAATGGAAGTGACCGTTTTGTGCTCTTGGGGCTTATCTAGCAAAGATCTTATTCAAACTTCAGCTCTGTATTAACTGCGAGTTTTCCACTTATGACTAAGTCCTGGGCTCATTACGAAGAGTTCATTACGAAATGATAATAGAAGCTGTTGCCTTCAAATTTTATCTTATATTGCCCCTTTGTGGTATTTGATATGCCGTTGCCCATCATGTACCAACTTTTCCTACATGCCAGAGTTGTGTTTGTACAAAACCTTATAGTGGGAAATCTCACAATGCAGTACAGTGTTGACACTGAGTCCGCATCCACTTATTTTCACAATCCTTTACTTAGTCTTAGTCTTGTGTTGTTGGAGCAACATTGTTTAGTTCCCTAAAGTTCTAGCCCAAATGTCAAATGTCAATCGTATTTATTAAGCGCTTACAGTTTGCAGAGCACTGTACTAAGCTCCAGGGAGTGACCAATACAGCAATGAACACACGAGTCCAGCACGTTCTGGAAGAATTGAGTGTGCTACTCATTCCTAATTCCATTGTCTCAGCTTCGCATCAGCTGAAGTGAGTGATGTATTCGACACTGCCACTCGAACCAAATAAGAATAATGATAATAATTATGGTGTTTGTTAATCGCTTACTATGTGCCAAGCACTGTTCTAAGCTCTGGGTTAGATACAAGGTTATCAGATTGTCCCATGTGGGGCTCGCAGCCTTAATTTCCATTTTACAGATGAGGTAACTGAGGGCACAGAGAAGTTAAGTTACTTGCCCAAAGTCACACAGCTGACAAGTTTTGGAGCTGTGATTAGAACCCATGATCTCTGACTCCCAAGCCCGTTCTCCTTCCACTAAGCCACGCTGCTTCTCATGAACTTTTCTCTGATGAGAGGCCACTAGACTGTGAGCCTGTTGTTGGGTAAGGACCATCTCTATATTTTGCCAATTTTTACTTCCCAAGCACTTAATATAGTGGTCCTGCACACAGTAAGCACTCAATACGATTGAATGAATCAATGAATCAGTGATTTCTGCTGAGGAGGGCAGGCAGAGATATTCTCTTCCATAACCACAGATTCCACTTCTAACCAGGGGTAACTATCTTCCACTGCCTACACTGGGAGAAAGGAAAAAGAGGATAATAATTATTATTACTATTATAGTACTCATTTATTGTTTACTGTGTTCCAAGCCCTGTTCTAAGGGTCGATATGAGGCAATCAGGTTGTACAGTCTCTGGTCCCACATGGGGCTCACATACAGATGAGGGCACTAAGGTCCATAGAAGTTAAGTGACTAGTCCAAGGTCACACAGCAAAAAAATGGCGGAGTTAGGAATATTCACTCATTCAGTCATATTTATTGAGTACTTAATGTGTGCAGAGCACTGTAATAAGCGCTTGGGAAGTACTAATCAGCAACATATAGAAACGGTCCCTACCCAAGCCTTCTGACTTCCAAGCCTGTGCTGGACAGTCTTCACAACCCTTTCCAGCCTGGCACTACAACCTTTTTCTGGCTCATCCTTAAACCACCTCCACCCTGGCTACATACAAATTATCCTCGCAAGCTCAGGGGCCCAAGTGAGCCCCATGAGGGAGAATGACGGCATCTAATTTCATTACTCATATACCACACGGAATAGAACTTAGTCAGCACTTGATACATGCCATTATTATTACTGTTATTACTACTAACTGCAAAGAAAATTACCGCTGTAGTGTAGAACAGATCATTAGATGATATTGATTACAACAGTTGCCAGGACAAGGACTGTGCCTGAATGCCTTCAAACTAGCCAGATATGGAGTTGATATCACAAGCACTGAGTGAAATCAAATTACCTAATTATTAGATGGTCAGCTCCTCAAAGATAAGGACCATGTCTTTTAGTATTGTTGCCCTCTCTCCAGCATCTAGTACAGTGCACTGCACACAGTAGGAACTCAGTAAATACTACTGAATAAATGGACAGCTCAAGGAAACAGGGGCTAGTTACACCTTCACCTAGGGAGCGCTCTTTTTCAATGAACTTAGTACAGTGATCTTCATATAGTAAATTCTCATTAAATAGACTAATTGATAGGTGGGCATCTTTCGTATATGGCCTTGACAAGCTAAGGTCCAAGTCCCAAATGTCTAGCAACCAACTAATAACCATATGTTTGCCTCTAAAGCCAAAAGTTTGACATCCAGTTTTAGAACCCAACTCCCTACACTGACACATCCAGATCAAAGGAAACAAAAATTTTACAAGAACCTGGAAATAGTCATAGCAGTAGTACAAAATCTAGGAACTTGATTACCTTGGAGAATTTCGATGCCCTGGTGGTACGTGATGCTAAAATGAGTGATCATTAGACTATGTGAGAGTGGAAAGCTCAAAAAAAAAGAATGAATCAAATCTTAACTTACCATTACCAATAATGTCATCTACCTTCCAAATAAAATAAAGACACCAAGGTTGACACCACTACCTAAGTAATGGAATCTCATTGATTATGTCATCCAGCCCTTATTTCGTGCATGGCTCAACCCCAATCAATAAGAAGGGTGCACATGTTATCCCCAGGTCATTCTTTCAAGGAAGAATTTGGATGGGAGGGGAGTAGCTATGTTGATCAGTACCAGATGTTCAAATTTTGTAAGTTAAATATAGTTGCTCTTTGTATTGGAAGAATATCCATTTGAGTAGAATTCTGCAATGATGTGTCTGACAATCCTAATGCATTATCCACAGTTCCACTCTCATTATTTGCAGGCAAAAATTTTCTTTTGTTGTGTTGTTGTGGTTGTTATCTTTAGCATCTGGGGCTGTCTTGTTTTTGCCTCTGTCTTCTAATCCTCTGAGAGGTTTGCCTCAAAAAGCACTGCTTCTTTCTCAATTGCAGTGCATCCTGCTTGTCCATCTGCCATACTTGTCTCCCATTATCTGAGATGCACTGTAGGTTGTGACTTTGTTTTGCAGTATCTTTAAAACACTTTCTCTGATCACTTTGTTTATATTTTCCCTTTCTAGGCTCACCTTGCAGCAAATTTTGGGGTCGACTACTTTCATCCACTCATTTTATTTATCTGATTTGAGTTACTGAAAGGTGATCATAGCTTCAATGGTGGAAGACTTTGTTCCCTGACTGCATTCTTTGTATTCTCGTATTGCCATTGAATATTGTGCAAAAACCAAAAATGCCCCTGATATATTACTGCCATTGCATTTTGTTACCTTGGCAATACACCCTCCAATGATGCAACTAGAGACAAATGGTAGAAGCCTGAACCCAGAAGGCCAGTATGTTGGTTGGGAGATTGTCAGAGTGTTTCCAACATGGCATTAAATTCATACCAAACTGAATTTCTATAGAGTAGTTGTAATATCCCTACTTCTGTGAGACTTCTAAAGCACTTTCATTCCTATGTGTTGTACTTAATGAGTTCCAGCAGAAGTCTCAAACAAATACTGCATGGAGAGCCAAAATAAGGAAACAAAAAGCAAGGTGAACAGAGAAATGTTGTAATCATTTGGTAAAAACAAAACCGCAGACAATCCTGCATCTCAGCTGAAAACTATGAGGGCAATTGTTTAAGATACACAAGCTTGGAGTACTGCTATCAAGAAAGGAGTGGCAGTAAAAACATTAAGCTTAACAATATGGCCGGACTGTGGCCATTAACATTTTCAGTCACACATACACTCATAGGTGAATTTCACTATCAGTGGTGACTTCTTCAAATCTGATGGATAACTAAATAACCTCATCAGTAATGATGATGATGATGGTATTAATGATAGTATTCGTTAAGCACTTATGATGTGACAAGCATTGGGGTAGATACGAGATAATCATGTTGGATACAATCCCAGTCCCTGTTCCACGTGAAGCTCACAGTCTAAGGGGAGGGAGAACAGATATTTTATCCCCATTTAATAAATGAGGAACTTGAAGCCCAAAGAAGTTAAGTGGCTTGTCCAAGGTCACACAGCAGGCAAATGGAAGAGCCAGGATTAGAATCCGTATCTTCAGCCCCACACTCTTTCCCCATACTATACTATATCTACTTAACATCTACTTAACATAAATGGCAATATACAGTCACAAACAATGAGGTCATTTTTAGTGACGTCTTGGAATACTGTCAGTGTTTCAGCATGGAAGCAGTGCTTGATATATTGCAATTTAGATGAGTAGAACAAATGTTCAGGATAGTAAACAGCTACTCAGTGGTGACCTCATGGCTACAGGACCCCTATGTAGTTCGCGTCCCTGATTATAATACACTTATCTGAATTCTATATTGTCTATCTTAAGGTCATATTAACCTGCAAAATATAAATGTTTTCATCAAGTTTTACATCATCAGGTGTTGCACATGGTATTTTAATTTGCAAATGAATAATCAGAGAATAACAAAAATGAATGTTACAATATGGCAAATGAATAAACCACAAGATCTTTTTATAGTAAACAATGGATTTTCCTAGATCTAAACATTAAATTCTTTTGGATGGGTTTTTTTTGCAGGAAAAATAGATTGCTATTTAACTGTATAAATAAATATAATACAGATGTTTATTTGTATAGTTTATTTATGTAGTTGTCCTTCCTAGTTGAAGAAGATACCACTGAGGTGAAGTTCACCTATTAGTATGTGTGGCTGAAAAGGTAACTGTGGGACAACAATTTCGGCCACATTGGCGTCTCAAAAAGGCTGTACCTTGTTGTTCTGTGCTTAATGTTTAGTGATCTGATGCTACAGGTATGTAATAATAATAATGGCATTTATTAAGCATTTACTATGTGCCAAGAACTGTTCTAAGTGCTGGGGTAGATACAGGTAATCAGGTTGTCCCAAATGAGGTTTACAGTCTTAATCCCCATTTTACAGATGAGGTAAATGATGCACAGAGAAATGAAGTGTCTTGCCCAAGGTCACCCAGCAGACAACTGGAGGAGCTGGGATTAGAACCCATGTCCTCTGACTCCCAAGCCCATACTCAATATATCCTGACACCAAGGAATATCTTAATTTTAGTTCAATGCATTTAATCTATTTTCATATTTTGTGCATGAATATTTGGTCTGTACTATTATCTGACCATCTTATTTTAGGGCTATAAATTCTTCTTAGTATGTCATGAGATTAGATGCAATTTTGAGGGCAACCGTGCTGCTAACCTCAGAATACTCTACTTTAACGACATGTTAATCTCAGCATTTTCACTTCGACTAAGTGGCAAAGAAGTATTTTCAAGTGTTCAGGCATAGATTTGCCAAGTAACACCAGCCTGTTAAAATACAGTAATTCAAACACACACATACAGCTATATAACTCTATATACTTATATATTGGAGGAGAAACATTGTTGGAAACCCATAGCCATTTTAGTTACTATCATTATATTTATAATTTTTAAGCATTTACTATGTGCCAAACACTGTACTAACTGCTGGTGTTGATATAAGATATAAGTTGGGACACAGTCCCTGTCCTACATAGGGCTCGGGGTCTAAGTAGGAGACAGTAGGATATAACCTCCATTTAGCAGATGAGGTACTAGCTAAATTTATATGTGTATATGTTCTGTTCATTCAGGTCTGGTACCATTACTTTGGGGAGAAGGGTAGGGAAGAGGGAAAGGGGAACGAGGCCTATTTTTTGAGGCCCATTTCTCCCAAACATAGCCGAGGCCTTCAGTCAAGCCAGCCAGTCTTAGGGGCAAAAGAGATTCTCTTTGGAGCTGCTTTTAGTATACCTATTCATTTATTTTGGTATTTGACAAGATATTGCTATGTGTCTGACACTGTACTAAATGCTGGGATAGACACAAGCTAAGCAGGTTGGACACAGTTCATAGCTCACATGGAGCTCACAGTCTTAATTCCCATTTTCTAGATGAGGTAAATGAGGCTCAGATAAGTGAAGTAATTTGCCCAAGGTGTATATGTTGCCAACTTGTACTTCCCAAGCTCTTAGTACAGTGCTCTGCACACAGTAAGCGCTCAATAAATACGATTGAATGAATGAATGAATGAATAATAAAGGACCAGACAAGAGCAGTACAAGTTTGTTGTTGACTCCTGCCTCTATAAACTTCTGTGGCTACTCTTTGGCAGGACCTCTAGAGTTGCATTTCAAGCCAGGGGCTTGTGCTAGCTAGTCAGTCGGAGAAATCCAATTAGTTGTCCCCTCCGGGAGGCAGGATAGTCCTGTCAAAATGGAATCAGGAGGGGAACAAAAATTCTGGAAGGCCTGATAATATTTGCAACCAATGAGGCCAAATTGCAGAAGTTGATAAGCTTTGTTTATGGCAGATTGCATCACTTATTGGGTCCTCAGCTATGGAGGAAATATATTCTTGTGATGATCTATACTGTAAGACTCTCTCAACTGCTACAGATTAAGGTTAATGAAATAGGAGAGGGGACAGGCGTCCTAAGGAAAATAACTTGAAAATCAAACATACTATCTTCCCAGGAGCAAAGCCTGTGCCCATAAGAAGTCTCTGAACACCCCCACAATTTATGACAAGAATCAAGAGTTAATCTCTCCCACAGAGCCTGAAGACACAGGGCCTAATTTCAGTGTATGTTTTCATGCTCTTGGCTGCCATTCAGTTCCTAACAAGACCCATTGGGCCCAGTTTCCTGGCTCTCTTAAACTTACTTTAAAAGTTCAGTAATTACACCTCATAGTCACTTCACTTTTTAATCATGTCCATTGGACAAGGCTATTATAATCATTCCATTGGCAGCTGCATCTCTACCGTTGCCACGGAGATGAATAAATTATAAATGTGAACATTTCTCAGCTGAGATAGCATACCTGTAAATATAACCCCCCTGGTATTTTGTTGGTTCTTTTTAAATAAGGATGGTAGTGATTATTTTGAAAACACACACACACACACACACACACACACACACACAAACACAGAGTGTTTTGCTTCTTGTTGTGTTCAAAAATCACCTTCAGTGAATTCCCAAAGCATAATTTGGTAAAGAGACAGATGATCACTAAATAGTATACATCTCTGACTGGAAACTCACAGAGAAAGAGTATGAAATAATAATAACAGTGTTTGTTAAGCTCTTATTAGGTGCCAACCACTGTTCTAAGCGCTGGGGGAGGTATAAGGTAATCAGGTTGTCCCACGTGGGGCTCATAGCCTTAATCCCCTCATTACAAATGAGGGAACTGAGGCTCATAGAAGTTATGTCACTTGCCCAAGGTCACACAAGTAAGAGGTGAAGCCAGGATTACAACTCACGACCTCTGACATCCTAGCCCACGCTCTGGAAATTGGAAACACCACCAAGGAATAGAACAAATGAATGCAGCCAGAACATTTGTGTCTCCAGTTTTGTCTTTTTACACCCAAGTTCTTTGGTTCCCTACTCCCTCTCTGCTCCGTGTCATCTATGCACTTGGATCTGGTCCATTTAAGCACTCGATAGTCACCCAACTCTTAACCCCACAGAACTTACATACAGATCCATAATTCATTTTAATATCTTTCACCCTATCCAAGACTGTAAGTTCTAGACTATAAGCTCCTGGTGGGCAGAGATCATGTCTACCAACTCTGTGGTTTTGTATTCCCTCAAGTGTGTAGTATAGCACTGTGTGCACAGTAAGTGCTCAATACATTTTAATGATGAACGACTGACTTCCCCTATGATGATTTCCTTGGTATAAATATTAAACAATCATTGCTAGCCAATCACTGAAAACAGGCCCTAGTTTCCATACAGGAAATAGAAGGACTACCAAGCCACCAAAAAGCACCATTTCCACAATTTAATTCTTTTGAATGCTATTTGTTAAACACTCACTCTATGTCAAGCACTGTTCTAAGAGCTGGGGTAGATACCAAATTTATCAGGTTGAACCCAGTCCTTGTCCCACATGGGGCTCACGGTCTAATTTGAAAGGAGGACTGGACGATTTAATCCCCACTTTATGGATGAGATAACTGAGGCACAGAGAATTTAAGGGATTTGCCCTAGGTCCTTAGACAAATTAAAATAAAGTGACAGGAGAGTCTTTGTTATGGTCTTTATGACATTCAACAACCAATTTTTTAGCTGGGCTGATTCTATATCTGGAATCTTCAAAGATTACAGATTTTTTAAATATTTGAGTTAATGTTGTGATCTAGACCACTAACAGTCAAGCCATAAGTAAGTCAGGCAGTCACCCAACAAGGTTCCCTGGGGAACCCTCCCAGCTGGTCAACCCTAGTTTGCTGGCAGTCCCTAACACTGTTTTCTCTTCTGTTGCAACAGAGTCAATTCTTTTCGTATTGCAGAATGCCAGGCTGGACTATCTGCAGCAACTGGCTCCCAGAATTCAAGAGATCTTAACAGCAACACAAGCAGTGTTGCCTAATGGATAGAGTAGGGACCAGAAGGACCAGGGTTCTTTTGCCACTCCATTACTTCTCTGTTGCGTGACCTTGGGCAAATTACTTCACTTCTCTGAGCCTCATTTACCTTATCTAGAAAATGGAGATTAAGACTGTGAGTTCCACGTGAGCTATGGACTGTGTCCAACCTGCTTAGCTTGTGTCTATCCCAGCACTTAGTACAGTGTCAGACACATAGTAATATCTTGTCAAATATCAAAATATATGAATAAGTACACTACAAGCAGCTCCAAAGAGAATCTCTGAGAAGCCACAGGGGGAAGGTGACATGCTCAGCTTAACACCACTAGGCCAAGTTTATAAAATAGATATTGTTATATAATCAGCCTGATCATTTGGATAGAAACACCTAGATATTTTAATACCGGGGGGTGTGAAGATATTTTTAATCAATTTACATTGCATCACCCTGAGCTAGCCAAATTATGCTGGATATCAACTCGCCCAGGCCTTGGGTTTTTCACATTCAATTTCCTTTTTTAATGACTCTTGTTAAGTGCTTACTTTGTGTCAAGAACTTTATGAAGCACAGGGCTAGGTACAGGATAATCAGGTTGGATAGGTCCCTGCAGTCCAATGTGGGATTCACATTCTAAGGAGGAGAGTGTAGGATTGACTCCCCATTTTACAGATGAGGAAACATAAATACAGAGAAGTTAACTTATGTGCCCAACAGCACACGGCAGACAAGCTGCAGAGCCAGGATTAGAACCCAGGTCCTCTGACTTTCAAGCCTGTCCTCTTTTCACTAGGCTATAATGCTTCTGATTTTATTCTTATAGTGCCCCAAGAAGGGAATGGTTATTGTCATATTCATTAGCCAGGGAGGCCCGGAGGGATTAAAGGTCTTGCCAGAAGACATAGGCAGGTCAGTAGCAGGGGAATGGAAATAGAACAAAGATCTCCTGACTCTCAGGCCTGTTTTCATTCCTTAGAGCCTACTTCATTTTTATTCTGCATTATCCTAGGAAGAATCAACTGGGCTTTAAACATTTTAATTGGCATCCATAGAATTATTTGTAATTTTGAAAATGACAGTAGGCAGCATTTACTTTAGTGAATCTTCAGTACAGCTGGCTTAGCAACATATAGGAGTCTCCATAGGTGAAAATGTCACTGCACTTTCAACTCCCCCTCTTTTCAGTATCCAATGGCCCAACAGTCACAAAAAGGGATTAGAGACCTGTAGGGGACATAACTATTCTCTTCTTAGTGTTGTTAGTAAGGTACTTATCCCTGCATTATTTTTTTAAATAGCAGATGTACTTTTAGGTGTTCTTTTCTGGGAATTGTGTTTCAATTTTTCCTCTGGCCTTTCCTCTGGCCGTTCCCTAGAGGCCCGCCCGCCATCACACCGCGAGGCCTTGCTGCTCCCGGAAGGATCCTCTCCTCAGAGCGCCGCCATAGACCCCCGGGACTCCGTTCCCGAGAGGCCCGCCCGCCATCACACCAAGCGGCCTTGCCGCTCCTGGAAGGATCCTCTCCTCAGAGCACCGCCATTGACGCCCGGGACTCCGTTCCCGAGAGGCCCGGCCGCCCACCCACCCGCCATCTCAGCGCCCCCACGGACGCCCCCCGTGCTTCCACCCCCCCCACTTAGGAAGCCTTCCGTAAAGTGCCCCTCATCCCCCCCCCCCCTTCCCGGTCCGGTCCTGACTGACTCTCCCCCCGCCCGCCCCCAGGTAAAAAGCCCTTGTTAGCACCTTGTTAGCACCATGTTAGCACCATGTTACATGTTACATTAACAACAACCTCTATCACACCTACTCAGCCCTCCCATGCTAGTTGACTGTTCGCTCCCCTCCCCAGGTATCTCTGCTCCCTGACCCCCCTTAACTGGCCCACCCTACTCCAGCTCTTAAAAGTTTGTATCTGCTCTCTGTGGCATCATTATCTGCCAATTCTATTATTGCCATAGCATATTGATTGCTTAACTACACCCTGTGATGCCGTCATCTACTTTTATCATTGCTACTGATTTATTGCTTCTGCATCTCAATTGTTAACCCCCGCTGTACTGTCACTCGCCCTGCTGACCTCACCATGAACTTTCAGTTCCCTTGCTCCCAACTGCCGTTCCCATTCCTCACCTTCCCCTTCCCCTCTCCCACCCAGCTGTTTCCCTCCCTCTCACCCACCAAGACCACTCCCCCTCACCCCCTACCAAGGATTCCTCTGTACCAGCGCAGGTCCTCCGCTTCTCCCTCCCGGCCCCCTCCCTCCCCTTCTCCCCGCACCCACCCCATCCCAGTTCTCCTTTCCCATCGCCACCCCACTTCCCACTCTCCCCGCACAGGCCCCCGCCAACTCATCCCAATCCAAACACTCCCCACCCCTTGCACCCTTCCCCCTCCCTCCCCACCCTCGACAGCTGATGCCAAGTGTGGCCTCTGGAACCCCCGCTCCGTTTTAAGTAAGACCCCTTTCATCCTGGACCTTTTCCTTTCCAGTTCTCTACTCCTCCTCGCCCTAACTGAAACATGGCTATCACCGGACGACACAGTCTCTTCTGCTGCTCTCTGCAGTGCAGGCCTCTTCTTCTCCCACTCCCCCAGACTCACCGGAAAAGGAGGAGGTGTTGGTTTCCTTCTCGCCCCCCAATGTCGCTTTTGCACTATCCCTCCTCCCCCTTCCCTTTCCTTCCCTTACTTTGAAGCCCACATTATTCGCCTCTGCCACCCCTTCCAGATTCTTGTAGCCGTCATCTACCACCCTCTCGGCCCAACTTCCAACTTCTTTAACGACTTTGACCCCTTCCTCACATTCCTTCTCTCCTTCTCCATGCCCACTCTGATCCTCGGAGACTTCAATATTCACATGGATATCCCTAACGACTCCTCTGCCGCCCGCCTTCTCTCTCTCCTTGATGCTGCCAACCTCTTCCTCCACCGCACCTCACCCACTCACCAACTTGGTCATACCCTCGACCTCATCATCTCCTACCGATGCACTGTGTCCACCCTCACCAACTCTGTGATCCCTCTCTCTGATCATAATCTTCTCACCTGCCTCCTCACTCACACTCCTTTTCCCTGTAAATCCGTATTACTCCCTCACAGAGATCTCCGTTCTCTGGACTCCACCCATCTTTCGAGCGCCTCACACCCCACCTCGCCGCCCTCTCCTCTCTACCCAGTCTTGATGATCAGATTACTGCTCTCAACTCTACCCTTTCTACTCAGCTAGACTCACTTGCTCCCCTTTCCCTTCGCCGCTCTCGCACCACTAACCCACAGCCCTGGATCACTGCCACTGTCCGCCTCCTTCGCTCTTATGCTCGAGCTGCCGAACGCTGCTGGCGAAAGTCTAAACACCATGCCAACCTCGTTCACTTCAAGTTTATCCTTTCCTGCCTTAACTCAGCCCTCTCTTCTGCCAGACAAAACTATTTCTCCTCCCTTATTGACACCCATGCCCATCACCCCCGCCAGCTCTTCCGTACATTCAACTCCCTTCTCAGGCCCCCGGTTCCTCCCCCTCCTCCTTCCCTCACCTCCAACGATCTGGCCTCCTACTTCATTAACAAAATTAAATCCATCAGGTCCGACCTCCCCAAAGTCTCTTCCCCCCTTTCTCCATCCCCCCGGCTCTCAACACTCTCTGCTACTCTCCCATCCTTCCCAGCGGTATCCTCAGAGAAACTCTCCTCCCTCCTCTCAAGTGCTACTCCGGCCACCTGTGCTTCTGACCCCATTCCCTCTCATCTTATGAAATCTCTCGCTCCATCCCTTCTCCCCTCCTTAACTTCCATCTTCAACCCCTCACTCTCCACTGGTTCCTTCCCCTCTGCCTTCAAACATGCCCATGTCTCTCCCATCCTAAAAAAACCCTCTCTTGACCCCACCTCACCTTCTAGTTATCGTCCCATATCCCTCCTACCATTCCTTTCCAAACTCCTTGAACGAGTTGTCTACACGCGTTGCCTAAAATTCCTCAACAACAACTCTCTCCTCGACCCCCTCCAGTCTGGCTTCCGTCCCCTTCATTCCAAGGAAACTGCCCTCTCAAAGGTCACCAATGACCTCCTGCTTGCCAAATCCAACGGCTCATATTCTGTCCTAATCCTCCTCGACCTCTCAGCTGCCTTTGACACTGTGGACCACCCCCTTCTCCTCAACACGTTATCTGACCTTGGCTTCACAGGCTCCGTCCTCTCCTGGTTCTCCTCTTATCTCTCCGGTCGTTCTTTCTCAGTCTCTTTTGCAGGCTCCTCCTCCCCCTCCCATCCTCTTACTGTGGGGGTTCCCCAAGGATCAGTGCTTGGTCCCCTTCTGTTCTCAATCTACACTCACTCCCTTGGTGACCTTATTCGCTCCCACGGCTTCAACTATCATCTCTATGCTGATGACACCCAGATCTACATCTCTGCCCCTGCTCTCTCCCCCTCCCTCCAGGCTCGCATCTCCTCCTGCCTTCAGGACATCTCCATCTGGATGTCCGCCCGCCACCTAAAGCTCAACATGTCGAAGACTGAGTTCCTTGTCTTCCCTCCCAAACCTTGTCCTCTCCCTGACTTTCCCATCTCTGTTGACGGCACTACCATCCTTCCCGTCTCACAAGCCCGCAACCTTGGTGTCATCCTCGACTCCGCTCTCTCATTCACCCCTCACATCCAAGTCGTCACCAAAACCTGCCGGTTTCAGCTCCGCAACATTGCCAAGATCCGCCCTTTCCTCTCCATCCAAACTGCTACCCTGCTCATTCAAGCTCTCATCCTATCCCGTTCTGGACTACTGCACCAGCCTTCTCTCTGATCTCCCATCCTCGTGTCTCTCTCCACTTCAATCCATACTTCATGCTGCTGCCCGGATTATCTTTGTCCAGAAACGCTCTGAGCATATTACTCCCCTCCTCAAAAATCTCCAGTGGCTACCAATCAATCTGCGCATCAGGCAGAAACTCCTCACCCTGGGCTTCAAGGCTCTCCATCACCTCGCCCCCTCCTACCTCACCTCCCTTCTCTCCTTCTACTGCCCAGCCCGCACCCTCCGCTCCTCTGCCGCTAATCTCCTCACCGTACCTCGTTCTTGCCTGTCCCGCCGTCGACCCCCGGCCCACGTAATCCCCCGTGCCTGGAATGCCCTCCCTCTGCCCTCCGCCAAGCTAGCTCTCTTCCTCCCTTCAAGGCCCTGCTGAGAACTCACCTCCTCCAGGAGGCCTTCCCAGACTGAGCCCCTTCCTTCCTCTCCCCCTAGTCCCCCTCTCCATCCCCCCATCTTACCTCCTTCCCTTCCCCACAGCACCTGTATATATGTATATATGGTTGTACATATTTATTACTCTATTTATTTATTCATTTATTTATTTTACTTGTACATTTCTATCCTATTTATTTTATTTTGTTGGTATGTTTGGTTCTGTTCTCTGTCTCCCCCTTTTAGACTGTGAGCCCACTGTTGGGTAGGGACTGTCTCTATGTGTTGCCAATTTGTACTTCCCAAGCGCTTAGTACAGTGCTCTGCACATAGTATGCGCTCAATAAATACGATTGATTGATTGATTGATCTTTATTCAGAAGACTAGGCATAACATTGCATAGAGATCCATGGATGGGGAAATTGTGACTGATGTTGAAACATTTACTCTCTTGGGATTTGAAAAATAATCTGAACTGCTAGTCATCCTCTTTAGAATGCTTCTATCCATCTATTTAAAATTTGGGGGAGTCACATAGTGATCATCCTAATCAGAACTGATTCACATCTTCACAAACTCATGCACTTCTTCCTCAGTAGCTGTAGGACATGAGGAGGAGGATTAGAGGAAAAGGAGGATAAAGAGGAGGAGGAAAGGAGGAAAAGCAGGATGAGGACGAGGACAAGGAGGAAAAGGAGGGGGAGAAGGAGGAGGAGTAGGACTGGTAGTAATAATAACAATGGTTATTGTTAAGTGCTTACAATGTGCCAAGCAGTGTCCTAAGTAGATACAAGGTAATCAGGTTGTCATGAGGCTCACAGACATAATTCCCATTTTACAGATGAGGTAACTGAGGCACAGAGAAGCTAAGTGACTTGCTCAAAACCACACAGCTGACAAGTCGTGGAGCTGAGATTAGAACCCACGACCTCTGACTTCCAAACCCGTGCTCTTTCCACTGAGCCACACTACTTCTGTAGTAGCATTTCTTGAGAGCCCACTTGTTGAGGTGCACTGTATGAGGCTCTTGGAAAATACAGAATAAAGAAGTGACCTATTCTCTGGTTACAAAGTGCTTTAACTCAGCAACTTGGCATTCATCGATATCCTTTATTCCTCTACTATTGCGCAGACTCTAATTTCTTATTCAAATAGAAAACCATTCCCTACACTCGGTTTTTTGGCCATACGTACTTAATTCTTGGCATAGTCTGTAATGAGTGCTTCCTCCTGGACTCGATGTGCTCTGGCTGTTGTGTAGCCATCTGTTGTTGTCTTATGCTGTCGAGTCATGTCTGACCCATTGAATTATTGCAACATTGCTTAAAATCTATGTAGTTGTTCAATGACTCTGCAGGATTGAAAACTTTCTCCATTCAAAGTGAACATAAACATCTCCCATCGCTGTTGCCTGAGAAGGGAAAACTTGGGCTTCTG
This sequence comes from Tachyglossus aculeatus, assembly GCF_015852505.1. Lineage (NCBI taxonomy): Eukaryota > Metazoa > Chordata > Mammalia > Monotremata > Tachyglossidae > Tachyglossus > Tachyglossus aculeatus. Next base: position 268,657 of record NW_024044885.1, read on the forward strand.
TGGCTTCCCTCTATCAAAGCAGATATCTAACCAAATGAGATCAAATAGCAGTATCCATCCCTAAGTACGTTTCTCTATTGATACTGATTCTCCTAATATCCCCCAAACTGTAGGAACATTTTTCCCCTGAATTTCAATATTCATTTCTCATTAGAGGGGAGATGCTGAAGCCACTGGCTGCAAGAAATGATACCGGAATGGCTGACTTCCTCCTCATGGGCCTGACAGATTCTCCAAGAGCCCAACTGGTCCTTTTCATGGTATTTCCCTCTATCTATATGATTTCTTGGGGCGGGGGCACCTAGGGCTGAACCTGGTAATCCAGAAAGACTCTCAGCTTCACAGCTCCATGTATTTCTTCCTGTAAGGTTTGTCTTATATTGATCTGAGCTTCTCTACAGCCATTATTCCCAAAACCCTGGAGAATTTATTAACACCCAGGAAGAAAACCTCATTCATTGGCCTCTTTGCCCAAATAACTTTTTTCATTTCTTTGGCAGGAGCAGAATGCTTTTTCCTCTCTGCAAAGGCATATGATCTTAAACTGTGATTTTAGACTGTGAGCCCACTGTTGGGTAGGGACTGTCTCTATGTGTTGCCAATTTGTACTTCCCAAGCGCTTAGTACAGTGCTCTGCACATAGTAAGCGCTCAATAAATACGATTGATTGATTGATTGATATGATCGTTATGTAGCTTTCTGTAACCCACTGCTTCATTACTCTGTTATGTCCTTAAGATTATGCATATGGCTTATGGTTGGGTTATTTGGAGTTTCTTTTACAAACTCCCTGATGTCTTCTGTTTATAGTTAGGCTGCCATTTTGCAACACAAATGTAATGCACCATTTTTTCTGTGATACCTCACCGATATTGGTTTTGTCCTGTACTGACAAACACAACATGGAAATCATGATCTTTGTCTTAGCTGGCTCCACCCTTGCAATGTCTCTGATAATGATTACAGTCTCTTACATTGCTATTATCTCTGCCATTTTGAATATCAACTCCACTGTGGGAAGAAAAAAAGCTTTCTCCACCTGTGCTTCCCAACTCACAGGAGTCACCATCTACAATGAGACTCTAATCTTTACATACCTAAAGCCAACTAAATCTTACTCTCTGGTTAAGGACCACGTGGCTTCTGTTTTCTACACCATAGTGGTCCCCTTATCTACAGCCTGAGAAATAAAGAGGTGAAAAATGCTATGAGCAGGGTGATTCATCTGTGCCTTATAATGATGTGGCTGGAAGCAGGGCCACAGGCAGAAGTCACTTGCTGGAGAAGGAAGGGGAAGTCATCAGGGCAGAGACCCGGGAGGAGGGCTCTGGTCTAGGATTTTAAGCCCAGACTCTCTGTGTGCCCTCCTCCCTCCCTCTGTTCCTCACCGTGGGCCTTCTCTCTGTTGGTCTCTTCTGGAGCTCCTGCCAGTGTGGTCCGAGTCCCGCCACCACAACCATCTCCTGATGCTACCCTTGGTCTCTCCAGGGTGGCCCAAGCAGGGTTCAAACGACATTAGGACCAGCTCCCACCCTGATGACCTTCCCTGGCTCGAAGCAGCGGGAAGCTGGGGCAGCCTCAGCAATTCACCCGGTCCTAGAAAGGAGAACATCAGTAAGAACCCTCAGGTCAGAGCCCCCATCTCCCCAGCCTTGTGTCTGGGGCTATTCAGAAGAGCCCAGAATTCCCTGAACCTCCGTTAGGAATATCCAAGAATAGGGGGAACAGGGGGAACTCATTCCCCACTGCCCCCTCCTCATGGCATTCTTCACCACAGAAACTCCAAGAAGCGAAACCTTGACCTTGAATGACTTCACTGTAAAATCCATTCAGTGGGGCAACAGGCAGACAACGTATTATGTGACTAAATGTTGGGGACATTCTTGTTGAATGAAGGGAACAGAGGTGTGTTGCATAAGGCTTTTCTTCTAAAATTCATTGTCTTCTAGATTAGCCCCCACTCAAGATGATTTCCTCCAACCTCCATGCTTCTTATTGGCTCCCTGACCTTATTCTGCATACTCAATATCGTGATTCATTCATTCATTCAATCGTATTTATTGAGGGTTTACTATGTGCAGAGCATTGTACTAAGCGCTTGGGAAGTACATGATGATTGATGATGATGATAATGGTATTTGTTTAGCACTTACCATGTGCTAAGCAATGTTCTATGTGCTGGGGTGGACACAAGGTTGACAGTTTGGATGCATTCCCTGTCCCTAGTAGAAGTCACAGTTTCATTCCTCATTTTACATGTGAGGTAACTGGGGTACAGAGAAGTTAAGTGTCTTGCCCATGGTCACACAACAGACACGTGGTGGAGCTAGTGGTGGAGCTGGGATTAGAACCCAGGTCCTTTTGACTCCCAAGCCCAAAAGGGGTCTTCTGCCTCTGTCTCCAATGTATATGTGTGACTTTTGTTCCCGAAAGATCTGCATCTAGGACCTGTCCTGCCTACCTTTTCAGGTGTGAGTCCCGTGTGGGGCAGGTTAACTTGATTATCTTGTTTCTGCCCCAAGGTTTAGAGCATTCTTGTTATAGGAACATAATATCACAACAAGAGCACTTCAAGTCTATAAACATTAATACTAAGAAGGGACCATGCTTGAAATTGTTAAATATTGTCAAAGGTGAGGACAGAGTTGAATATGGCATTGTTATTGATCAGATACTTGTCTTCTGTGTGTTCTTGGGCAAGTCACTTATCTTCTCTATGCCTCAGTTACCTCATCTGAAAAATAAGGACTAAGACTGCCAGCCCCAGATGGGATATGAACTGTGTCCATACTGATTAGCTTGTCTCTACCCCAGTGCATAGTTCAGTGCTTGGAACATAGTAAATGCTTAACAAATACCATTAAAATACTGAAACATTAAAAATGAAGGATACTAAATGAAACTGAAGCTGCTAATTCCTAGACAAGTGAAAATCAGTGATGTCAAGGGAAACATTTGTAGATGATTGAGGGCTCAACAAGGATTTCTACAGATTCATGGGCTTGGTCCAAAGGAATTTTTAGGGTATATATCAGATGTTGGAAGTACAGTCCATATGGGTACATAACAAAGAGGCAATCATCGTTCTGTTCCAATCAATCAATCAAACATATTGATTAAGTGTTAACTGTGTGCACAGCAGTGTACTAGGAATTTGGGAGAAAATATAAGAGCGTTGGTAGACATGAGTCAACGTGACAATTTTGTCTAATTAATATAATGATTGTAAGGAAGCAAAACAAATAGCAACTTATAAGTGCAATCATCATCCATGTCTTTGTCAAAAGGTATTTTTATTCCTGAATAATTAAATATTACAGTTTGTAAATGCTCATCATGTCAACAATTAACTGGCCAGATATATTTCTATACTTTTCCAACAGTAATAAATACACATACACATTTGGTTAAGTAATCCTGTGATCTGCTCTCATTCAGTGGTACAAAATTAAACCTATTACAGCACATAACACCTTCATACACTACCTGAATTTCTCCAATAAGCTTTGGACACCTTCTGGCCCCCCTTGCTTATATGCTATTAGAAAGAAAATCTTATATCAGTCTACTCTCTAGGTGAATAGGTTCATATTAAGCCTTAGGAATTTCTCAGTCTTTGCCTAATAAAGGTGAAAAATATTCAGTCTAAACTGGTTGAATCAGATGTCTCCTTACCTGAGTCCACCAGATTCGCCTTGATATTTGAAGAGCACAGGTACTAATTGGGATGATTATCACAATCATTTAGTAAGCGTAGAGTCACTGAATTAACCACTGGGTAGATTCTTATAGGGAGATGAATCTGAGGCACAGAAAAGTGAAATTACTTGCCCAAGGTCATAAAGCAGGCAAGTGGTGGAGCCAGGATTAGAATACATGTCCTTCTGATTTCCAGGCCTGTGCTTTCCACTAGACCACGCTATCAAATGATTGTATGAATGATTAATATGGTCCCTGGCCCTAGTTTGGGGGAGGTAATAAATATGGACCCACTCAGGGTCGCACCCTGAGAGTTTCCAGTACTCTACCTGTCTCGACTATGGGAAGTTGAGTAAAGCAGAGGCATACCCATTCCATCCCAACTCTGCCAATTGTCAGCCGTGTGACTCTGGGCAAGTCACTTAACTTCTCTGTGCCTCAGTTACCTCATCTATAAAATGGGGATTAAGACTGTGAGCCCCCCGTGGGATAACCTGATCACATTGTAACCTCCTCAGAGCTTAGAACAGTGTTTTGCACCTAGTAAGCACTTAATGTTATTATTATTATTATTATTACTCCTAGCTTGGGCAGTGGCTAGTGAGTGGAAGACAATCTGCTACAAGTCAAACCTCGCCTGTGCTGGACAGCAGAGGCATGGGAGAGAGTCGGGGGCAGAGACTCTCTTATTGCGTGGAAGGAGGTAATGGCAAACTGCTTCTGTATTTTTACCCAGAAAACTCTAGGGAAACACTACCAGAACGATTGCAGATGGAATTGGGGTGTTGTGGAAGAGATGTGTCTATGATGTTGCTATGTGTCGGACATGACTCAACAGCTTAAGACAGACAAAGAATAAGTATGGAGAAATATATCAGTGCCCAGAAACCCAGGCAAAAGTTAAATAGTATAGCATTGGATGGAAAGAGGGAAAACTGTACAGTGGACAACAGCCTTTATCGTAAAATGCCCTAATGGGAGGAGGACTGAAGTGCATTTTCAGTAGTCTATTTAGCCATAACAAGAGCTATGTTGCCTCATCTGCTTTGTGGGTGGTTGTTAAATGGAGCACCTATCTTCACTGTCAAAATCTTTGGAGTCTTCATTTCAAAACCAGGACCTTGGAATTTATGTGAAGTGAGATGAGTTGGAGAAATGCACTAGTGCATTTTTTTCAGGGAATAGGCAGGGCCAAGAAGGACCTAGGCTTCCACAGTGTGGATCTCAAATGCTTTAGGGGAAGCACCGTGGCTCAGGGGAAAGAGCACGGGCTTGGGACTCAGAGGTCATGGGTTCTAATACTGGCTCTGCTGCTTGTCAGCCATGTGACTTTGGCCAAGTCACTTATCTTCTCTGTGCCTCAGTTGCCTCATCTGTAAAATGGGGATTAAGACTGTGAGCCCCATGTGGGACAACCTGATCACCTTATATCCTCCCCAGCGCTTAGAACAGTGCTTTGCACATAGTAAGCACTTAACAAATGCATCATTATTATTGTTATTATTATTATTTCCCCCTCTCCACCCCAGCAGTCAGTCAATCACATTTATTGAGCATTTGCTGTGTGCAGGGCACTGTACTAAGGATTTGACAGGATCCAATATAACAAGCACATTCCCTGCCACAGCAACTTACAGTCTAGAAGGGGAGACAGACGTTAATATAAATAAATAAATTATAGATAGGTACGTAAGTGCTGTGGGGCTGGAAGGGGCGAATGAATAAAGGGAGCAAGTCAGGGTGATGCAGGAGGGAGTCTAAGAAAAGGAAAAGAGGGTTTAGTCAGGGAAGGGGTGTACTTCTGGTAAGACTTTGAAATGAGGGAGAGTAACTGTCTATCAGATAGGAGGAGGGAGGATTTTCCAGGCCAGAGGCAGGATGTGGGCGAGATGTCAGCAGCGAGATAGATGAGATCGAGGTACAGTGAATTGGTTAGCTTTAGAAGAGTGAAGTGTAGCTGGGGAACCTCCACCACCATTACCACCTCCTCCAGTGGTAGTGGAGAGAGGGGAAGGAACAGGAGGAGGTGGTGGTAATGGTGGTGCAGGTTACCCAGCTACACTTCATTCTTCTAAAGCTAACCTATTCACTGTACCCCGAGCTTAACTTTCCCAGAAGCAAATACCACAGTGAATGGAAAATACGAGGCTTATGATTCAGAATTAAACATTCATAAACCCTGCTTATAGCATGAGCATAATGATACAACATTTGCAGCATGTTGCAGCATATTGTAATGAGAAGGAAATTCAAAACAAAATAGTCAGTCAGTCAATCACACTTTTTGAACACTTACTCTGTGCAGAGCACTATACTAAGGGATTGGGGTAGTACAATAGAACAGAGTTGGTATTTTCATTCCTTATCCACAATGGACTCACAGTCTAAAATGATGAAATAAAGTAAAACTAATACCCAAGAGTCCATTTCACTTAACATTTCTAGGCAGCCTCAACTTTCAATGGGAAATATATTTTTAGGCATATTAAAGTGTAATAGAGAGCACTGAAACTGCTTGGAAAGTTCTTTTTAACAGTTCATTCAAATCCTATTTGCTCATTAGCTCTGCAGTTAAAAGATCCATCTCTAAGTCCTTAAGACTTAGACCTCTTCTGAGTTTCCCTATCTCCCCCAACTTAATAAATATGATTGAATGAATGAATGATTTAAGTGAGTATTTATTGGGTTAAAGAAAGGGGGAGTCAGGATTGGGGAAAATCTTTCATTAACACTACTTGAAAGGTTAGTTCTGGGGAGAGGCCAGAGTAAGAAGCACCTCATCTTCTGAGGGAAAGAAGAGGAGGATAGAGCAGATACGTGTACCTACAAATTGAAAATAAAATTGTTCTGCCAGTGTCAGTCATATTTAGAATGTTGACTCCACACCGTTCATTTGAAAAGGAGTCATTACATTTGAAATGTGCATAGCTCGCTCTGAAATTACCTTTTGAGCATCAACTTAAATGTCCACCGTGGTACTAGAATCTTGGAGATATACTCAGGAAATATGACATTCAGTTGTTAAAACAGAGTGAAAATGAAAGTAAAACTTGTATGAATAAGTAAATTAAAATCAAATAGATAATCCCTTAGATTAATGAAAGAGGGGCTCCTAAACCTGTATATTTTCACTACTGGTTGTTCTTGCCAATGTTAGAATTATTCCATGCCCATTCAGTTCACCTAAAACTGATAACTAGGACCTGTATTAATATGTCAATCTACATCTTTCCATTTGATCAAAGTACAAACTCTCCCATGCATAGAATTTAGTGATGTTACCTACTTAAATTGTAATCCCCAGTGAAGAAAGAATTGGCTTATAAAACCTTGTATTTTTCTATAGCATTTTTAACCAAGGCATTTCCACATTACTTTTGTTCTTAACCATTTCTATGAGGTAGAGTCAGATATTACTATTCCCATTTTATATATGAGGAAACCAAGGCACAGAGAGACTTAAGTGACTTATCCAAGGTCACTCAGCAGGTCAAAAGCAGATCTGGGGCTAGAAGCTGTGTCCTCATATTTCTGGATCTTTGTTTTTTCTGCTGAACCATGATGCCTCACATTTGAAAGTATTTGAATTAAACTGGAATAATGAGAATCCTTCCAGGCCCACTTTTTTTCTTCTTCTTCTGGCTCGTATTTGATTAGAAAAGCTCTTTATTTTAATTTAGGAAGAGAAATAATCTGACTATTCAGTAAAACTGAATATAATACAGGCACTTTCATAATCCTTTTTAATAGTCAGTGAATGACAACCAATAAATCATTTTTTTTGTTTGGGGCATTATATTAGGGGATTCGGGGTTCTACTCACATTAGCAAAAAGAATGAAATAAACTGAAGATAGGTAGATAGATGGATAGGTCCTATACAAACTCAACTTCAAAAGCTGTTGTTTCAGGTAAGGAGGAATCAGATATGACTAATGCACTTGGAAATGTATAAGTAGTGAAAATGACCTATCTGACTGTTTTCCCTATCCATCCCAGAATGACAAAACTTTGTTCTGTAGTGATTAAAACTGCTTTTGGCATGTAATGAGATTGGAGCGGGAGGGACAGAGAGCCCTGGAAATGGAGAAATTTGATCTTGAGGGTGCATGAACTATATTTATAAGGCAATGATTGGAATCTTTTTAACAATGATTTTTGCCTTTATGACTTTTCCAATCACTGAGAGAAAACATATTTGTTTTTCAACTAGGAAAGAAAACTTAATATTTAGAAGCAGAGCTCCTCTTACCTTGGATTGTCATGGTATCAACATTAGAGTTGAAACATAGTTTAATGCAATCACAGTTGTGGAGCCCTGATCTCTGCAACAGCTAATTCACAGCTTTTCTTATGGATTGATAATTTTAATTATATAAAAAAGATATGCAGATGTCAAATAAACCAGAAAAGTCTATAAGTTTTATATGATTTCCAATTCTCGAATCATGGGAGAGAAATTTAATAATTCAGTGCCCCAACACTAATCAGAAATTTCACCAGAACTAATGCTCTTTTAATCCACTTTTTTCTTTATGCACCAGAGTCCTCAATGGCTTTCATGTACAATATCAATACCAAAACTGTTTTCTTTATTCTGCCTTCAGCAGATTTCAAAAGTTGAGGAAAATGACTGACGGGAACAACACATTAGTGTCTCACTTCATTCTCACAGCACTGACAGATTCTCCAGATCTGCATCTGATCCTCTTTATTGTATTTCTCTTCACGTATGCCATCACCCTGGCAGGGAACCTGGGAATGATCATGCTCATCATTCATTCATTCATTCATTCAATCGTATTTATTGAGCGCTTACTGTGTGCAGAGCACTGTACTAAGTGCTTGGGAAGTACAAGTTGGCAACGTATAGAGACGGTCCCTACCCAACAGTGGGCTCACAGTCTAGAAGGGGGAGACATAGAACAAAACAAAACATACTAACAAAATAAAATGAATAGAATAAATATGTATAAATGAAATAAATAAATAAATAGAATAATAAATACATACAAACATATATACATATATACAGGTGCTGTGGGGAGGGGAAGGAGGTAAGATGGGGGATGGAGGGGGGAGGAGGGGGGGAGGAAGGAGGGGGCTCAGTCTGGGAAGGCCTCCTGGAGGAGGTGAGCTCTCAGTAGGGCCTTGAAGGGAGGAAGAGAGCTAGCTTGGTGGATGTGTGGAGGGAGGGCATTCCAAGCCAGGGGGATGACGTGGGCCGGGGGTCGACGGCGGGACAGGCAAGAACGAGGCACGGTGAGAAGATTCGCGTCAGAGTAGTGGAGGGTGCGGGCTGGGTTGTAGAAGGAGAGAAGGGAGGTGAGGTAAGAGGGGGCGAGGTGATGGAGAGCCTTGAAACCGAGGGTGAGGAGTTTTTGCTTGATGCGTAGGTTGATTGGTAACCACTGGAGATTTTTGAGGAGGGGAGTAACATGCCCAGAGTGTTTCTGGACAAAGACAATCGGGGCAGCGGCGTGAAGTATGGATTGAAGAGGGGAGAGACAGGAGATCGGAGAGGAGGCTGATACAGTAATCCAGACGGGATAGGAGGAGAGCTTGAACGAGCAGGGTAGCAGTTTGGATGGAGAGGAAAGGGCAGATTTTGGCAATGTTGCAGAGCTGAGACCGGCAGGTTTTGTTTACGGCTTGGATGTGAAGGGTGAACGCGAGAGCGGCATCGAGGATGACACCAAGATTGCGGGCTTGTAAGACGGGAAGGATGGTAGTGCCGTCGACAGTGATGGGAAAGTCAGGGAGAGGGCAGGCTTTGGGAGGGAAGACAAGGAGTTCAGTCTTGGACATGTTGAGCTTTAGGTGGCGGGCAGACATCCAGATGGAGATGTCCTGAAGGCAGGAGGAGATGCGAGCCTGGAGGGAGAGAGAGAGAGCAGGGGCAGAGATGTAGATTTGGGTGTCATCAGCATAGAGATGATACTTGAAGCTGTGGGAGCGAATGAGGTCACCAAGGGAGTGAGTGTAGATAGAGAACAGATGGGGACCCAGAACTGAACCTTGAGAAACCCCTAGAGTAAGGGGATGGGAGGGGGAGGAGGAGCCTGCAAAAGAGACTGAGAATGAACGACTGGAGAGATAAGAGGAGAACCAGGAGAGGACGGAGTCTGTGAAGCCAAGGTTGGATAACGTGTTGAGGAGAAGGGGGTCATCACACAAGGAGAGTGTGGTCATCAGACCACACTACCAACTTCACACCCCTATGTATTTCTTCTTCAGCAATCTGAGCTTTTCTTCAGTCATCACACCCACAACGATGATTAATTTATTATCAGCCCAGAGACCATCTCTTTCTTTGGGTGTTTTGCAGATGTACTTTTTCATTGCTTTAGCTCGCATCAAATGCTTTCTTATAGCTGCGATGGCTTGGGACAATTATGTAGCCATCTGTAGCCCATTGTTTTATATGGTTGTGGTATCCTGTAGAATTTGTGCCTGGCTCCTGGCAGGGACATTATTAGTCACCACTATCAACTCTTTTGTCATTATAATAATAATGATTGTATTTGTTAAGCGCTTACTATGTGTGCTTACTATCCTCCCCTTGTGCTGGGGAGGATACAAGGTTATCAGGTTGTCCCGTGTGGGGCTCACAGTCAAAGTGGGACTCAGACAAAGTGACTTCTGTATTCTATACAGTGGTAATCTCCATGTTGAATCGCATGATCTACAGCCTGAGAAATAAGGAGGTGAAGAATGACATGAACAGGTTTATATACCAGAGGAGGGGCCCTTGAGTAGAGAACTCTTTCGATTGGAGGGGAACATAGTAGCACTTTAGATGGAAAGGAAATGGTGGATTTTAGTTATATTGAGAAGATAGAGCCAACGGGAATTCACGACTGATTGAATGTGTTGGTTGAATGAGAGAGGTGAATTAAGGAAAATGCCAGGGTTAAAGGCTTGGGAGACAGGAAAAAGTGATGGTGTCATCCAAACTACAGTGATTGGAAAGTCATTGGGAGGATAGAGGTTGGGTAAAAAAAGGTAGAGTTCTGTTTTGTCCTTTCTAAGGCTGAATGTCAGGGCCCACAGATTTTGAGTTCCTGGGGCCCTAAGTAACCTGAAAATACTCCCTGGCCTTGAACTTTCCTGCCCATAGCCGTACACCCTTTAGACTCTCTACCTCAAGGCCAAGGTCACTGATGACATTTGAGAGAATAGTTGCTGCAGAGTGAAGCTCCACTTATCTCTCTTATTCCACCTACGTATTCAGTCTGTCACCAAATTGTGTTGGTTCTACTTTCACCACCTTGGTAAAATCCATTCTTTCCTCCCCAACCACACTGCCACTATGCAGATCAAAGCACTTATCATATCCCACCTTAACTATTGCTTAAGACTTATCACTGACCTCCGTGTCTCCTGTCTCTCTCCTCTCCAGTCCTTTCTTCACTCTACTGCCCAGAAGCTTCTTTTCTAAAGAAGTCTCTCTACTCCTCAAGAACACCCAAGTGGTTGCCCATCCACCTCCACATCAAACAGAAACTCTACCATTAGCTTGAAGCCATTCAATCAGTTCATCCCCACCTACCTTACCCAATGGATAGAGCGTGGACCTGGGAGTCAGAAAGTCAGGGGTCCTAATCCCTTGGGCAAGCCACTTCATTTCTCTGGGCCTCAGTTTTTTCATCTGTAAAATGGGGAATGAGATTGTGAACCCCAGTGCTTGTATCCTCCCCAGCACTTAGTAAAGTTCCTGGGACATAGTAAATGCTTAACAAATACCATTACATTATTATTCTGCTTATTATTATTATTATCATTTCCTACAACCCAGTCTGCCCATTTCCATCTTCTGACACCAATCTATTCTCCGTATCTCGATTTTACCTGTTTACTGCCGGACTCTTACCTATTATCCTCCCTCTGACCTGGAACGCCCTTTCATTTCACATACATAGAGCACCACTCTCCTCATCTTCAAATTCCTACTGAAATAATATCTCCTTCAAGAGACCCTCCCTAACTAGCCCCTCATTTTCCCATCCTATTCACCAACCCCTCTATATCACTAACACACTTGGGTCTGTATCCCTTAAACACTTGGATATTCATGCCACCTCCACAGCACAGCCCCACAGCACTTAAATACTTATCCTTATATACTGCCATTTCCTATATCTATTTATTTTAATGTCTATCTCCCCTTCTAAATTGTAAACTCCTTGTGGGCAGGCATTGTGACTACCCATCTAATTGTATTGCATTTTTCCAAGCACTTAATACAGTGCTCTGTGGTTAGAGCTCAATAAGTGATTGACGGATTAATTGATTGGCAGTGGGTATGTAAATCTGGAGATTGGAGGGTAATTATAATAATAATAATTGTGCTATTTCTTATGTGTTTACTATGTGCCAAGCACTATTCCAAGTGCTAGGGTAGAGATAAGATAATCTGGTTGGACACAGTCCATGTCCCTCATTGGGCTCATAATCTTGATCCCCGTTTTACAGATGATGTAACTGAGGCACAGAGAAGTTAAGTGACTTGCCCAAGATCACATACAGCAGACTTATGGCAGAGCTAGGATTAGAAGCCATGACCACCAACTCCCAGGCCCATGCTCTTTCCACTAGGCCATGCGACTTCTCTGTAAATCACCTTCTACACTGTGCCCCCCTTCTAGACTGTGAGCCTGCTGTTGGGTAGGGACTGTCTCTATATGTTGCCAACTTGTACTTCCCAAGCGCTTAGTACAGTGCTCTGCACACAGTAAGCACTTAATCAATATGATTGAATGAATGAATGAATGATATCCCCAGTCACCTAGAGAATCTTGAAGCAAAACAGGAAAAGGAAGATTACCAGTGCTTTTTTCCCAGGAGGTTTCATTACTTCCATTCTGTGTCTGGAGAAGAGAATACTCATTCTCTTACATGAATTTATGTGCATATTCATGTGTCCATGTGCACATGAACATGTGCACTTATGATAGTCATATATACACAAGTTCACATGCATGTATTGACATACCTGTGAATATATCTATATATGAATCTTTTGCACATACACTTTATGTGCATATATATGCACTCTTCTGTGTGCTGAAGAGGTCAAAATCAGACTTATATCATATGATACATACATATATACACATAAAAATTTGTCTGTGTATAGATTCATGTAAACACAGAATTGGATTTCTTTTAAATAATTAACTATGAGCCGTTTGTACCTCCAAAGCCAAGAGAATTAGAACTGTGCAATTCTTCCAGGCATTGACCAAATGGGATTTCGGTTCCATTTTCAAACACAGTTATTGGAGACAAAGCTGAAAGGTGGTAGAGGGTGCTTTAATGTCCCTCGCACAAGCCCGGTGGAGAAGATGAATCTTTTGAACAGGGAGCCAAACAAAGAAAATCCTTCATAAGTGTGGTATGGGTGTCTACCCCAGCAGGAACCTGGTCTCTAGGGAGAAAGAGAGGCAGAGGATCAGAGATGAGGTAATGGCAGAAAGGGAGAGGGGAGATTTGTGGGTGTTGGTACATGCTGGTGATTTGGGGAATCAGACCCAACCCAAGGATTGGAGGAATCAGTGGGGTCCCCCAGAACACCCAAGGAGGTAACCCCAGGGCTACAGACCTGGATCCTGAAAGCTTGTCCCGTCTTTAAAATCTGACCATCTTTGTAAGCCCTACTGCATTATAAGAATAGCACGATTGACAAGGTGGATTCCGTAGGCCTTTCTGCAATATGAATCTGATGTTGAAGACTGGATTTCTGACTTGAGGTGTAAAGGGAAGTCATGGAAAGATTGAATGAGGTGAGAGAGATGGATGGAAAATCAGTGATGAAAGTAATACTTAGATTTTAAAACCAAATATGGCTGCTAATTAACAATAATAATAATAATAATAATAATGGTATTTATTAAGTGCTTACTCTGTGTCAAGCAGTGTTCTAAGCGCTGGGGTAGATACAAGGTTATCAAGTTGTACCATGTGGGGCTCACAGTCGTAATCCCCATTTTCCAGATGAGGTAACTGAGGCACAGAGAAATTAAGTGACTTGCCCAAAGTCACACAGCTGACAAGTGGTGAAGCCAGGATTAGAACCCATGACCTCTGACTCCCAAGCCCGTGCTCTTTCCAGTATGCCACGTTGCTTCTCCATTATTAATCATGGCCTGCTGATTAACAGTAACTTCAAAGGGTATCCGCTGATTGCCAAGTCAGCTTTAATGTCTAACTCAAATTCACTACCCTTTGCCTCCTGCTCCAACTCCCTGATCACAATTACTTAATCAGGAAGGTTAAACAATCTTCTTCACCTCCATCTATTGGAATGTAAAAATAAACCTAGCAATATTACCAAAAGATGTACCTATAGAGCTTTGTTCTAAGTTTTAATTTATAATGTGGAATTAATCGCATGTGTTTACCCAATCACATTTAAGGCTAAACAATGACAACTGAACTCTCCATCTCTACTTCATAATAGACGCCCCCCCGCCCCATATTCTGCAAAAAGGCGTTTTCTATGGTAAACCATGAAAATGTCTACAATTTTGGGGGACACAGTTTTATTCTCAATATTTTCTTCAGTGCACCTTTTATCTCACTGCTTCTTGAACTATAGATGAGAGGGTTTAGCAGGGGTGTGAGCAGAGCATATGCCAGGGAGAGCAATTCCTTGCTCTCTGCAGTGTAACTGGCCTTTGGTTGCAAGTAGGTGAGATTAGCTGGGCCATAGAATAGGGTCACAGAAGTCAGATGAGAAGCACAGGTGGAGAAGGCTTTTTGTCTTCCTACTGTCAAAGATATTTTTAGAATAATGTAGAGGATGCGAGTGTAGAACAGAACTATCATCAAGAAAGGAAGCATAACCACTGAAATGGTGCCTATATAGGAATAGATTTCAAAGAGGAAGGTGTCTCCCCACACGAGGTCCAGTACCGGGGGAGTTTCACAGAAGAGGTGGTTAATTTTATTGCGACCACAAAAAGGAAAGCTAAATACCCAAGGGGTTTGAATCATTGCGATAACTGACACGGAAATTACAGAACCTGCTGTGAGCTTGGTGACAGCTGCTTTACTCATAAGGACTGGGTAATGTAGGGGATTACAGATGGCCACATAGCTATCATAAGCCATTGAGTAGAGTAGAAAGCATTCTGTACCTCCTAGGAATAGAATGAAATACATTTGTGCCACACAGCCAGCAAATGAAATGGTTCTGTGATACGTTGAGAGAATCACAAGCATTTTAGGAACGATCGTTCCACTGAAGCAAGTTTCTAAGATGGACAAGACCCTCAGGACATATGAGGTACATAAGAATGTGAAGACTCTGTTCCAGAGTGATGATGAAGACAATGACTGTGTTTCCTACCAAGATAATTAAGTAAATTAGTAAAAACACCACAAACAGAAGAAACTGCAGTTTGGGAAAGTTGGAAAAACCCAGGAGAATGAAGTCAGTCACAGTGCTCTGGTTTCCCCTCATCACTTCAAGCATGAAAGCAGAAATGGAAATGGCATGTTAATGCTCTTCAGCATGAGTTTAACCTATTCTGAAATCTGGCTTCTGCAATGACTTAACATCTTTTTCAACTTTCATTCCCAGCCATCTGTGAAAGATCAGGAATCAGCAGTCCCACCGCTTCTGGGATCTCCATTTGGCATTTGTTATATTCACTGAGCAAATCACCAGGATGATTTGCAAATCACCAGGATGAGAAATTTTCCACAAAGCTAAGAAAATAGATGATGGATATTCCTGGACCAAAAGGACAAAAGCAGATTGGCCATTAGATGGAGAGTTTAAAATACACAGGCATAGATACTGTGGGATTCTGTATCCATAAGCATAAAAAAGGTTTTGCTATTCATGTCTAAATCAATCAATCCATCATATTTATTGAGAACTTACTGCATGCTTGGAAGAGCACTTGCAGCACTTGGGAGAATACAATATGACAATGTAACTGAAACATTCATTCATTCATTCAATCGTATTTATTGAGCACTTACTGTGTGCAGAGCACTGTACTAAGCGTTTGGGAAGTACAAGTTGGCAACATATAGAGATGGTCTCTACCCAACAGTGGGCTCACAGTCTAGAAGGGGGAGACAGAGAACAAAACAAAACATATTAACAAAATAAAATAAATAGAATAAATATGTACAAATAAAATAAATAGAGTAATAAGTACGTACAAACATATATGCATACATACAGGTGTTGTGGGGAGGGGACGCAGGTAAGGCAGGGGAGATGGGGGAGGGGAGGGAGAGGAAGGAGGGAGCTCAGTCTGGGAAGGCCTCCTGGAGGAGGTGAGCTCTCAGTAGGGCTTTGAAGTGAGGAAGAGTGCTAGCTTGGTAGATATGCAGAAGGAGGGCATTCCAGGACAGGGGGATGATGTGGGCCGGGGGTCGACGGCGGGACAGGCGAGAACGAGGCACCGTGAGGAGATTAGTGGCAGAGGAGCAGAGGGTGCAGACTGGGCTGTAGAAGGAGAGAAGGGAGGTGAGTTAGGAGGGGGCGAGGTGATGAAGAGCCTTGAAGCCGAGGGGGAGGAGTTTTTGCCTGATGCATAGGTTGATGGGTAGCCACTGGAGATTTTTGAGGAGGGGAGTAACATGCCCAGAGCATTTCTGGACAAAGACGATCTGGGCAGCGGCGTGTAGTATGGATTGAAGTGTCCTCCCTTAACTGTTTTTCACCCACCTGAACATATCCAACCGACCAATCAATCCATAATACTCTTCCAACCGCTTAGTACACAGTAAGCACTCAATAAACATGATTAATAATATCCATTGAGCTAGTTGTCTAGAGTTATCGACATGCTCTCTGCTCTCAAGGAGTTTACAATCCAGTGGGAGAGACAGACATTAAAATAAATTACAGATAAGGAGAAAGTAATAAAGTAGGGAGATACAGTGATATAGAGATATATCTCTAGAGATATATCACTAATTCAGATCTTGAAATTGAAATCCTTCAAAAGTTCTGAAAAGAAAATCCATGATGATAAAACTCTCCAGAGTTTTAAGTCACCCCACCTCAAAAACAACTATCACCCCCGTGATGATGTACTTGCTCTGAGTAGTACTGTCCCTAATATTCTGAAGCCTGTCCTGTATATATATGTCTGTGTGTGTGTGTGTGTGTGTGTGTGTGTGTGTGTGTGTGTGTGTGTGTTGGTGGGCGAGGTTTCTGTAGTACTCTGTGGAATTCTCCTTTATTGGCTATAATCAGGAATGTGGGTTTAAGAACTCCAGAATAACTCATATTTGGGGATTGTGGGACTCATTTTCATACCTTAATTTTCTTGCGATTCTCCCTGCCCTTAATGCCATTTATGACTCTTCTGATTCGTACCTCTCACATGCAGTTCATCTTCAAATCATGTTGTTTTTGCCTCCACAGTTTTCCAGATCCATCCCTTCCTCCCCTTATTATTTTTATTATTCCTCACTCTCTTATGCCCACCATCCTCCAAATTCCTCACTCTCGGCTTCAAGGCTGTCCATCACCTTGCCCCCTCCTACCCCATTGCTCCCCGGGGTTTCGGGGGCAACTCTCGGGTTCTTACCCTTTCCGGGTCTTCGGACGTCTCCGGACGCAGGCCGCGCGTTCACACCAGGAAGAGTCAGCCAGAGGTCCAAAGCTTGGTTGCCGTTTATTTGCTATCAGCGATTACATGGTTAATGAAGAGAGAGGGAAAGAGAGAGAGAGAGAAAGGGAGGAAGAGAGGGCACCTGTGTGTGCGTGTGAGCTGCGTGCGTGCTTGCACCCCCCTTGTCTTGTTCGTCTCTTATACCCCCCGTTGCCCGGGGGCAGGATTTTCTCAGGCCATGTAGCACACTCACTCGCCACCCTCCAGCCACTAGCCTAGCAACAGCTCTGTCCATCACGAAGCGTTTGCTCTGGCTGGCCCCCAGCCACCCGTTGCCAACCATTGCTGGCTGTGGATATGGCCTTGAGGTTGCCTCCGAGCTTTGCAGGTGCAAGGTTGTTTTTCTTGCCCTGGTCCCTTTATCTCCTGTTGTTGAGTCTGTTTGGCTTTGAGCCGTTGGGTACGGTTTGTGTGCACATACTCCCTATCTTTCCCATGCTCCCCACGTGTCCCCCTCCCGTTATGGCGGGGACCGCTAAGGGCGTCCGCGCAATGGGAGCATCTCGACCTTAAGCTCGCGGACCACCCGGGCAACAATGGAGCAAAAGAGACGAAGGAGGCACGGGAGGCACATGAGCAAAAGTAAACCCCCCCCAGTGGCGGCAAGGACCGAGACCAGCCAAGGGGCCAATCCCCCGGGCATCACGCGTTTAATCCAGTCCCAAAGTTCCTCCACCACGTCCTCCCCGCGGCCTAGGTCGTCCCAAGCCTTGGGGAAGCGCAGCGACTGGGCGTTGAGCTCGTCAATAAGGCGGCACAGTTCCTGTAACTCGCCGGTCACGTTGGCGGCCAGGAAAAGTCCCTCCAGGTGTTTCTTTACGCCGTCCCAGGAGGCAGGGAATGAAGAGTTGGTGGCGTTGCATCGGAGCGGAAGCACGCAGACATGCCGATACCGGTAGTCACATTTCACCGCCTGCCGTAGGGACAGGAGGCGAACCTCGTCGCCGAGCGTCTCGATCACGTGCTCAAGGCCGATCAGCTCCTGCTGCAGGGAAGCGTCCAGGCGACGCTGAACCCCCCACGCCAGTTGGGTGGAGTGCAGGAAGGCCGAGAGCTGAGACGCAAGGAAACCAGTCCGATCGTACAGATTCAGGATTTGCCATTCCTGGAAGGCGGAAAACGCGAGGTTCGCGATACCCAGCATGGCCTCAAATAATTCCCTGCGGGTGCGCAAGCCGCGCAAGCGGGTCGCTAGGGTGTGCCACCGATGGTCGGAGGCCTGGGAAAACCAAGGGTCAGCAGACTTAACGGGTATAAGGGTGTAGCGGGGCCGCCGGACCAGCCAAACGGCGTAATCTGCCGCACCCTCCGTGGTCATGGGTCACGCCTGAGACATAAGGACGCATCGTGAGGAACCCGTGGTGGACAAGGAAAAGTCGCCATAAGCTGACCGGGAGGCAGTAAGGTTCCAGCTGGGATCAGTACTTGGGCAGGCTATAAGCGCGTAAGGGGCAGGGATAAGGGCGTTCCCTTTAAAGACATAATCATGGTCGGCACAATTGCCCTGCAAGTGCAGGGAAACGTTCAGACCCTCACGGAAAATAATACGATACACTGAGAAAGGGTAATCCTGGCTCGTCGCCCCGTCAGGGCAGGCGCACGAGCGGACCCGGACGGTCGCGGTGGGGGAGCGCAGGGAAGCAAAGGCTTTCCAGAGACCGGGGTGATGCGTCCCCCACGGTAGCGCGTAAAGCCCTGGGGCGGCCGCCTCTGTATATGTGCGGCCCCCAATGTGGTCATCCCAGGAGAGCAGGAGGGTACCGTTAGCACTATGGGGAATACAGCGGAATATGCCTGTGGAACAGTCAGTTAGAGGCATCCAAACCCCACCCCGACCCTCGGCGCACATTCTCCCGGGACCGGGGAGCAAGCTCGCATTTCGGATAGGGCCAAAATACCCCCCGCTTCCCTCGCTGGAGTTTGTGCCGCCGGGGGTGCACTGAATTGTGCCGTGGATCCCCAGCAGGGTAAGGTTTCGGTGTGTGGGATGCCCCTGACCTTGGGGAATGTCGACTTCCAGTGTAGAAGTAAAATTTAGCAACCGCAAGCAAGATCGGGTCACCTCGGGCCGGTCCGAGAAAGCCCCATTGCCGGTGTACCAGCATATGGGGGGACCAGTGCTGCGCAAGATAGCGCCCCGAATACGGATGTCATGCTGGTCAGTGTCTGGGGACTGACCCTGGTGCTGGCCCGTAAGCTTGGTCACATTCCCTTGAAATGAGAGTTGGGGGGAGTCCTCCCTCCAGGAGACCATGCGTAACAAAGGCGCATTGGCGAGGAGGGCCCACCTCCAAACCCCGCTCTGCTCCTCAACATCCTTCAGGTGGCTATTTACCAGAGCAGTCCAGTTAATCCATGTCCCGGCCTCCCTCCCCACCGCGCCCCCGGGAAGAAGAAGGGGAAGGGGAAGGAGGGGGAGGAGGAGGGGAATCAGGGCGCAGGGACTTCCCCTGCGGCCGGGCATCGTCTTCCACGACGAGGCGGAGATGTCGCGAGGAGATCCAAACGGGGCCGTCACCTGTGGAGATACAAGCATATCCTCGACCCCGAATTAGTACCGGATCAGGACCGCGCCAATCGCCCTCCACAGTACGCCACATCGCTCGCCCCATAGTGCGGGCGTGCGGGTGGTGGCGCTGGGGTTCCACGATCGCGGGCCTGTGGCAGAGTTGCCGCATGGCGGGGGAGAGTCCCGTCTCCCGATCAACAGATAGGAAGTTATGGGTGTACGTTGCCTTGTCTAGGGCGTACTGCGTGACCCGCTTCCCCACCCCCTGCTTCTGCAGGAGAGTTTTCAGCGTCCTGTTTGCCCTTTCCACTATACCTTGACCGTTAGGGTTGTAAGGTATCCCGGTAACATGGGAGATGCCAAAGGAGGAGAAAAAGAGGGACATGGCTTTGGAGACATAGCAGGGGCCATTATCCGTCTTTATCTCCTGGGGTGTGCCTATAGTGGCAAAGCAATGGTACAAATGGTTTTGCACATGTTTTGCGGCTTCTCCTGCTTGGCGTGTCGCCAGCATGAATCCGGAGAAGGTGTCAATGGTCATATGAATCGTGGAGGTCCCCCAGTGGGTGACATCCATTTGCCACAGCTCGTTGGGCGTGAGCCCCCGGGGGTTCACACCCGTCGACCCTGCCGGCCGTGGGGTGAACGGAAGACAGCGAGTACAGCGCCGGACAATAGACCGGGCTTCCTCTCTAGTGACCCCATACAGCCGACGGAGCGAGGTGGCCGGGAGACGGAACTCCCTATGCGCCGCAGCCGCGGCATCCAGCCCCATTAGTGACGGCCCTGTGGCGTGTAAGCTGGCATCCACAGTTCGGTTGCCGTCAAAGATCGGCCCTTGTCCGTCCGTGTGGGAACGGACGTGCATGAGGCATACCTTACATTCCCTAGCCGCTACAGCAGCCTGAAGCTGAGAGATCATGTTCCCAATCTCCGAGTACCTGTCGAAAAGTATGGAGGTTTCGATTCGCCGGGCAAGATTAACGGCATACAGGCTATCCGAGATAATGTTGATCGCCTGGGGGTAGGTAGTCATTGCCCATATGATAGCGAAAAGTTCATTTCGCTGAGTCGAGCCGTATGGCGTGTCGAGCACCGACAAGGCACCGGTGGTCTGATTGAAAACTGCCGCCCGGTGTTCCTTGGTGGCGTCCGTAAAGACATTGTCTCCCCCGACCGGAGTATCGGAGATCACCCGAGGGGTCAGAATGTCCGATCCCTCGTATAAGTGGCTAAGAGTCAACGGGGAGCGTTCCGTAAAGGTGGCCTGCTGTAAGAGCATGGCCCACAGGAAGCTGTCCCTGGCTATCGCCTCAAGGTCTCCCATGGCTATCCCGACATGGACTACAGGGTAAGTGGCCGAAAGCGCCACTACCCGCTGTATGGCGTTCTGGCAAAAGCGACCGAGAAGCTCAGTCCCCATTGGGAGAACACGGGAGGGGTTTCGAGGATAACACCATTCGAGAATCTCGGTTCCTTGGTGTATAGCCGCGAAAAGGCTACCCTCCCGAAATATCGTGACCTCCATAGGGAGGTGGGGTTCAGCTCGAGAAGTATGGCTACCCGCCAACCGCTGTGTGATTTCTCGGAGTGCGCTTTTCGCGGACTCCGTCCATTCGCGGTGCGATTTAAGATTGGGGTCTCCTTTTAGGAGATCGTACAGGGGTTGCATGAGGGCGGAGGGGATGGGTGTCCTCGCACGCATCCATTGAATCCTCCCCACTAAACCCTGCATATCGTTTAACGTGACATATTTTCGGGGGTCAATTTGGGGTGGTCTTTGAGTCACCCGGGTCTCGGTGACGTCAAACCCAAGGTACGTGTACGGGGCTGATTCTTGTACCTTCTCGGGTGCTACGAATAAACCCTGGGCTGCGAGGGCAGCCACCACTCGCCGGGTGAGCGTCTGTACCTGCCCTTGATCGGGCATACCCAGAAGGATGTCGTCCATGTAATGGACGATCGTCGCCCCTGGGAATTCCTTGCGGAAAGGGGCGAGTATCTGCCCCACGAACCACTGGCATATGGTGGGACTACAAGACATGCCCTGTGGCAGCACCTTCCACTGGTACCGGAGTGCTGGTTCCGCGAAATTCGGGCTCGGGACAGTAAAAGCAAACTTCACCCTGTCGTCAGGGTGTAACGGGATGCTGTAAAAGCAATCCTTAATGTCTATGACCCGGATCTGGTGATTTTTTGGAATCATGTTAGGGGAGGGCAATCCGGGTTGTAGGGGTCCCATCGGCACAATGAGTGCATTGATTTTTCTTAAATCCATGAGGAAGCGCCACTTCCCCGCGGCTTTCTTTTTTATAACGAATACGGGGGCGTTCCAGGGGCTGAACGATTCCTCTAGGTGCCCCTGTGCAAATTGGAGCGCAACTAATTCCCTCAGCGCCTGCAGCTTGTCCTTGGTCAGGGGCCACTGGTCCACCCATACCGGTGGGTGTGGAAGCCACACCAGCGGGGGTGTGGACAAGCCCCGGAACCCAGTGGCCCCACCTAAAAAGGATCAGCTTCATCTATAAGGTGGGCTCCCAGCCCCTGCAGCACATCTCTACCCCACAGATTCATACGGAGCCCTTGAACGCACAGAGGGACGAACGCACCTTGCCTTCCCCGGCAAGACCAAATCAACGGACGGCCCGCCTCTCTTGCGGCCTGCAGTCCCCCTACGCCTTGCACCCCCATCGAGCGGTTTGCTAGTGGCCACTCCGCTGCCCAGCAGCAATCCTGAATAACGGAGCGATCGGCCCCGGTGTCCAGAAGCCCTTTAAGGGGCTTTCCCTCAACTAAGAGGGTCCGCCACGGTTTATCAAGGGTTATTTCCTGTATTATTCCAATAGCTGGGGGCGGGGGATCAGGGGGTGGGGGGTCAAGGGGCGTAGCGCGAGCAATGACCATTCCCGATCCTAGGTATATACCATACGGATGATGGTTGGTGAGGGGAATCTTCCCGGGCCCTTCCCCCCGTTCGGATGTATGAACGACCCCTGCCGCCCTTGTCCGAAGCCCCACCACTAGGGCCCTCCAGGGGAGGGGCTGTATTGGGACGTTTACAGTGTCCCCGGGTCGGATTTCCACTGGGGCCAGGCATCGGACTTCAGTCCAAGTGGCTCCCGGGACCGAAGCCTCTGGTACTCCTCTATGAGAGAAACCCTTTTTGGGCTCTCTCCCGTGGCTGACACGGGGAACGCGTGATTCGGGGCCCGCGCAGGGCCCCTCCACCCGTTTCCCGACGCCGGTCGGGGTCTCCGCCTCGAGCGGCATTGTTTTGCATAATGCCCGCGCTGCCCACATTCAAAGCAAGTCACACCCTTCCTCGGCTGTGCTGGGGGGCCACTTTTGTCCTGAGCTCGGCATTGAGCCATCAGGTGTCCCATCCGTCCGCACCGAAAGCACTGTCGCCCCCTTTCCCCGACTCCTGATAATCCTTTCATTATTGCCCCCGCAAGCATCTGCGCCTTGTACTCTTCTCCTCCAACCCCTTCGCATCTTTTCAGGATGTCTCCTAATGTGGCCTCTCTGGGCAGCCCTGCCAATGCTTTCCTGCAGGCACTATTTGCGTTCTCTCTGATCATCTGCTTCAATACAATTTCGGCGCCGTCCCGATCCCCTATAATACGGGTGACCGCGGACTGCATGCGTGAAACGAAATCTTGAATCGCCTCGTCCGGGCGCTGTCTGATCTGCGTTAAGGGGGAGCGATGGTCCCCTTTCTCGGGAACCTTTTGCCAGGCAGTTAGGGCAACCCTGGCAATCACCATATACGTCTCGGGCTCGTAGTTGACCTGCATCTCAGGAGTCTCGAATCGTCCCGTCCCGGTCACAGCTGCAAAAGCCTCGGCGGGGTTTGGGAAACCCCGTCTACATATTAGTTCTTTCGCAGCGGCGGTAAACTCAGACATCCATATAAGGCCCTGTCCGGGATCCAAACACCCGCGGGCAAGGGATTTCCAATCATTCGGGGTCAAAAGGCTTTCCAGGGACATAGTGTCCAGGAGCTGGCTCACATAAGGGGAGCTGGGACCGTAAGCGACACACGCCGCCTTCAACTCTTTGAGTTTCCCCCAAGGTATCGGGGCGAAACCTCGTCCCCCGTCTGGTCTTTCTATCACGGGGAATACCTCCCATCCTGTGACATCCTCTCCCCTCGCCACCGCCTCTTCCAAAGCTCGCTGTAGGGCCGAAACCGCTCTCGTCCTCTCCCCACTTTTAACGATCGGTTTCTTGCTTCCCACATCCATCTGCCTGAACTGTTCCCGCGTATCCCCTATCTCATTCTCAACCTCTGTCTGTGTAGCCTGACCTCCTCTTTCCTGCTCGGCGTTGGGCATTTCACTCTGGGTGTAAGGCCCGAGATCAGGATAGATGCGGTGGTAACTCAGGGCCCGTGGGGGGGGTGTCTCTGCCTCGGCCTGACCAGTCTCCTCAGGTTGTCGGCTGTTCTCCCCTTCCTGCCCCGCTTCCTCCTTGTCAGTCTGGCAGGTTGCGTTAAACTTACGAACGAGTCTCTCTGGCCCTTGAAAGGTCGCACGGAGGATACCGTGTATAAGAAAGTCCACGTCCTTTAGCTCCCCCGGGTGGGAGTCTTCATAGGCCGTCATCTGTTCCCCAATAACGTCCCATCTCTCCTCCGTGATCCCGGAATCAAGTATCCACGGGGAGGTCATAGTTACCTTCCCTATAAATTCCCTTATTGTTTTCAGCTCAATTTTTACCCCTTTACTTTTCAATATCTTGTAACAGTGCCGGGTGTACAATTCCTTATCTTCTGGCTTATATATGGGCAGCGATCGTACTGTGCCCATCTTCCCGCCTGACCTTTAGCTACCAGGCCTACGGGGCACTCTCCCTGGTCTTCCCCTATGGGGGTACCCGAGCCCCACGTTGGGCGCCAGTCGTTGCTCCCCGGGGTTTCGGGGGCAACTCTCGGGTTCTTACCCTCTCCGGGTCTTCGGACGTCTCCGGACGCAGGCCGCGCGTTCACACCAGGAAGAGTCAGCCAGAGGTCCAAAGCTTGGTTGCCGTTTATTTGCTATCAGCGATTACATGGTTAATGAAGAGAGAGGGAAAGAGAGAGAGAGAGAAAGGGAGGAAGAGAGGGCACCTGTGTGTGCGTGTGAGCTGCGTGCGTGCTTGCACCCCCCTTGTCTTGTTCGTCTCTTATACCCCCCGTTGCCCGGGGGCAGGATTTTCTCAGGCCATGTAGCACACTCACTCGCCACCCTCCAGCCACTAGCCTAGCAACAGCTCTGTCCATCACGAAGCGTTTGCTCTGGCTGGCCCCCAGCCACCCGTTGCCAACCATTGCTGGCTGTGGATATGGCCTTGAGGTTGCCTCCGAGCTTTGCAGGTGCAAGGTTGTTTTTCTTGCCCTGGTCCCTTTATCTCCTGTTGTTGAGTCTGTTTGGCTTTGAGCCGTTGGGTACGGTTTGTGTGCACATACTCCCTATCTTTCCCATGCTCCCCACGCTACCCCACCTACCTTCTCTCCTTCTACAGCCCAGCACCCACGCTCCGCTCCTCTGCCACTAATCTCCTCACTGTGCCTCATTCTCGCCTGTCCCGCCGTCGACCCCCAGCCCACGTCATCCCCCTGGCCTGGAATGCCCTCCCTCCCCCAGACTCACCGGAAAAGGAGGAGGTGTCGGTTTCCGTCTCGCCCCCCAGTGTCGCTTTCGCACTATCCCTCCTCCCCCTTCCCTTTCCTTCCCTTCCTTTGAAGCCCACATTATTCGCCTCTACCACCCCTTCCAGATTCTTGTAGCCGTCATCTACCGCCCTCCGGGCCCCACTTCCAACTTCTTTAACGACTTTGACCCCTTCCTCACATTCCTTCTCTCCTTCTCCATGCCCACTCTGATCCTCGGAGACTTCAATATCCACATGGATATCCCTAACGACTCCTCTGCCGCCCGCCTTCTATCTCTCCTTGACGCTGCCAACCTCTTCCTCCACCCCACCTCACCCACTCACCAACTTGGTCATACCCTCGACCTCATCATCTCCTACCGCTGCACTGTGTCCACCCTCACCAACTCTGTGATCCCTCTCTCTGATCATAATCTTCTCACCTGCCTCCTCACTCACACTCCTTTCCCCTGTAAATCCGTATTACTCCCTCACAGAGATCTCCGCTCTCTGGACCCCACCCATCTTTCGGAGCGCCTCACACCCCACCTCGCCGCCCTCTCCTCTCTACCCAGTCTTGATGATCAGATTACTGCTCTCAACTCTACCCTTTCTACTCAGCTAGACTCGCTCACTCCCCCTTCCCTTCGCCGCTCTCGCACCACTAACCCACAGCCCTGGATCACTGCCACTGTCCACCTCCTTCGCTCTTATGCTCGAGCTGCTGAACGCTGCTGGCGAAAGTCTAAACACCATGCCAACCTCGTTCACTTCAAGTTTATCCTTTCCTGCCTTAACTCAGCCCTCTCTTCTGCCAGACAAAACTATTTCTCCTCCCTTATTGACACCCATGCCCATCACCCCCGCCAGCTCTTCCGTACATTCAACTCCCTTCTCAGGCCTCCGGTTCCTCCCCCTCCTCCTTCCCTCACCCCCACCGATCTGGCCTCCTACTTCATTAACAAAATTAAATCCATCAGGTCCGACCTCCCCAAAGTCTCTTCCCCCCTTTCTCCAACCCCCCGGCTCTCAACACTCTCTGCTACTCTCCCATCCTTCCCAGCGGTATCCTCAGAGGAACTCTCCTCCCTCCTCTCAAGTGCTACTCCGGCCACCTGTGCTTCTGACCCCATTCCCTCTCATCTTATGAAATCTCTCGCTCCATCCCTTCTCCCCTCCTTAACTTCCATCTTCAACCCCTCAGTCTCCACTGGTTCCTTCCCCTCTGCCTTCAAACATGCCCATGTCTCTCCCATCCTAAAAAAACCCTCTCTTGACCCCACCTCACCTTCTAGTTATCGTCCCATATCCCTCCTACCATTCCTTTCCAAACTCCTTGAACGAGTTGTCTACACGAGCTGCCTAGAATTCCTCAACACCAACTCTCTCCTCGACCCCCTCCAGTCTGGCTTCCGTCCCCTTCATTCCACGGAAACTGCCCTCTCAAAGGTCACCAATGACCTCCTGCTTGCCAAATCCAATGGCTCATACTCTGTCCTAATCCTCCTCGACCTCTCAGCTGCCTTTGACACTGTGGACCACCCCCTTCTCCTCAAAACGTCATCTGACCTTGGCTTCACAGACTCCGTCCTCTCCTGGTTCTCCTCTTATCTCTCCGGTCGTTCTTTCTCAGTCTCTTTTGCAGGCTCCTCCTCCCCCTCCCATCCTCTTACTGTGGGGGTTCCCCAAGGATCAGTGCTTGGTCCCCTTCTGTTCTCAATCTACACTCACTCCCTTGGTGACCTCATTCGCTCCCACGGCTTCAACTATCATCTCTACGCTGATGACACCCAGATCTACATCTCTGCCCCTACCCTCTCCCCCTCCCTCCAGGCTCGCATCTCCTCCTGCCTTCAGGACATCTCCATCTGGATGTCCGCCCGCCACCTAAAGCTCAACATGTCGAAGACTGAGCTCCTTGTCTTCCCTCCCAAACCTTCTCCTCTCCCTGACTTTCCCATCTCTGTTGACGGCACTACCATCCTTCCCGTCTCACAAGCCCGCAACCTTGGTGTCATCCTCGACTCCACTCTCTCATTCACCCCTCACATCCAAGCCGTCACCAAAACCTGCCGGTCTCAGCTCCGCAACATTGCCAAGATCCGCCCTTTCCTCTCCATCCAAACCGCTACCCTGCTAATTCAAGCTCTCATCCTATCCCGTCTGGACTACTGCACTAGCCTTCTCTCTGATCTCCCATCCTCGTGTCTCTCTCCACTTCAATCCATACTTCATGCTGCTGCCCGGATTATCTTTGTCCAGAAACGCTCTGGACATATTACTCCCCTCCTCAAAAACCTCCAATGGCTACCGATCAATCTGCGCATCAAGCAGAAACTCCTCACCCTGGGCTTCAAGGCTGTCCATCACCTCGCCCCCTCCTACCTCACCTCCCTTCTCTCCTTCTACTGCCCAGCCCGCACCCTCCGCTCCTCCACCACTAATCTCCTCACTGTACCTCGCTCTCGCCTGTCCCGCCATCGACCCCCGGCCCACGTCATCCCCCGGGCCTGGAATGCCCTCCCTCTGCCCCTCCGCCAAGCTAGCTCTCTCCCTCCCTTCAAGGCCCTGCTGAGAGCTCACCTCCTCCAGGAGGCCTTCCCAGACTGAGCCCCTTCTTTCCTCTCCCCCTCGTCCCCCTCTTCATCCCCCCGTCTTACCTCCTTCCCTTCCCCACAGCACCTGTATATATGTATATATGGTTGTACATATTTATTACTCTATTTATTTATTTATTTATTTATTTTACTTGTACATTTCTATCCTACTTATTTTATTTTGTTGGTATGTTTGGTTCTGTTCTCTGTCTCCCCCTTTTAGACTGTGAGCCCACTGTTGGGTAGGGACTGTCTCTATGTGATGCCAATTTGTACTTCCCAAGAGCTTAGTACAGTGCTCTGCACATAGTAAGCGCTCAATAAATACGATTGATTGATTGATTGATTGATTCAAGGCCCTACTGAGAGCTCACCTCCTCCAGGAGGCCTTCTCAGACTGAGCTCCCTCCTTCCTCTCCCTCTCCTCCCCCTCTCCACCCCCCCTGCCTTACCTCTTTCCCTTCCCCACAGCACCTGTATATATGTATATATGTTTGTACGTATTTATTACTCTATTTATTTTACTTGTACATATTCTATTTATTTTATTTTGTTAATATGTTTTGTTTTGTTCTCTGTCTCCCCCTTCTAGACTGTGAGCCCACTGTTGGGTAGGGACCGTCTCTATATGTTGCCAACTTGTACTTCCCAAGCGCTTAGTACAGTGCTCTGCACACAGTAAGCGCTCAATAAATACGAATGAATGAATCCTGATCCATATCTCTCTTCTTCTCCCCTTTTCATCTTTCTAAGTTTGAAGTAACTCAATAGCAGTATTTATTAAGCACTTCCTGTTTGCAAAGCCCTTAATTAAGCAATAAGAAAAAATACATGGAGAGGTATTAGACATGGCCAATTAATCTTGTCTTGTCTTATGCTGTCGAGTTGTCTCTGGCCCATAGAGATGCCATGAACACAGCTCTCCCGGAATCCCCCACCTCCAGCTGGAATCATTCTGATAGTGGATCCACTGAGTGTTCTTGGTAAAAATACAGAAGTGGTTTGCCATTGCCTCCTTCCACGCAGTCAGCTTGAGTATCCACCCTCGACTATCTCCCATGCTGCTGCTGCCCAGCACAGTTGAGTTTTGATTTGTAGCAGATTGCCTTCCACTAGCAAGCCACTGCTCAAGCTAGGAATGGAATGGCTATGCTTCTGTACTTCCCAAGCGCTTAGTAAAGTGTTCTGCACACAGTAAATGCTCAATAAACACGATTTAATAAATGAATTAATTAATGCTTTTACTCTCTCTCCCGTAGTCAAGAATGGTAGAAACTCTCCATGTGCAACCCTGAGAGAGGAGTCCATTAGTACAGTAATATGAATATATAAATAAATTATGAATATGTGAATGTGTTGTGGGACTGATGGGGTTAGTATAGGATGAAAATCCCAATGCAAGGATGATGTGGTAAGGAATGGAAGAAGGGGAAATGAAGGCTCAGTTCAGGAAGGTATCATGGAGATTTGCCTTCAGTAAGACTTTGAAAGTGAGAGGATCATCATCTGTTGGATACAAACAGGGAGAGATTCCAGGCCAGAGGTAGGATGTGGGTGAGAAGTTGGCGATGAGGTAGATGAGAATAGCCTCCAGTTGTGGCAATGGGAACTTTGTGATTATTTGCTTATTTATTATGTTAATGCCTGTCTTTCCCTCTAGACAGTCAGCTCCTTTTGGGCAAAGAATGTGCTTACCAACTCTGTTTTGTTGTATTCTCCCAGGTTCTTAGTATTTAGTGCTTAGTGCTGCATGGAGTAAGTGCTCAATATATACCATCGATTCATTGATTGCTGGCTGCCCTTATTGAAACAACTCAGTGTTTAGGGATGCACCAACATTTACCCTTTCCAGCCCTGATTTTCTCTTTATAGCACGTTATGGATCATTCACCCATTCATTTACACAAACCCTCTTGAACCTGCAAATATTTTCTACCTGTACAACTTTGTGAAGCCATAAGTTCTAAATGTTTCTCAATACTGTGTGTAGAAGAGCTAACCCCTCAGAGCTGCTTAACCTAAAGCATACTTTCAAAACATGCCTACGTATATACTTCACACTTCACACTTCACACTTCTATCATAATAATTCTAGTTAGCAAAGAGGTGAAGACCTGAAGTTTGTATTGCACTTGATTGAAAGTTGGAAGACCAGGGGCTACCAATCAATCAATCAATCACACTTATTGAGTGCACACTGATTACCAAGCACTGTACTAAGCACTTGTGAGAGTACAATGTAACAGAGTTTATAGAAAAACTCCCTGCCCACAGCCTGGTGTAGTGGATAGAGCATGGGCCTGGGAGTCAGAAGGTCATGACTTCTAATGCCAGGTCGACCACTTGTCTGCTGTGTGACCATGGGAAAATCATTTTACTTCTCTGTGCCTCAGTAACCTTATGTGTAAAATGGGGATGAAGACTGTGTGATCCATGTGGGACAGGGAATGTGTCCCACCCGATTTATTTGTATCCACCCCAGAATTTAGTACAGTTCTTTGACATATAATAAACGCTTAGAGAAGCAGCATAGCTTAGTGGAAAGAGCACGGGTTTGAGAGTCAGAAGTCATGGGTTCTAATCCCAGCTCTACCACTTGTCAGCTGTGTGACTTTGGGCAAGTCACTTAACTTCTCTGGGCCTCATCTATAAAATGGGGATTAAGACTGTGAGCCCCACGTGGGGCAACCTGATGACCTTGTATTTACCCCAGTGCTTACAACAGGGCTTGGCTCATAGTAAGCACTTAACAAATACCAAAAGTATTATTATTATTATTATTATTATTATTATTATTATTATTATTAACATGCCATTATCATTATTATTATTCCCTTAATAGAATGACAAATTCTAAGTCAAGTCATTTCTAAGTAAGAGCATTATCTTCTTATGAAGGAAAGTAGTAAGTCCTAGTTGATAAAGCATGGGCCTGGAAACAAGATGACCTGGGTCTAATCCCGGATCGGCCACTTGCTCACTTTGTGACCTTGGGTAAGTCACTTAACTTCTCTGTGCCTCAATTTTGTGAACTTCAAAATGGAGATTCAAAACTTATTTTCCTTAGTACTTATACTGTGAGCCCCAGGTGGGCTGGAGACTGTATCCATCCTGATTAACTTGTAACTACTCCAGCACTTAGAACAGTGCTTGACGCATAATAAGCACTTAACAGATACCAAAAAAAAAAAATAGAATCTCGGGTAAATAATCCAAATGGACAACTTTGTTTACATATACTTTTCATTTTCAAAACAATT